>NC_142474.1:56844166-57147196 GCF_049115385.1 Moschus berezovskii | reverse complement strand
AATTTTTTGAGGAACCTCCATTCTGTTTTCCATAGTGACTACACAAACTTGCATTCCTACCAACAGTGGATTAGAGTTCCTTTTTTTCTCCATATCTTCACCAACGCTTGTTATTTGTAATCTTTTAAATAATAACCTTTCTAACATATGTGAGGTGATATCTCATTATGGTTTTGATTTGCATTTCCCTGATGACTAGTGATGTGAGCTTCTTTCCTGTGCCTGTAGACCATATGTATGCCTTCATTTTCTAAAATGCCTGAGTATATAGCGGAAAAATCACCCCAAAAAAATTCACGAAGATACATACAACCCAATATACATAGCAGCATTATTTACAATAACCAAGATATGAAAGCAACCTAAGTGTAAATAAACAGATGAGTGGCCATAGAAGAAGAGGTATGTGTGTGTGTGTCTGTGTGTGTGCGTATAAAACACTGGTCATAAAAAATGAAATTTTGCCATTTTCACCAGCATTGTTGGACCTGGAAGGTATTTTACTTGGCAAAATAAGTCAGAGAAAGGAAAACAGGTACTATATGTTATCACTTATATGTGGAACATAAACAATAAAACAAATGAATGAATATAACAAAACAGAAAAACACAGATATAGAGAACAAACTAGCAGTTACCAGTAGGAAGAGGTAAGGGGGAAGAGAGCAAGAAAGACGTCAGAGAGCAGTCGATATGAACTACTATATATAAAATGAATAAGCCACAAAGATATATTGTACAGCACAGAGCAACTGAGCATGAGCATACACATACACAGGGAATATAGCCAATATTTTATAATAACTTTAAATGGAGTATAATCTGTTAAAAATATTGAATTACTGTGTTGTATACCTGAAACTAATATAATATTGCAAACCCACTATACTTCAGTAAAGGAAACCCAATCTACTTTAAATGTGAAAAAAAATTGGAAAGAAATCAGTACAACTGTTACTCTGTAGTTCACATGATGCTCTACTTAAAAATACTTAGATGCCACAAAAGAACTACTGTAATTCATCAATGAATTTGGTAAAGTTGCAGGACACAAAATTAATATACAAAAATCTGCTGCACTTCTATACCCTAATAATGAAATATCAACTTGCAACAGCAATTAATCAAAATGGATTTATACTTTAACATTTCCTTGAGGTGACTATGATTCCTATAACTATAAAGGGCCTCTGTCAAATAATTAGAATAAAATATTTTGCCTGACACCAAAACCTGAATCGCCTCTCTTACAGTCAATTATAGGTGTTAAATAAACTGCTTTTCCTTTAGAATTGGTCTGGGAGTACATCAGACTACTATTTTTGAAGTGGGTAATAATAAAAATGTTACTTTCTCACCTTTTTTGATCTCTCATGTTTGTGATCTGATCTCGGTATCATGCCTTGTTCATGAGACACCTCCATTAAATTTCTGTTGAACTACTTACAAAATATAATCCCAAGAAGTTTTACGCTGTGGATTATTTCACCACAAGCATATTTTTCTTTCTTCTCCATAGGATAAGACAAAAATTAATTCATATGCAGATGATAAATATGTATTTTTGTGTTTAGTATGAAGGAGAAATTTTCTTCATCATTATCAAATGCTGCAAAAAAATTAAAAAGTGGTAAAGTTTCCCTAAATGTTTTAAGAGAAAATTTTCAGTTAAGTAGAAAATTTCTTATCAGAATATTGTGATATATTTTTTAATTCCCTTTTCTATTAGAAGAGTCAAGAGGTCAAGAGAGAGTGAATATTTTTTTTAAATTCTCTATGCTGCATAGCAATGATACATAGAATATTTTTAAAGTAAATGACATAGAACAAGTAAAAATAAGATTAGTATCACCTTGGATCAAAAGCAGAATGGTATTACACAGAGAGAAGCCGCATTAACTGTTAACACAGATGCCTTAACTGTCAGCAGCTAATGAAAAACAAGTAGAGAATGTTAAAACTTCACATGCAAAGACATATGCACTCCACCATGTTCATTACACTATCTACAATAGCTAAGATAGAGAAACACTCTAAGTATTCATTGATAAATTAATGAATAAAAATAATTTGCCATACATATACATATATTTATGTATACATATGCATACATACACACATTGGAATATTATTTTGTCATAAAAAGGATGAAATCTATCTTGTCATTTGCAACAACCTGGATGGATCTTAAGGGGATTATGCTAAGTAAAATAAGACAAATACCATGTAACCTCAATTATATGTAGGATCAAAAAAGAAAAACAAATGAAAAAACAAAGTCATAGATACAGAGAACAGATTAGTTGCTAGCACCAGAGGTAGGGGGTGGGAAGTGGGTGAAATGGATGAAAGGAGTCAAAATGTACAAGCTTCCTGTTGTAAAATAAATGTCATGAGGATACAATGGACAGCATAGTGATGGTAGTTAACAATACGTATGTATGTATGTGCAGTCATTTCTGACTCCTTGAGACCCCACACTACCAGGCTCTTCTGTCCATGGAATTTTCCAGGCAAGAATACTGGAGCAGGTTCCCATATCCTCCTCCAGGGTATCTTCCTAACCCAGGGATTCAAAAATGCTGTAACTATGTGAGGCTTCCCTGGTGGCTCAGAGGTTAACGCGTCTGCCTCCAATGCGGGAGACCCAGGTTCGATCCCTGGGTCAGGAAGATCCCCTGGAGAAGGAAATGGTAACCCACTCCAGTATTCTTGCCTGGAGAATCCCATGGATGGAGAAGCCTGGTAGGCTACAGTCCACGGGGTCGCAAAGAGTCAGACATGACTGAGCGACTGAACAGAACAGAACAGATGTGAGGTGATGGATATTAACTAGACTTACTGTGGTGATCATTTCACAATATACATAAAAATCAAATTATTATGTTGTACACCTGAAATTAATGTAATGTAATATAGTATGTCAAATGGAGAAGGAAATGGCAACCCACTCCAGTGTTCTTGCCTGGAGAATCCCAGGGACGGGGGAGCCTGGTGGGCTGCCGTCTCTGGGGTCGCACAGAGTCGGACATGACTGAGGCGACTTAGCAGCAGCAGCAGCAGTATGTCAAAACCTCAGTTTTAAAAAATGACCTTTATTTAAAAAGCTCTGAATTTTGTTGTTCTTTTTTATTGTTTTTCCGATCTTTATTTTACTTCTTTTATTATCTTTGTTATTTTCATCTTTCTGCCAAGATTGGGCTTAATTGCTCTTCTTTTTCTAGTTCCTTGAAATATGAAGTTAGATGATTTATTTGAATTCTTTCTTTTTACCTCTGCATATGTTTATTGCTATAAACTTTCCTCTTAGACTTGCATTTACTGAATCCCATAAGTTTTGATATGTTGTGGATCCATTTTATTTCAGATATTTTAGTTTAATCTTTGACCCATTGGTTGTTCAGGAATTTGTTTTCCAGTAGTCATGTATGGATGTGAGAGTTGGACTATAAAAAAGCTGAGAACTGAAGAATTGATGCTTTTGAACTGTGATGTTGGAGAAGACTCTTGAGAGTCCCTCGGACTGCAAGGAGATCCAAACAAGTCAATCCTAAAGGAAATTGGTCTTGAATATTCATTGGAAGGACTGATGCTGAAGCTGAAACTCCAATACTTTGGCCACTTGATGTGAACAACAAACTCTTTGGAAAAGACCCTGATGCTGGGAAAGATTGAAGGCAGGAGGAGAAGAGGACGACAGAGGATCAGATGATTGGATGGCATCACCAACCTGATGGACAAGTTTGAGCAAGCTTGGCAGTTGGTGATGGACAGGGAAGGCTGGGGTGCTGCAGTCCATGGGGTCACAAAGAGTTGAACATGACTGAGTGACTGAACTGAACTAGCCACCCACAACCATTTACAGTTGCTTCTCTTGGGTCCCACACAAGGAGCTGGCCAAGGTGTGGGGAATCTGTGTGGGTGAGGTGTGTGGGTACTAATAGTGCCCTCGGGCCACTATAAGAAGATCCACAGACAGGGTATTCCAGGACCTAATAGGAGGCCTTTCTTATGGTGTCCATGAGAAGATGAGTAGGGTCCCTATATTGATCATGTTCTTTAAGAGCCCTGGCTATAGATTTCTCAACCATCCATACCCTCCAGTGTTACAGCTCAATTATTTATTCTAAATGAATTGAGAAAGAATTGGAGTTCATTATCAGCCTCCAACAGAGATGAGGGAGACAGGCACTCACTCACACAACCTAACTTTCCCATGTGGAAGAAATCTCATGCCAAGAAGTTCTTGGCACTGAGCTGTGCTGCCCTGAGGAGGGCTGACACAGTTAATTTAAAACTGTTCTTCTTTCCCTCCTCAATGCATCCAATCTCTGAGGGTTTTTTTTCTCCAACTCTGTGCTAGAACATCATCACAAAAATCTTGGGTTTCCAAAATGTCACCCTCATTCAATGGTGTTTATCAACATTGGTGTTCTTAGGGAGAAAGACTGTAGAAAACACCTATTTTGACATATTTTTGTTGTTGACACTCCAGACCGAGAAGTTTAAAAAGAACAAAAAAGAACTCAGAAAAATTAAAATAAATCAATAATTATTATTAAAAAATTAAAATCCAGATGGATTAACTGCATTAAAGATTAGATTTGAAGATGGAGTTAGAGAATAAGAGAAATAAATTTGAAAAAGTTAACTAGGATAAAGCACTGTATAATAAAAAATATATAAAGTACACTGGACATTTAGAGACATAAAAGATGATGAGATTATCTAAGTCAAATTGGAGTTGCCAAAGAAGAGAACAGAGAGACTGTGGGAGAAATATATAAAAGAAAAAATATTTATTTAAGAGCTTAAATCAGGCAGAAATAACAATGGGAAATAAAAATGTGGACGTTCTGGAGAAAAATTGCAGAACACTAAACATAAAGAAAACTTAAAAGTTACCAGAGACAAGCTTAAGCTAAATAAAAGGAATTTAAGCTAAATGACTATATATTTCTTAACAATAATGGTGGAGAAAAATAAATGGAATAATTAAAGAGCTGAGATCTTAACATGTCAAAAGAGCCCAAATAGAAATCCTAAAGGTGACGAATACAATAATAAAGATGAAGGGTACTAAAGATTTTCAATAACAGACTTGACTCTAAATAGAATAAAGAACCAGTGAACTTAAAGGCTGGTCACTTAAAAATATCAAATCAGAAGAGCAAAAAGAAAAATGAATGAAAAGGTATATAGGAAGCTTATAGGACTCACAGGACTCCACCAAAAAAAAAAAAAGAAGGTAAATATAAGCACTATGGGAATCCCAGGAGGAAAACAGAGAAAGGGAAAGAAAGTATATTTAAAACAAAAATGGCTAAGAACTTCCCAAACCTAGAGAGAGAAATGGGAACACAGATTCATGCTCTTCTTAGAAACTTTTAAAGGTTGAACCCATAAAATCCCATAAATCACAACAGTATTTTTTTATCTGTTTCCCCAGAATAATGAAAAGAAAAACAAAAGCAAATGGGACTTAAACTTAAAAACTTTTGCACAGTCAACAAAACCATAAACAAAATGAAAACACAACTTACAGAATGGGAGAAGATGTTTACAAACAATGCTACCAACAAGGTGTTAATTTTCAAAATATAAGTACAGCTCATAAAGATTAATATAAAAAAATAAGCAACCCAATCAAAAAATGGACAGAACACCTAAATAAACATTTTTCATGTGCCAAAAGACATGAAAAGATATTCAGAATCAGTAACTGTTAGAAAAATGCAAATCAAAACTATAATGATGTATCACCTCACAGAATGGCCATCATTAAAGTGTCTACAAATAATAAATGCTGTACAGGGTATGGAGAAAAAGGAACCCTCATGCCTTGTTGGTGGGAATGTAAATTGGTGCAGCCACTATGGAGAAAATATGGAGGTTCCCCCCAAAAAATAAAAAATCAGTCATTATATGATCCTGCAATCCCACTCCTGGGCATATATCTAGAGAAAACTCTAATCTGCAAAGATACATGTACCCCAGGGTTCATAGCAGCACTATTTGCAATAGCCAAATCATAGAGGCAACCTAATTGTCAGATAAATGGATAAAGAAGACGCAGTACATATATACAATGGAGTATAACTCAGCCATAAAAAGAATGAAATAATGCCATTTGGAGCAATATGGATGGACCTAGTGATTTTCATATTAAGTAAAGTAAGCCAGACACAGACAAATATGTAATATCACTTATATATGGAATCTAAAAAACTGATATAAATGAACTTATTTACAAAACAGAAATAGACTCACAGACATAGAAAACAAACTTATGGCTACCAAAGTGGTTAGAGAGGAGTGAGGGAGATAAATTAGGAATTTGGTATTATCGTGTACACAGTACTATATATAAAATAGATAAACATCAAGGACCTATGATATGTCACAGAGAACTACATTCAATATCTTATAATAATTTTAATGGAAAAGAATCTGAAAAAGAATAGATGTATATGAATAACAGGATCACTCTGCTGTACATCTTTAACACAGCATTGTAAGTTAACTACACTTCAGTAATTAAATTTTTAAAAAGTAACCTGCAAAAAAGACAGTTCCATATGTATCTAATTTCTTTGGATTGACTGTCTTTTAGCACTTCTAGGTAGGTGAGTCAGTTACCTAGATTTTCTTTGGGGAAGTACCTGATTGTTGTATTACAAAGGGCAAACAAGAGTAACTGAAAAGAATTTGTGATCCTCAGAAAGCACTAGAGACAAACCACATAGCCTGTTGAGATTGTGGTAGATTGTCAAAGGGTAAAAGCCGGTAGTTGCTTGTCAGGCTCCCAGTGAGAGAAAAACAAAGGAAGTTTCACAGAATGAGAGCAACAATATTGCCCATGTTGAGATTAGAAAAGTACTAATAAGGACCACAGACTTGTGTCTCTGTTTCACCCCCTCAGATCCTTTAGCTCATGTGCAGCATCATGAAGCTTTCACCTGTGCTGTCAACTGGCAAGAGTCCACAGCGCAGGGTAACGGGGGCTAAACGCACCCGCAGTGGCTCCCTGGGCAAACAGTGCACACGCTCACTTTCACTGGATGTGTCCTGCTGGAATCAAAGTCACAGGATTAATGTTGCAGCACATCAGGGCCAGAAGTGTTTTGCATCCTCCAGGCATGTCTAGTACCATATCTCAGGCATCTGGGCTGGCCTCAGAGTCTTTTCAATGGGATTTCAAAGCATTTTCACATGTGAGAGAAGCAGACAGTTTTACACAGGATTTGTTTATTTTTTAAGTTTTATTGTAGTATAGTTGCTTTACAATGTTGTGTTAGTTTCTGCTATACAGCCAAGTGAATCAGCTATATGTGTGTATGTATATATATATGTACATATATATATCTCCCCTCTTTTTGGAGTCCCTTCCCATTTAGGTCACCACAGAGCACTGAGTAGAGTTCCCTTTGCTGTACAGCAGGCTCTCACTAGCTATCATTTTATATGTAGTATCAGTAGTGTATATATGCCAATCCTAGTCTCCCAATTCATCCCACATCCTTCCTTGTCCCCTTAGGATCCATACATTTGTACTCTACATCTGTGTCTCTATTTCTGCTTTGTAAATAAGCTCATCTATACCAATTTTTTTCAGATTCCACATATATACATTAATATATGGTATTTGTTTTTCTCTTTCTGACTTACTTCACTCTACGCAAGTTTCAAAATACAGGATCTTGTAAACATTACTCTTGCCTCAACTCATTTACCTGGAACAAAGAAATTCTATCCTTCATGTTTGAATTCTCTCATCCATTTTTGGTTTAACTGTTGTTATCACTGGGTCCTATTCTACCCTCTATCCCTTTTCCTATAAAGAGGGCAACACACCATGATGAATATTCACATACTAAAAATGATTTTAATCAGAATTGTTTAATTACTATTTTCCATAATGAGTAAGATGAGTGGAAAGGATGATAGAAAAGAAAGGACTGGGAAGAAAAGGTGAAGACCTAGAGCTTCTCATCTGTAGATGTGCCTCCATTCTCGCTTTTATCCCTCTGAGTATAGGAGTGTGTGTGTGTGTGTGTGTGTGTGTATGAGAAAGAGAGTGAAAGGATATTGTGAGAGTGTCTGAATTTTTTTTCAGCAGAACTGGCTTTGGGATTTTCAGTTTACTTTAGGAACCCAATGTTTTCTTTTTCCTTTTTTAACTTTTTATTTTGTAGTGGAATATAGCTCCAAAATCACTGCATATGGTGACTGCAGCCATGACATTAAAAGACGCTTACTCCTTGGAAGAAAAACTATGACAAACCTAGACTACATATTAAAAAGCAGAGACAATACTTTGCCGACAAAGTTCTGTCTAGTCAAAGCTATCGTTTTTCCAGTAGTCATGTATGGATATGAGAGTTGGACCATAAGGAAAGCTGAGGGCCAAAGAATTGATGCTTTTGAACTGTGGTGTTGGAGAAGACTCTTGAGAGTCCCTTGGACTGCAAGGAGATCCAACCAGTCCATCCTAAATGAAATTAGTCCTGAATATTCATTGGAAGGACTGATGCTGAAGCTGAATCTCCAATACTTTGGCCACCTGAGACAAAGAACTGATTCACTGGAAAAGACCTTGATTCTGGGAAAGACTGAAGGCAGAAAGAAAAGGGGACGACAGAGGATGAGATGGTTGGATGGCATCACCAACTCGATGGACATGAGTTTGAGCAAGCTCCAGGAGTTGGTGATGGACAGGAAACCCTGACATGCTGCAGTCCATGGGGTCGCAAAGAGTCAGACATGACTGAGTGACTGAACTGATGACTGATGATGCCCAATTAACAATGTTACGATAGTTTCAGGTGATCAACAAAGGGACTCAGCCATACATACTTACACATGTATTCATTCTCCTCCAAACTCCTCTCTCCTCTAGGCTACCACATAACATTAAGCAGAGTTCCCTGTGCTAAACAGTAGGTTCTGGGAACCCAGTGATTTTAGCAGTGCCAGCCTGGTTCTGAGTGAGGAGGGGCGCTAACAGGGCCAGCAGCTGTGCTATGGCTGCCCTACTGCAGCTACTGAATGGACTGTGCTTCCATGTGTTCTCCTTGTGGGGTGCTTCCTGTGTAAGTTCTGGTAAACTTGCCCCAGAAAAAGCATTCCAGGAAAATACAGCATGGCTCTAATGATTCACCAGTTACTCATCACTTAAATGCGCATACATGTACATATGTGAGTGTTTTATCTGTATGTTTTCAAGCCTTTTTTTAGACCATTTAAATGTGGAACAATTTATGTCCAATGGACTTCAGTAATCGGTATTAGAAGTAAAAGGAGGAACAAGAATAACAACTAAAATTCATTCCAGGGTTTACATTTTGCCAGGCATTTTTCTTAAGGGTACTAATCACTGAACCCTCACAATCTTGCAAGTAAGGTTTTACTAGTACCCTATTTTATGGATGACAAAACTGAGGTAAGATTTAACTAAAAACTACCTCTGTGAAAACACACATCTAATATTCTTAGAAATAGTTTATTATTTGAAATAGTAAAAATACTTTTACCTTTAAAATATATTTACACATTTCAACTCAACAGGAAATTAGTGTAAAACACTATGCTGCACTATCAATGATTTAATGCACTTAGAAAGTGTGTACTCCTGATGCAAGGATTCTTAAATATCTGCAAATCAATCAACATAATACACCACATTAACAAACTGAAAAATAAAAATCATATGATTATCTCAATAGATGCAGAGAAAGCCTTCGACAAAATTCAACATCCATTTTTGATAAAAACCCTCCAGAAAGTGGGAATAGAAGGGACATACCTCAACATAATAAAAGCTATATATGACAAACCCACAGCAAACATTATCCTCAATGGTGAAAAACTGAAAGCATTTCCCCTAAAGTCAGGAACAAGACAAGGGTGCCCACTCTCACCACTACTATTCAACATAGTTCTGGAAGTTTTGGCCACAGCAATCAGAGCAGAAAAAGACATAAAAGGAATCCAAATTAGAAAAGAAGAAGTAAAACTTTCACTGTTTGCTGATGACATGATCCTATATACAGAAAACCCTAAAGACTCTACCAGAAAACTACTAGAGCTAATCAATGAATACAGTAAAGTTGCAGGATATAAAATCAACACACAGAAATCCCTTGCATTCCTATACACGAATAATGAGAAAATAGAGAAATTAAGGAAACTATTCCATTCACTGTTGCAACGAAAATAATTAAATACTTAGGAATATATCTACCTAAGGAAACAAAAGACTTGTACATAGAAAACTATAAAACACTAGTGAAAGTAATCAAAGAGGACACTGATAGATGGAGAAATATACCGTGTTTGTGGATTGGAAGATTAAATATTGTAAAAATGAATATACTACCCAAAGTAAATTATATATTCAATGCAATCCCTATCAAGCTACCAACGATATTATTCACAGAGCTAGAACAAATAATCTCACAATTTGTATGGAAATACAAAAAACCTCGAATAGCCAAAGCAATCTTGAGGAAGAAAAATGGAACTGGGGGAATTAACCAGCCAGACTTCAGGCTCTACTACAAAGCCACAGTCATCAAGACAGTATGGTACTGGCATAAAGACAGAAATATAGATCAATGGAACAAAATAGAAAGCCCAGAGATAAATCCATGCACCTATGGACACCTTATCTTTGACAAAGGAGGCAAGAATATAAAATGGAGAAAAGACAGTCTCTTTAACAAGTGGTGCCAGGAAAACTGGTCAGCCACTTGTAAAAGAATGAAACTAGAACACTTCCTAACACCATACACCAAAATAAACTCAAAATGGATTAGAGAACTAAATGTAAGACCAGAAACTATAAAACTCCTAGAGGAGAACATAGGCAAAACACTCTCCGACATAAATCACAGCAGGATCCTCCATGACCCACCTCCCAGAATATTGGAAATAAAAGCAAAAATAAACAAATGGGACCTAACTAAAATCAAAAGCTTCTGCACAGCAAAGGAAACTATAAGCAAGGTGAAAAGACAGCCTTCAGAATGGGAGAAAACAATAGCAAATGAAACAACTGACAAAAAATTAATCTCCAAAATATACAAACAGCTCCTGCAGCTCAATTCCAGAAAAATAAACGACCCAATCAAAAAAATGGGCCAAAAAACTAAACAGACATTTCTCCAAAGAAGACATAAAGATGGCTAACAAACACAGGAAAAAATGCTCAACATCCCTCATCATCAGAGAAATGCAAATCAAAACCACAATGAGATACCATTTCACACCAGTCAGAATGGCTGCTATCCAAAAGTCTACATGCAATAAGTGCTGGAGAGGGTGTGGAGAGAAGGGAACCCTCTTACACTGTTGGTGGGAATGCAAACTAGTACAGCTACCATGGAGAACAGTGTGGAGATTCCTCAAAAAACTGGAAATAGAACTGCCATATGATCCAGCAATCGCACTCCTGGGCGTACACACCAAGGAAACCAGAATTGAAAGAGACACATGTACTCCAATGTTCATTGCAGCACTGTTTATAATAGAGAGGACATGGAAGCAACCTAGATGTCCATCTGCAGATGAATGGATAAGACAGCTTTGGTACATATACACAATGGGGTATTTTTCAGCCATCAGAAAGAATACATTTGAATCACTTCTAATGAGGTGGATGAAACTGGAGCCTATTATACAGAGTGATGGCCTTCTCCATACAGAGTGAAGTAAGCCAGAAAGAAAAACATCAATACAGTATACTAATGCATATATATGGAATTTAGAAAGATGGTAACTTTAACCCTGTATGCTACTGCTACTGCTAAGTCACTTCAGTCGTGTCCGACTCTGTGTGACCCCATAGACGGAAGTCCACCAGGCTCCCCCGTCCCTGGGATTCTCCAGGCAAGAACACTGGAGTGGGTTGCCATTTCCTTCTCCAATGTGTAAAAGTGAAAGTAAAGTCACTCAGTCATGTCTGACCCTTAGCGACCCCACGGACTGCAGCCTACCAGGCTCCTCCATCCATGGGATTTTCTAGGCAAGAGTACTGGAGTGGCTTGCCATTGCCTTCTCCGTAACCCTGTATACAAAACAGCAAAAGAGACATAGGTGTATAGAACAGTCTTTGGGACTCTGTGGGAGAGGGTGAAGGTGGGATGATTTGGGAGAATGACACTGAAGCATGTATATTATCATATGTGAAATGAATCACCAGTCCAGGTTCAATGCATGATACAGGATGCTCGGGGCTGGTTCACAGGGATGACCTGGAGGAAGGATATGGGGAAGAGGGAGGTGGGAGGGGTTTCAAGAGAGGAACACATGTACACTCGGGGCGGATTCGTGTCTATGTATGGCAAAACCAACCAATATATTATTGTAAAGTAATTAGCCTCCAATAAAAAATTAAAAAATAAAAAAAAGAAAGTGTGTACTCCTAAGGAACTGTAACCCAGTAGTGCCCAATCTTGTGTTCAGAATGTATTTTGAGAAGATAGATGTCTCCATGAAGAAAATAAGCTCCATTTTACTAGTCCAAGACAACTTCTTGGACTATATGTAAACGCAGGTGGCTAGCATTTGGAAATGGCAACCCACTCCAGTGTTCTTGCCTGGAGAATCCCAGGGACGGAGGAGCCTGGTGGGCTTCCATCTGTGGGGTCGCACAGAGTCGGACATGACTGAAGCGACTTAGCAGCAGTAGTAGCAGCAGCATTTGCACGAATATACTTGTATCTTCTTAAATTGCTTGTCCTCAACCATATATAGAATTGAAATTATTTCCCTACAATTCTCTGTGCTGCGGTAATATCTGAGTTTATCATCTTTATAGTTAGGAGTTTCTCCCAGTTTGCTTGACTTCCCAAGGAAGCATTGTCTTGACAGCATCCGGTTCATCCTCCATAGGGGAGCTCATTAGAACAGTGCAAACACAAAGAGCACACCAAAGAAAAAAAGAGCAAGCTGTAATGGGAATAACAGTGGTCTGGATAATCCAATTTCCTGTCTTCTGGGGGGAAAAAATTCAATCTCATAGATAGACTATCTTTCCCCAAAGTAATTCTTGGATGTTAGACAAGTTTATTCACTAAAAAAGATGACTTTGAGCACAGAAATGCCTTTTAAGACCTACAATGGAAGCCAAGGAAAAGAAACAATCCAGTTTATTTTCAAGTCCATTATTAACTCCTATGGAATCTGTAATGCAACATTTTTATAACAATGTAATTTAAAGGCTAATGCATGATATTACATTTTGAACTGAGAGGGTAACTGCTTGCTTTTTATTCAGTATTCTGCACAATAATTTTCCTGAGGTTAAATGCTGTGTTATATATTTTACTTTTTACTCTCAAAAAATCTTCATTTTTACAAAGAGTTTTTAATATAATTATAATGGTTAGAAATCAGTGTCAATATATTGAAGGACTGATTATAAAAGCAAATATTCACTGTGAATTTGCCTGGGTATTTATAAGAAAATTCAATGACAAGTATTTCATTGTGAATTCAACTCAATTTGAGGAATGTTTCCTGAATGCTTACTCTATGACAGGTAGGAGCTAAGCATTATAAGAAACTCAGTATTCTCTCTGAGCTCTGGGGATTTGTGGAATATTAGTCAGATTGGCAACCCACTCCAGTGTTCTTGCCTGGAGAATCCCAGGGACGGGGGAGCCTGGTGGGCTTCCGTCTATGGGGTCACACAGAGTCAGACACGACTGAAGTGACTTAGCAGCAGCAGTCAGATGATGTGGGCTTTAATTTTCTTATCTGTGAAATAAGAAAATTAAACTAAAATTAGAAAGAAAATAGTGGAGACATTTTCTCTGAATTTTATATATTGTACTCCTATTTCTACAGTTCAGATTCCCTTCTACTCTAAACCTCATTGATGAGCAAGAGTTCTAATGAAGCATCAGAAATCATCTGATGGAAATGTATGCACATAGCTTGCATCACAGTATTACAACTTGATGACTTGAGAAGTTGTTTAGTTGCCAAAACGTGGTTTGCATGGAGGTCACACAGATTTAAAACTTATTATTAGTTACATTTATCCACACTACTAATAGAGCAGTGTCCACACCACTCTGTTGCTTTGGAAAATAGCCAAAACCCCACCAGCTATATTTTTTGGACTTCTCAGCCTGGAGATAATTTTACTTGTATTCCAACTTAGACATATGCTAAGGCCAAATAGTTTACTTGAACAAATCTAAGGAGCCCAAACCAATAAATTAATAGGTTGTGCCTAAAAATATGAGAACATTTTTTTTG
The DNA here is from genome assembly GCF_049115385.1 of Moschus berezovskii. NCBI lineage: Eukaryota > Metazoa > Chordata > Mammalia > Artiodactyla > Moschidae > Moschus > Moschus berezovskii. The sequence goes on along the minus strand of NC_142474.1, from coordinate 57,132,928 downwards.
TTTTGTTCAATCAGTGGGATTAAGCAATTCTAGTTGTCCAGATGTACTAGGTATTGGATCATCTCAGGGAAGAACTTGAACAAAACAGACATTGTAAAACTTGGTCTTTATTGCTAAAAATGGAAAGTCTGAAGATTGGAAATTTGACCTAATGTTGGCCTCAAATGGAAGCAAATTCAAACCAGAGCACAGAGATGGAAGACGTCCATGATGTCATCACCACTTCCAAGGCTATTGTGAAATAAGGAAAATCACCTCCTGAGCTCAGCTTGTTGCCTGAGGATACAAAGTCCAAAGGGAGGCCTAGGTTCTTTCTTTATCGATGCCTTTGTATTCATCTCTGAACTTACTCTGAACACACTTTCCAAAAATACACAAATCTGGGCTTCAGTGTACTTACTAATAGGTGATAAAGGGAAAGAAAAGGGCTGTGGATAAGAGTTAGAGGGATGACTGTTTGAAGCCTACTCCCACTTACTTGCCATGTTTCCAAACTGATGAAAGGGAGATTTTCACATGGGCAGCATCGGACACAAAGGAAAGCTGTCAGAAATTGTTGCCTCCTCCTCTCTATTCTGCCACCTGCTTCTACCCAGCTACACAGTCTGGTCCAATTCCCAGACCATCGTCTCCACGACATTGGCACTAGTGAGACTTGCTGTGTTTTGTTACTTGATTAATATTTTACAGCCATAAATAATGCATCCACCTACTTGGAGATTGTTACATTCCAGGCTGCTGACTTTTCTTGAGAGTCACAGAGAGCACAGCCACTTTGGGGTCACTAATTATGGGGATGAGCTATGAGATCCTGGAGTAAAGCACATGGGGTGGGGATGGAGTGGAGATAAGTCCACATGAGGCGGAGCTGGTGACGTTTGTCAACCGAAAGTTAGCAAAGGAAGAAGCAGATGATGTGTTGCAACTAGCATGAGAAGAAACAAGCAGACAACAGGAGATCAGTGTGAATACATTCTCTTTTTGTGTGGATAGTATGATGAGAGGCTAACTATGCATTACCTGAAATTCCTAAATGAGATCAAATAAAAAGGAGCTATAGATTACTGACTCTGGCTAGAGATTAACCAGTCAGGAGGTTCATACCAGTAGAAGCCCTGTGCACAGAAGTGGACTATCTCATGAGGTTTAGAGTAGAAGGGAATCTGAACTGTAGAAATAGGAGTACAATATATAAAATTCAGAGAAAATGTCTCCACTATTTTCTTTCTAATTTTAGTTTAATTTTCTTATTTCACAGCAGCCTTCCCCAAGACATGCTTCCTCAGTGTACTCGTATTAAGGTAGGACCTTCCTGTTCTTCCAGGATTCGATGTTTTTATTTCATGTGTCATGAGTTTATGGGTAACTTTACGTACGACTTTCGTGACTACAAATCTGCTAGTGACTGGCTTCAGTTGGCTTCAGAAGTGCTGGGAGCAGAGGGGAGTAGAAAAGAAAGATGGGTCTTGGCTTTCTGTAGTTTCTTCACAGTTATGAAGTAGTGATTTTCTGCAAATAATGTAGTTTCTAAGGATCAAAATACATGTTTTTGAAAATAAAACTGAGATTTAGCAACTTTGGATTCCAAGATTCATGCTAATATGACCTGGCCCAAATGGTGAATTGTCAAACATTGATATAGTGAAGTTGACGCAGGAGAGTGGGACTGAGTCGTGAGTGGTCTCAGTTGTAGATTATGGCTAGTTTAGGGCCCAGTGGTAATTTTACTGAGGAAGAAAGTACAAATACCACAATTGTAAATGGCAACAGAAACTTTGCTTTTAGGTTCTTAACCTTAGACATTTCTCTTTAATTTAGTAAGAGAATGCTTGTATGCCATTGATTCTGAGGCTCCAGGATAACTCAGCTATGTAATGAAATTCCAGTTGATGAAGAAATAGTGTAATATCCATATTGGCTTTAGTGACAGTATTGTTGCAAAAATGGGAACAAAACCATAGGGCAAGTAATCCTTTGCAATAATGGCACTGTGTTTCATCAGCAATATAATTTCCCAAATCATAAGGGAAATTTTTATGATGGATGAGAGAGAGGAAGGTTTGGTACAGACAGCAGCTACTATATGAAGAGAAGATTGATAGAAACAAATTATTTAAGTCTTCAAAGATTATAAAGTATTTTATAGTTCAGATTCACCCAGAGTTTAGAGCACAAAACAAATCTCATTTTTTCATAATGCTTTTTGGACTTCTTCCTAGTCTTCCATTTTATTGTGCTCAGTCACTCAGTCATGTCTGACTTTGTGCGACCCCATGACAGCAGCCCACCAGGCTCCTCTGTCCATGGGATTCTCTAAGCAAGAATACTGGAGTGGGTTGCCATTTCCTTCCCCAGGAGATCTTACTGAACCAGGTATCGAACCCGAGTCTCCTGAGTCTCCCTCATTGGCAGGCAGATTCTTTAATACTTCGCCACCTGGAAAACCCCAATTATAGCTTTTGCATAATCTAGCTTGTGATCCTACTTCATGATTTATGATGATCTTTTTTCCTTTAGAGCAGTGGTATCCAATGGAAATATAATGTGAGTCACATTTTTCACTTAAATTTTGTAGTAACCATCTTTAAAAAGTAAAAAGAAGTGGAGGTTTTTTCCTTTGGTTCAATGAACATTTTGCTGAAATTTATTATATTATAAATGTTATTATATTGTAAAACTTTTATATACATGTAGAAACATTTACAGTCTTAAGTGTGCAGCTTGAGGAATGACCACTAAGTGAATACCTTAATGTAACCACCACCCAAATCAAGAAATAGAATGCTTTGGAAGCCCCACTTACATCCTCTCCCAGTCATGACCCTCTCTCTTCTCGTAAGTGGTAAGTCTGTCCTTACTTCTAATACCACAGATTACTTTTACTATTTTTAAACTCGATATAAATGGAATCATACAGTACATATTCTTTCATATATACATCCTTTCATTAAACACTATGTGAGGTCCATCTATCCATCCATCTATTGATTTTCAGTGCTGTATATTATACCATTGTGCGACTACACTACAATTTGTTTATCCATTTTGGACCATTTTGAATAGTGCTGTTAGAATCATTCCTCTACATTTCTCTTGGAGCATGTATGTAGGCATTTCTTTGGGTATTTATCAAGGAACTAAATGAATACATATTTCAGCATTCTTCCTTTCAGTTATCATATTCTGAAATTTATGAATAGAATTATGATTCTAGAATTTCCATTTTTTTATAGTTTAAATTCCTTAGCTGAAATTTTCCTTCTTGCTATCTGATTTTTCAAATATATTAATAAAGTTTATTTGAAAGGCCATGGCTCATAATTCCAATATCTGATTCCCCATGAGTTGGAGATATTAATTTAATAATTATTTTATTTTATCCAAAATGATATTTAAGAATATAATCTAAAATTATTTTATATTGATATTTTATATTCTTTTTTCATACTAATTTGATAAAAATCCAGTGTTCATTTTATACTTGTAGCACATTTCAGTTTGAACTAACCATATTTCAAGTGTCAGTAGCCACATGTGAGCAGTGGTTTCTGCATTGAACAGAGCAGTACTAGAATTTGAGTTCCTGTCTGACTAATTTTAATATTTTTAGGATATTTTAATATGCCATGAATGACATGGCACATAGAAGACACTCAGTATAAAAATACATTGAATTAAACTCATCGTAATTATTCATGATGTGAAGTCAGTGAGAATCTATCAAGAGCTTTAACCAGGTAGAGAAGGTGTTTGCCTCAAATAGGAACACTGCTGTTGCTGCTGCTGCTAAGTCACTTCAGTCATGTCCAACTCTGTGAGACCCCATAGACAGAAACCCACCAGGCTCCCCTATCCCTGGAATTCTCCAGGCAAGAACACTGGAGTGGGTTGCCATTTCCTTCTCCAATGCATGAAAATGAAAAGTGAAAGTGAAGTCACTCAGTCGTGTCCGACTCTTAGCGACCCCATGGACTGCAGCCTACCAGGCTCCTCCATCTATGGGATTTTCCAGGCAAGAGTACTGGAGTGGGGTGCCATTGCCTTCTCCAATAGGAACACTAATCAGGGCTAAAATCCTCCAGTCAAGTGAAACTTCATGAAGCACATAAAGACAAAAGTTTGTTAGTAAAAGTCAGAAGAGCCCAGGAGCTGGTGTTAGGAATTTGATTGACAATCCAGAGAGTTTTGCCTTGATGTCAGCCCTGCATGTGGACTGTGAGCTGTCCCTTCCTGGACTCTGGGTTGAGTATCTGGGCCCTGGAGCATCACTCTCTCACTGAATATTTAAGTTAGCACTCATTTTTTTCATCCTCGGTGAGGAGAGAACACTAAATATCTTTTATCCCTCAGTTCCTAAGTGATAACCAGAAAATTCCAACAGAAAAATGACTGGTGTTAAGCCACTTCTTTCAAAGAGGAGCTCTCTAAGCCTCTTCTGAAGCCAGTGTGATAATATATCTTTACTCAAGCGAGGTCTTAGGCAAAAGTGTCAAAAAGCTGGATGGTGCTGCTATGTTGATCATGAACTGTAATTCCACTGACAGGTTCTCCAATTTACAGATTCTTGTCTCTGACCCAGGAGGCTTGTTTGAATTTCCTGATGGAAAGCCGACAGTTTATCAATAATTCATTATTTTAGAGGACAGTTAAGGCTTCATAGGAACACATGCATTTAAATACATTTTTTAAAAATCTCCGGTGTTCCTCAGATCTTAGTTTCTTTAATACTTCTTTTATTTACTTGTTTTACTGGTTGCCATTGTTGTGTGGTTTCTAAGGAAAAGTTGGATGTAATTCTTACCTTAGTTCCTCTGTAGATAAACAGTTTTTTCTTCTGGTTTAAGACTTTTCTTTATAGCTGATTTTCTACAGTTTGAATATTATATGACTAGATATAGTTTTGGATTTTTTTTGCGAGGGGGGCATTTTTCCTGCTTAGTATTCTGTGAGCTTCCTAGATCTGTGGTTTGATGTCTGACATTAATTTGGGAGGGGGGAATTCTCAGTCATCACTTCAAAAATCTCTTCTATTCCTTTCTCCCCTTCTTTGGAACTGAACTGAACACTGTGAGGCCCTTTGCAAACACATAGATCCCTCTATGTCTTCTCTCTCTTGTTCATAAAACAGTTGAAGTCTCCCAGGGCTCCCAGAATCACAAAAGAGTAGGCTCTAGCAGTTATTAACTAGGACAGTAGAGACACAGATTCAATGTCTAATGAAATAATGAGATTAACACTATTGCTCATAATAATCTGTATCTTTGTGGACATTAAGTGTAGTTTGCTCTACCCATATGTAAGCAAGTAACTAAAATTGTCAGCAAAGAAATTGCTACAGAACCATGTCAACATATTCCACTCTGAAAATATGGTGCCCTATGTCAGCATGAAGAAGTTATAGAATAAGGATCTTCTCCCCTAATTCCATAGAAATGAAATGATGCCTGACAAGTGGGGATTTGTAAGCAGCTTTTGCCCCTTTCCTGTTTACATTATTTCTGTTCTCCTTAAAACTTAATTGTAAAAATGTGATCACTAGGCAACATTTAACTGAACTCCTGATTTTTGCTCTACTGAATGTACACAATGCCTTCCCTAACTTGTTGATTCCTTTCCTGGATTAAAAGAATTTATAACGAAGAATCAAGCAGTTAAAGAATGACCGACTATCTACCTTTAGCTTCCCCTTAGCAAGTTTGCAGGCAGACAAGGTGGGCAGAAAAGCATCTAAAGGGAGATCAAAAGTCAGCTTGTTGGCTCACAATGGATAAATGACAAAGAATTTGACCTCCTACCTTACTGTTTAACTGAGATTGTTTCCCCCTTTTCCCTTTAAAAATTGTCATGGCTGAGAAGAATGTTCATAAGGATATCTGGACATGAGTCCACCTCCCGCCTAGATGGCTGACTTTCCTTTCTACCAACAATTACCCTTCGATTATTGGTTTTTGAGCAGCAAGCTGCTGAACCTAAATTCGGTAACATCTTCTCCTTTGTACTCACATTATGCATGTGTGATTCCTCTTGCAGTTGTCTCATAATCCCAGGATATTCTGTTCTGTTTTTGTTTTTGTTTTGTTTTTAGCCTCTTTTCTTTGCTCTTCAGCTTTCAAGGATTCCATGGATAAATCATCTAGCCCAGATATCTTTTCTTCAGCCATGTCCAGTTTATTAATAATCCCATCAAAGGCATTCTTTGTTTCTGTTTTAATGCTTTTGATCACTAATATTTCTTTTTTGGTTGTTTCTTGGAACTTACATATCTCCACCTACATTGCCCATCTGTTCTTAGTGTGTGTGTACTTTAGCTACTAGAGTCCTTAATATATTAATCAGAGTTGTTTTAAATTCCAACTCTGGTAAATCCAACATCCCTGCCATGCCTTGTTCTGATACTTACTCTATCTCTTCAAATTGTGGTATTTTCCTTTTGATATGTTTCATAAATTTTTCTTAATAGTTGGACATGATGCACTGTGCAAAAGGAACTGTTATAAACAGGCCTTAGTAATGTGGTTGTGTAGTGTGGAAGGAGAGGAAACATTGTAGAGTCCTGTGTTAGGTCTCATCGGAGAAGGCAATGGCAAGCCACTCCAGTACTCCTGGCTAGAAAATCCCATGGATGGAGGAGCCTGGTAGGCTGCAGTCCGTGGGGTCGCTAAGGGTCAGACATGACTGAGCAACTTCACTTTCACTTTTCACTTTCACACATTGGAGAAGGAAATGGCAACCCACTCCAGTGTTCTTGCCTGGAGAATCCCAGGGAAGGGGGAGCCTGGTGGGCTTCCGTCTATGGGGTCACACAGAGTCGGACACGACTGAAGTGACTAAGCAGCAGCAGCAGTGTTAGGTCTCAGTCTTTTAGTGTGACCTGTGTCTCTGGACCACAAACTTCACAAGAATTTATCAGTTTTTCCCCTGCCCGCCACCCCCCTTAGGTGAGACAGGATGGCTAGAATGAGCTGGAGTTGGGTATTTCCTTCTCTGGTCAGTTAGGCTCTGAGAAAGCCCCAGCAGGTTAGGCTCTGGTTAACCAGTTTTCCCTGAGGGCAGCCCTTATTAAGAAGAACAGAATATCCAGGCATATTTCAAAATGGTTCTTTCCCCCTCCTCCAGCAAGAAGCCTGGGGGGACTTTTCTCCTGTATTTACTGTGGGAATCTGGTTATATCCCTGGAGGTAAAGCTCACAGTATTGACTGTGACTGGCTTTGCCTGATGCCTTTTAACTCTCAGACTGTCTGCACTGAGCCTCCAGCAATTTGTAAAATTACAGCGCAGATTTCCTACCCCAGCACTGGTGTCTGCTCTGGTGAGCCAAGCCCTGTATTTGCTTGTCTCTCTCCATCTTGGGAGCAGATGTTTACCCTATGCCCTCCCCTCTCCTGTGGATCCAGGAAGAGTTGATTATCCAGTCTGTTCAGCTTTTACTTATTCGAACGGAGTGATGACTTCCAAGCTCCTTATATGTGAAACAGGACATTTAGTTTAGTTTAAGACCCAATAATATTTTAAAATGTGACATTGATATGATATTCCACCTGTGATAAACATGAATAAACAATATATAGGCCTTATTAATCTCATCGGTAACATTCTTTCATCTCAATTATTTGCTTTCTGTTTACCTCATTAGAATCTAGACTTTATTTTTCTTTTTAACTGTTTGAATCCCTATGCTCTATTGCTAATTTTGTCTCTCTGATTTGCACATTTTAAACTATATCTTCATTGAAATTTCAGTTTTGTGACTAATAACTTTAGCTTTTATTCATTGTTTTGTATTTCTTTTATTACATTTAAAATGCCTCCATATCACAGAATTACAGTCTGTCAGAAACTTAGAAATTTTCTGGTACAATTTGTTAATTCTGATACTTTAAGACACATATTTTTCATTTTGCATAAGACAAAATTATGCATTTTGTGCAAGTTCATGAAGCACACATTAATAAATCCAGACTAGAACTGACTCCCCATTTTGCTCTGAATAAAAATTAATAGCATGTTAAGACATACAGAACTGGTGCCTGGCATCTCTGATTTCATGCCGAATACTTTCCCCTGTGCTGGGCCACTCCTCCTGCTATAACCCAAATACCAGCTACACGGGCTACTGGGGGCCTCTGCCCCTCTGCTCCCTCTTCACAGAACTTTCTCCCCACAGTTAACTACACAGGTAACACTATACCTTCTTCAAGCCTTTGCTCATTGTCACCTTCTCTATAAGATTAACTTTCACCACTCAGGTTTAAATTTCACCTTCCCATAAAAATGCATGCCACATCTCCCTTACAGGCTCCAATTTGTCTTTCTCCATTTACCACCTTTGAACATACTACATCTATTCCATAACTTAGGTTCAGCTGTTTGTTACTCAAAAGCCAATGATCAAGGAGCAAGTTTCAGTAGAAAGGAAAGGTGCTTTATTCAGAAACACTGGCAATCTGGGGAGAAGGTGGACTCTTGTCCAGAGGCCAACTCTGAAGATTCTGCTCAGTCGTGACCGATTTTAATAGGAAAAAGGGGGAAACGATCTCAGTCAGTCATTAAGGTAAGAGGTCAGATTCTTCATCGTTTTTCCACTGTGTACAGGCTGCTGACTTCTCCTGATCTTCCTTTGGATGCTCTCTTGCCCATGTGGCCACCTGCAAATCTGCTGAGGGGGAGCTAGGGGTAGAGAGTCCGTCATTCTTTAACTAGATTCTTCATTCTTCCTCCTTTTAATCCAGAAAAGGAATCAACGGGTTTTTAGGGGAGGAATTGTGTACATTCAGTAGAGCAAAAATCGGGAGTCAGGTTAAGTGTTGCCTAGTGATTTCATCTTTTTAATTAAGGTCTGAGGGAATCAGAGATGAGCAAACAGAGAAGAGGCAAAAGAGCTGCTAACATATCTTCTCTTCTTTATTCTCTGTCTCCTTTACATAGCCTATGGCTGCCACAAGGGCACAGTCTTTTGTCTACATATGTTCACTTATGCAGGTGGTGCAACATGAAGAATCTGCCTGCCAACACAGGAGACACAGGAGATGCGGGTTCAATCCCTGGATCAGGAATATTCCCCAGGAGTAGGAAATGGCAACCCAGCCCAGTGTTCTTGCCGGAAAAAATTCCATGGACAGAGGAGTCCGGCAGCCTATAATCCATGGAGTCCCAGAGAGTCAAACATGCCTGACTGAGCATGCACATTCACATGCACTCCAAGACCTAAAACAGAACCAGGCGCCTGATAATAACTTTGTTGGCATTCGTTGCACGGATGACCAAGTGAATTCCAATAGACTGATTATTTAATTTAAAAAATTGTATTTATCTTATTTGTTTTTTAACTGTGCTGGGTCTTCGTTGCTGCCTGAGCTTTCTCTAGTCATAGAGAGCAGGGAAGCTCTGCCTCAGGCCTCTTATTGCAGTGGCTTCTCTTGTTGCAGAGCACAAGAGCTTTAGCAGTTGCGGCATGTAGGCTCAGCAGTTGTGGCTCCCAGGCTCTAGAGCAAAGGCTCAATAGTTGTGGCACATGGGCTCAGTTGCTCCACGGTATGTGGGATCCTCCCAGATCAGGAATCAAACCTGTATCTCCCTTATTGGCAGGCAGATTCTTTATCACTGAGCCACCAAAGAAGCCATGATTATTTAATTTTTATGGCAACTTCATTTATTAAGGTTATATCTTATAAAATATTTAATTTAATAGCATTTAAAGACTATACTTAAATAACATTACCAAACAGGAACAACTGAGCTGAAAAAATAATGAAAACTAATGTGAAAGTGAAGTCGCTTAGTTATGTCTGACTCTTTGGGATGCCATGGACTGTAGCCTGCCAGGCTCCTCTGTCCATGGGATTTTCCAGGCAAGAGTACTGGAGTGGGTTGCCATTTCCTAATGTGGTAAACATAAATGTAGGTTTAAATATGCAAATTAGTTATTAATCTTAGTGAAAAACAACCTGGAGGATTAGGAAACAGGAAAGTGATATGTAAGTTCAATTCAGGAAAGTAGTTCTCAAAATGTGATCTGTATCAAAATACTCTTTGTGTTTAATACTAAAAGTCATTTTCTTTTTTCATTCTTATTCTCCCCCAAATGAATATGAAATTCTCTTGAGGCTACATGATGTGTAATGTCACAACAGATTGACCACAGATGCAGATTTGGGAATCCAGCTGTCTTCTAAGGAAGAAGACATTAAAGCAAGTTACAAAAATGTACAATAATGCTTTGTTTCTCAATATGTATTTCTTTTATTGTATCAATATAGTTCATTTTCATTACAATATTATTTATAGTGATATGTAATTGTATTATTATTTCTAAATTAATTAATACATAGGCATATTTTTTAATCCTGTTTTAATTTCTAAAATGGTAACTGTTAATGGGTACCACCCATACAAACAGAAGCTCTTTGGGGGCCCCCAGTAATTTTTTAAAAGTATAAAATTTTCCTAAGACCAAAGTTTGAAGAACACTGATCAAGCTGCATTTACAGAGTTTAAAGATAGTATTACTGAGATATTCTGACCAGTGTGAAGCATGAATTTCAGGACCCTTACTTCAAGAGTGAGGTAGTCTGACAGCCAATAAATCAGAAAAATACAGAGTAGTGGCTTAGAGTTTGGACTTTTTAAGACTGCCTGGTTTGAATCTTGCCTCTACTAGCTTCTTAATTATGTGAGTTTGTGCATTTTTCTTATCTATAAAAAAAATAGGTCATAACAGTTGTTGTGAAAATTGAATGATTTGATATATGAAAAGCACTTAAAAGAGAGCCTCGCACATATAAACAGTATATAAATTTTCATTATTATTGTTGTCATTATTGTTATTAGTTTGTACAGGCATAATTTGCATTTTCTGAGGAAAAAAGCAATCACAGGAAAGAGTCTCATGGGGGCTGCATCATAGTGAAAGCAGCCAGTAGACAATAAACACAAACAGTAGCAAATGTTATTGAAAGTAATGATAAGGGCTGTGAATTGTGATGCAGAATTACTGGCAATTACTCCTTTTAGCTGGACTGGTCTGGAAAGGCCTTTAAAAAATAAAACCTTTGCATAGAAACTTGAATTATGAATAAGGAGGAAACCACAGGAAGATCATCTTTATAATAATCATGTAAAGAGAAGTAAACATTAGAGGCCCTAATGTGGGAATGGCACCAGCAAGTTTGAGGCATATTTTACGGTCATTGTTGCCAGAACAATAAATTCTGGAAAAAATGGAAGGAGATGAGGTTACTACCATGGCACAAAGATTTTTCCTGCATTCTGTGGAAAACCATTACTGGGTATTGAATTGCAGGGACAGAATGTACACACTAGAAGGGAACTCTGCAGGGTGGAGGATGACTTTAGAGGTGAAGGAGTAGGTGAACAAAACAAGGAGGATAAGAAGCTGTGGCTTCAAGATGGCGGTGGTTTGACCTGAAGCTGTAGTAGTAGACGGACGACATAGCTATATTTTATTATAGACTTTTAAAGGAGAACCAATAGCATATACCGCTGGGTTAAATATAAGATGTGGAGGAAAGATCACAACAAACTGTGGAAAATTCTTGAAGAGATGGGAATACCAGACCACCTTACCTGCCTCCTGAGAAACCTGTATGCACGTCAAGAAGCAACAGTTAGGAGAGACAGGAAGATAGTGGAGGAATAGGATGGGGCGACCACTTTCTCCCCCACAAATTCAGCAAAAGAATATCTGAATGCTGAGTAAATCCCACAAAACAACTTCTGAATGCCGGCAGAGGATATCATGCACCCAGAAAAGCAGCCCATTGTCTACTAAAGGAAGTAGGAAATAGTATAAGAAATAAAAAGAGAGACAAGAGAGGGAGGGACGGAGCTCCCTCCCAGGAAGGGAAGGCTTAAAAAAAAAAGAGAGAAGTTTCCAAACACCTGGAAACACTCACTGGTGAATCTGTGGCGAGCCTTGGAACCTCAGAGGGCAACATAACCAGGAGAAAAAAGAAATAAATAATTAAAACCCACAGACTAAATGCCCAGAGGTAACTCTCAGCAGAGAAGGGGCTCAGATGCCCGCACCCAACTCTAGCAAGCGGGGGCTGGGCAGGGAGGCGCGGGCAGCATCGCTTAGTGAAAGGACCGGGCCTGAACGCCCCAAGGGCAGTCTGAGGGTGCTAACGGGAGACAGCTAAGCAGACGGTGGGATAGCGATCCCGCGAAAAGGCGAAAAGCCTGCGAAAAGGCAAAAGCCCCAACCTAAGACACCGCCAGACCCTCTCACAGAACAAAGGACTGAGCAGAGCTAGCCGGCTGCAGACGGCCCACCCCCCATCCCCTGCCGAGACAGGCAGGGGAGGGCAGCCAGAGCCAGAAGGGGGCAATCGCAGCCCCAGAGAGGCTTCTGATACCAAGCTGCAGGCAGGCTTCATTGCTAACCAAGACTTCTTGGGTTCAGTCCAGTCGATATCCACCTGAGAAGGTGCGCCGGTTGTACACCCAGAAAACCGAGCGGCAGGGACTGGGGAGGCGATAAGTCACAGCGACGGTGCTCGCCAAACACCCGGTCACCTGAGCTGCTCGGACCGGGGAAGGGCACAAAACGCAGGCCCAACCAAGTCTGCGCCTTTGTGGAGTACCTGAGTACCTGAACCTGAGTCGCTCAGACCTGGGAATTGCATGCAACCCAGCGCCAGCCTCGGACAGTTCCAAGCACAGCAACCTAGAGCCTGAGCAGCATAAACAGGGAAAGCACACACGCCGCGAGCGGGGGCAATCCCAGTGTAGCCGAGACACTGGGGATACTCCCCACAGACACCAGTGATATTTGTTAGCAGCATTCCTCCCTCCCCACAGCACGACTGAACAGGTGAGAATATAAAAGTGTTCACCACCGCCCCCTTGTGTCAGGATGGGAATTAGGCACTGAAGAGACCAGCAAACAGAAGAGTTTAAACAGAAGGAACTGCCTTGGAAGTGACAGTTCTGCCTACTGCAAGAATAAGACTGAAAACCAGAGGCAGAGGCTTAAGTCCAAATCCTGAGAACACCAGAGATTTCCTGTTCCAGGGAACATAAATTGATAGGAGCTCATCAAATACCTCCATACATACACTGAAACCAGGCACCACCCAAGGGTCAACAAGTTTCAGAGAAAGACATACCATGCAAATTCGCCAGCAACACAGGAGAAAAGCCCTGAACTTCAATATACAGGCTTCCCAAAGCTACTCCAAACCCACTGACATCTCAAACCCATTACTGGACACTTCATTGCACTCCAGAGAGAAGAAATCCAGCTCCAAAGCTTCCCTAACCAGGGAACCTTGTCAAGCCACCTGTCCAACCCCACACATAGCGAGGAAACTACATAATAAAGAGAACTCCACAAACTGCCAGAAGACAGAAAGGCCACCCCAAGCACAGCAATATAAGCAAGATGAAGAGGCAGAGAAATACCCAGCAAGTAAAGGAACAGGATAAAGGCCCACTAACACAACCACTAGACCATTCAGATATGACCTCAATCAAATCCCTTATGATTATATAGTGGAAGTGAGAAATAGATTCAAGGGACTAGATCTGATTGATAGAGTGCCTGATGAACTCTGGACGGAGGTTCGTGACATTGTACAGGAGACAGGGACCAAGACCATCCCCATGGAAAAGAAATGCAAAAGAGCGAAATGGCTGTCTGAGGAGGCCTTACAAATAGCTGTGAAAAGAAGAGCGGTGAAAAGCAAAGGAGAAAAGGAAAGATATAAGCATCTGAATGCAGAGTTCCAAAGAATAGCAAGGAGAGATAAGAAAGACTTCCTCAGTGATCAATGCAAAGAAATAGAGGAAAACAACAGAATAGGAAAAGCAAGAGACCTCTTCAAGAAAATTAGAGATTCCAAGGGAACATTTCATGCAAAGATGGGCTCGATAAAGGACAGAAATGGTATGGACCTAACAGAAGCAGAGGATATTAAGAAGAGGTGGCAGGAATACACAGAAGAACTGTACAAAAAAGATCTTCACGACCAAGATAGCCACGATAATGTGATCACTGACCTAGAGCCAGACATCTTGGAATGTGAAGTCAAGTGGGCCTTGGAAAGCATCACTACTAACAAAGCTAGTGGAGGTGATGGAACTCCAGTTGAGCTATTTCAAGTCTTGAAAGATGATGCTGTGAAAGTGCTGCACTCAATATGACAGCAGATTTGGAAAACTCAGCAGTGGCCACAGGACTGGAAGAGGTCAGTCTTCATTCCAATCCCAAAGAAAGGCAATGTCAAAGAATGCTCAAACTACCGGACAATTGCACTCATCTCACACGCTAGTAAAGTCATGCTCAAAATTCTCCAAGCCAGGCTTCAGCAGTATATAAACCGTGAACTCCCAGATGTTCAAGCAGGTTTTAGAAAAGGCAGAGGCACCAGAGATCAAATTCCCAACATCCGCTGGATCATGGAGAAAGCAAGAGAGTTTCAGAAAAACATCTATTTCTGCTTCATTGACTATGCCAAAGACTTTGACTGTGTCGATCACAATAACCTGTGGAACATTCTGAAAGAGATGGGAATCCCAGACCACCTGACCTGCCTCTTGAGGAACCTGTATGCAAGTCAGGAAGCAACAGTTAGAACTGGACATGGAACAACAGACTGGTTCCAAATAGGAAAAGGAGTACGTCAAGGTTGTATATTGTCACCTTGCTTATTTAACTTATATGCAGAGTACATCATGAGGAACGCTGGGCTGGAAGAAGCACAAGCTGGAATCAAGATTGCTGGGAGAAATATCAATAACCTCAGATATGCAGATGACACTACCCTTATGGCAGAAAGTGAAGAGGAACTCAAAAGCCTCTTGATGAAAGTGAAAGAGGAGAGTGAAAAGGTTGGCTTGAAGCTCAACATTCAGAAAACAAAGATCATGGCATCTGGTCCCATCACTTCATGGGAAATAGATGGAAAAACAGTGGAAACAGTGTCAGACTTTGTTTTTTTGGGCTCCAAAATCACTGCAGATGCTGATTGCAGCCATGAAATTAAAAGACGCTTGCTCCTTGGAAGGAAAGTTATGACCAACCTTGATAGTATATTAAAAAGCAGAGACATTACTTTGCCAACCAAGGTCCATCTAGTCAAGGCAATGGTTTTTCCCGTGGTCATGTATGGATGTGAGAGTTGGACTGTGAAGAAGGCTGATCGCCGAAGAATCGATGCTTTTGAACTGTGGTGTTGGAGAAGACTCTTGAGAGTCCCTTATACTGCAAGGAGATCCAACCAGTCCATTCTAAAGGAGATCAATCCTGGATGTTCATTGGAGGGACTGATGCTGAAGCTGAAACTGCAATACTTTGGCCACCTCATGTGACGAGTTGACTCACTGGAAAAGACTGTGATGCTGGGAAGGGTTGGGGGCGGGAGGAGAAGGGGACGACGGAGAATGAGATGGCTGGATGGCATCACCGACTCTGTGGACATGAGTTTGAGTGTACTCCGGGAGTTGGTTATGGACAGGGAGGCCTGGCGTGCTGTGATTCGTGGGGTCGTGGAGAGTCGGACACTCGGACACGACTGAGCGACTGAACTGAACTGAACTGAACACAAACAAAAGAGGAAGATATAGGGAATCTACCTGATAAAGATTTTCGAATTTTGATAGTGAAAATGTTTCAAAATCTTGAAAGCAAAATGGAGTTACAGATAAATAACCTGGAGAAAAGGATTGAGAAAATACAAGAAAGGTTTAATAAGGATTTAGAGGAAATAAAAAAGAGTCAATATACAATGAATAATGCAATAGATGAGATCAGAAACACTCTGGAGGGAACAAACAGTAGAATAATAATAGAGGCAGAAGACAGGATAAGCGAGCTAGAAGATAGAATTGTAGAAATAAATGAAACAGAGAGGAAAAAAGAAAAACAAATTAAAAGAAATGAGGACAATATTAGAGACCTCTGGGACAATGTTAAATGCCCCAACATTCGAATCACAGGAGTCCCAGAAGAAGAAGACAAAAAGAAAGACCATGAGAGAATACTTGAGGAGATAATAGTTGAAAACTTCCCTAAAATGGGGAAAGAAATAATCACCCAAGTCCAAGAAATCCAGAGAGTCCCCAACAGATAAACCCAAGGCGAAATACTCCAAGACACATATTAATCAAATTAACAAAGATCAAACACAAAGAACAAATATTAAAAGCAGCAAGGGAAAAGCAGCAAATAACACACAAGGGGATTCTCATAAGGATAACAGCTGACCTTTCAACAGAAACTCTTCAGGCCAGGAGGGAATGGCAAGACGTACTTAAAGTGATGAAAGAAAATAAACTACAGCCCAGATTACTATACCCAGCAAGGATCTCATTCAAATATGAAGGAGAAATCAAAAGCTTTACAGACAAGCAAAAGCTGAGAAAATTCAGCATCACCAAACCAGCTCTCCAACAAATGCTAAAGGATCTTCTCTAGACAGGAAACACAGAAAGGGTGTATAAACTCGAACCCAAAGCAATAAAGAAAATGGCTATGGGATCATACTTATCATAGGTTTACCTTAAACATAAATGGGTTGAATTCCCCAACCAAAAGACAAAGGCTGGCTGAATGGATACAAAAACAAGACCCCCATATATGTTATCTACAAGAGACCCACCTCAAAAAGAGGGACACATACAGACTGAAAGTGAAGGGCTGGAAAAAGATATTCCATGCAAATAGAGACCAAAAGAAAGCAGGAGTAGCAATACTCATATCAGATAAAACAGACTTTAAAACAAAGGCTGTGAAAAAGAGACAAAGAAGGAAACTACATAATGATCAAAGGATCAATACTAGAAGAAGATATAAAAATTATAAATATTTATGCACCCAACATAGGAGCACCGCAATATGTAAGACAATTACTAACAGGTATGAAAGGGGAAATTAACAACAACGCAATAATATTGGGAGACTTTAATACCCCATTCACACCTATGGATAGATCAACTAAACAGAAAATTAACAAGGAAACACAAACTTTAAATGATATAATAGACCAGTTAGACCTAATAGATCTCGATAGGACATTTCACCCCAAAACAATGAATTTCACCTTTTTCTCAAGCGCACACAGAACCTTTTCCAGGATAGATCACATCCTGGGCCATAAATCTAGCCTTGGTAAACTCAAAAAAATTGAAATCATTCCAAGCATCTTTTCTGACCACAATGCAGTAAGATTAGATCTCAATTACAGGAGAAAAACTATTAAAAATGCCAACATATGGAGGCTGAACATACGCTGCTGAATAACGAACAAATCATAGAAGAAATCAAAAGAGAAATCAAAATATGCATAGAAATGAATGAAAATGAAAACACAACAACCCAAAGCCTATGGGACACTGTAAAAGCAGTGCTAAGAGGAAGGTTCATAGCAATACAGGCACACCTCAAGAAACAAGAAAAAAGTCAACTAAATAACCTAACTGTATACCTCAAGAAACTAGAAAGGGAAGAAATGAAGAACCCCAGGGTTAGTAGAAGGAAAGAAATCTTAAAAATTAGGGCAGAAATAAATGCAAAAGAGACCATAGCAAAATTCAACAAAGCCAAAACTGGTTCTTTGAGAGGGTAAATAAAATTGACAAACCACTAGCCAGACTCATCAAGAAACAAAGGGAGAAGAACCAAATCAATAAAATTAGAAATGAAAATGGAGAGATCACAACCGACAACACAGAAATACAAAGGATTATTAGAGAATACTATCAGCAATTGTATGGCAATAAAATGGACAACTTGGAAGAAATGGAAAAATTCTTCAAAAAGTACAACTTTCCAAAACTGACCTAGGAAGAAATAGAAAATCTTAACAGAACCATCACAAGCACGGAAATAGAATCTGTAATCAGAAATCTTCCAGCAAACAAAAGTCCAGGTCCAGACGGCTTCACAACTGAATTCTACCAAAAACTTAGAGAAAAGCTAACACCTATTCTACTCAAACTCTTCCAGAAAATTGCTGAGGAAGGGAAACTTCCAAATTCATTTTATAAGGCCACCATCACCCTCATCCCAAAACCTGATAGTTCAGTTCAGTTCAGTTCAATTGCTCAGTGGTGTCCGACTCTCCACGACCCCATGAATCACAGCACACCAGGCCTCCCTGTCCATCACCAACTCCTGGAGCTCACTCAAACTCATGTCCACAGAGTCAGTGATGCCATCCAGCGATCTCATTCTCGGTCGTCCTCTACTTCTCCCGCCCCAACCTTTCCCAGCATCAGAGTCTTTTCCAGTGAGTCAACTCGTCGCATGAGGTGGCCAAAGTATTGCACTTTCAGCTTCAGCATCAGTCCCTCCAATGAACACCCAGGATCGATCTCCCTTAGAATGGACTGGTTGGATCTCCTTGCGGTACAAGACTTTCAAGAGTCTTCTCCAACGCCACAGTTCAAAAGCATCAATTCTTCGGCGATCAGCCTTTTTCACAGTCCAACTCTCACATCCATACATGACCATGGGAAAAACCATAGCCTTGACTAACGGACCTTTGTTGGCAAAGTAATCTCTATGCTTTTTAATATATTATCAAGGTTGGTCATAACTTTCCTTCCAAGGAGTAAGCGTCTTTTAATTTCATGGCTGCAGTCAGCATCTGCAGTGATTTTGGAGCCCCAAAAAATAAAGTCTGACACTGTTTCCACTGTTTTTCCATTTTTTCCCATGAAGTGATGGGACCAGATGCCATGATCTTTGTTTTCTGAATGTTGAGCTTCAAGCCAACCTTTTCACTCTCCTCTTTCACTTTCATCAAGAGGCTTTTGAGTTCCTCTTCACTTTCTGCCATAAGGGTAGTGTCATCTGCATATCTGAAGTTATTGATATTTCTCCCAGCAATCTTGATTCCAGCTTGTGCTTCTTCCAGCCCAGCGTTCCTCATGATGTACTCTGCATATAAGTTAAATAAGCAAGGTGACAATATACAGCCTTGATGTACTCCTTTTCCTATTTGGAACCAGTCTATTGTTCCATGTCCAGTTCTGACAGTTGCTTCCTGACCTGCATACAGGTTTCTCAAGAGGCAGGTCAGGTGGTCTGGGATTCCCATCTCTTTCAGAATGTTCCACAGTTTATTGTGATCCACACAGTCAAAGGCTTTGGCATAGTCAATGAAACAGAAATAGATGCTCTTCTGGAACTCTCTTGCTTTCTCCATGATCCAGCGGATGTTGGCAATTTGATCTCTGGTGCCTCTGCCTTTTCTAAAACCTGCTTGAACATCTGGGAGTTCACAGTTCACATACTGCTGAAGCCTGGCTTGGAGAATTTTGAGCATGACTTTACTAGCATGTGAGATGAGTGCAGTTATGTGGTAGTTTGAGCATTCTTTGGCATTCCCTTTCTTTGGGATTGGAATGAAGAATGACCTTTTCCAGTCCTGTGGCCACTGCTGAGTTTTCCAAATTTGCTGGCATATTGAGTGCAGCACTTTCACAGCATCATCTTTCAAGATTTGAAATAGCTCAACTGGAATTCCATCACCTCCACTAGCTTTGTTCCTAGTGATGCTTTCTAAGGCCCACTTGACTTCACATTCCAAGGTGTCTGGCTGTAGGTCAGTGATCATGTTATTGTGACTATCTTGGTCATGAAGATCTTTTTTGTACAGTTCTACTGTGTATTCTTGCCACCTCTTCTTAATATCTTCTGCTTCTGTAAAGATTCCACAAAAAAAGAAAACTAAATATCACTGATGAACATAGATGCAAAAATCCTTAACAAAATTCTAGCAATCAGAATCCAACAACATATTAAGAAGGTCATACATCATGTCCAAGTGGGCTTTATCCCAGGAATGCAAGGATTCTTCAATATCCACAAATCAATCAATGTAATACACCACATTAACAAACTGAAAAATAAAAATCATATGATTATCTTAATAGATGCAGAGAAAGCCTTCGACAAAATTCAATATCCATTTATGATTAAAAAAAAACCCTCCAGAAGGTGGGAATAGAAGGAACATACCTCAACATAATAAAAGCTATATATGACAAACCCACACCAACATTATCCTCAATGGTGAAAAACTGAAAGCATTTCCCCTAAAGTCAGGAACAAGACAAGGGTGCCCACTCTCACCACTACTCTTCAACATAGTTCTGGAAGTTTTGGCCACAGCAATCAGAGCAGAAAAAGACATAAAAGGAAGCCAAATTGGAAAAGAAGAAGTAAAAGTTTCACTGTTCACTGATGACAGGATCCTGTACACAGAAAACCCTAAAGACTCTACCAGAAAACTACTAGAGCTAATCAATGAATACAGTAAAGTTGCAGGATATAAAATCAACACACAGAAATCCCTTGCATTCCTATACACTAATAATGAGAAAACAGAAAGAGAAATTAAGGAAACTATTCCATTCACTGTTGCAATGAAAAGAATTAAATACTTAGTAATATATCTACCTAAGGAAACAAAAGACTTGTACATAGAAAACTATAAAACACTAGTGAAAGTAATCAAAGAGGACACTAATAGATGGAGAAATATACCGTGTTTGTGGATTGGAAGATTAAATATTGTGAAAATGAGTATACTACCCAAAGTAATTCATACATTCAATGCAATCCCTATCAAGCTACCAACGATATTTTTCACAGAGCTGGAACAAATAATCTCACAATTTGTATGGAAATAAAAAAGCCTTGAATAGCCAAAGCAATCTTGAAGAAGAATGGAACTGGGGGAATCAACCTGCCGGACTTCAGACTCCACTAAAAAGCCACAGTCATCAAGACAGTATGGTACTGGCATAAAGACAGAAATATAGATCAATGGAACAAAATAGAAAGCCCAGAGATAAATCCATGCACCTATGGACACCTTATCTTTGACAAAGGAGGCAAGAATATAAAATGGAGAAAAGACAGTCTCTTTAACAAGTGGTGCCAGGAAAACTGGTCAGCCACTTGTAAAAGAATGAAACTAGAACACTTCCTAACACCATACACCAAAATAAACTCAAAATGGATTAAAGATTTAAATGTAAGACCAAAAACTATAAAACTCCTAAAGGAGAACATAGGCAAAACACTCTCCGACATAAATCACAGCAGGATCCTCCATGACCCACCTCCCAGAATATTGGAAATAAAAGCAAAAATAAACAAATGGGACCTAATTAAAATCAAAAGCTTCTGCACAGCAAAGGAAACTATAAGCAAGGTGAAAAGACAGCCTTCAGAATGGGAGAAAATAATAGCAAATGAAGCAACTGACAAAGAATTAATCTCCAAAATATACAAACAGCTCCTGCAGCTCAATTCCAGAAAAATAAACGACCCAATCAAAAAATGGGCCAAAGAACTAAACAGACATTTCTCCAAAGAAGACATAAAGATGGCTAACAAACACAGGAAAAAATGCTCAACATCCCTCATAATCAGAGAGATGCAAATCAAAACCACATTGAGATACCATTTCACACCAGTCAGAATGGCTGCTATCCAAAAGTCTACATGCAATAAATGCTGGAGAGGGTGTGGAGAGAAGGGAACCCTCTTACACTGTTGGTGGGAATGCAAACTAGTACAGCCACTATGGAGAACAGTGTGGAGATTCCTCAAAAAACTGGAAATAGAACTGCCATATGATCCAGCAATCTCACTCCTGGGCGTACACACCGAGGAAACCAGAATTGAAAGAGACACATGTACTCCAATGTTCATTGCAGCGCTGTTTACAATAGCCAGGACATGGAAGCAACCTAGATGTCCATCTGCAGACGAAAGGATAAGAAAGCTTTGGTACATACACACAATGGAGTATTACTCAGCCATTAAAAAGAATACATTTGAATCAGTTCTAATGAGGTGAATGAAACTGGAGCCTATTATACAGAGTGAAGTAAGCCAGAAAAAAAACACAGTATATTTACAGTATACTAACACATATATAGAACAACAGACTGGTTCCAAATAGGAAAAGGAGTGCATCAAGGCTGTATATTGTCACCTTGCTTATTTAACTTATATGCAGAGTACATCATGAGGAACGCTGGGCTGGAAGAAGCACAAGCTGGAATCAAGATTGCTGGGAGAAATATCAATAACTTCAGATATGCAGATGACACTACCCTTATGGCAGAAAGTGAAGAGGAACTCAAAAGCCTCTTGATGAAAGTGAAAGAGGAGAGTGAAAAGGTTGGCTTGAAGCTCAACATTCAGAAAACAAAGATCATGGCATCTGGTCCCATCACTTCATGGGAAAAAATGGAAAAACAGTGGAAACAGTGTCAGACTTTATTTTCTGGGGCTCCAAAATCACTGCAGATGCTGACTGCAGCCATGAAATTAAAAGACACTTACTCCTTGGAAGGAAAGTTATGACCAACCTTGATAATATATTAAAAAGCATAGACATTACTTTGCCAACCAAGGTCCGTCTACTCAAGGCTGTGGTTTTTCCTGTGGTCATGTATGGATGTGAGAGTTGGACTGTGAAGAAAGCTGATCGCCGAAGAATTGATGCTTTTGAACTGTGGTGCTGGAGAAGACTCTTGAGAGTCCCTTGGACTGCAAGGAGATCCAACCAATCCATTCCAAAGGAGATCAGGCCTGGGTGTTCATTGGAAGGACTGATGCTGAAGCTGACACTGCAATACTTTGGCCACCTCATGCGACGAGTTGACTCACTGGAAAAGACTGTGATGCTGGGAAGGGTTGGGGGCGGGAGGAGAAGGGGACGACCAAGAATGAGATGGCTGGATGGCATCACCGACTCTAGGGACATGAGTTTGAGTGAACTCCAGGAGTTAGTGATGGACAGGGAGGCCTGGCGTGCTGTGATTCATGGGCTCGCGGAGAGTCGGACACGACTGAGCGACTGAAATGAACTGAACTGAACTGAACTGAATGCGTATATATGGAATTTAGAAAGAAGGTAACCTTAACCCTGTACACGAGACAGCAAAAGAGACACAGGTGTATAGAACAGTCTTTGGAACTCTGTGGGAGAGGGTGAAGGTGGGATGATTTGGGAGAATGGCATTGAAACATGTATATTATCATATGTGAAACGAATCACCAGTCCAGATTCGACGCATGATATAGGATGCTCGGGGCTGGTGCACGGGGATGACCCAGAGGGAGGATAAGGGGAGGAGGGAGGTTGGAGGGGGGTTCAAGAAGGGGAACACATGTACACTGAGGGTGGATTCATGTCAATGTATGGCAAAACCAACCAATATAATATTGTAAAGTAATTCAGTTCAGTTCAGTTCAGTCACTCAGTCGTGTCCAACTCCTTGCGACTCCATGAATCACAGCATGCCAGGCCTCCCTGTCCATCACCAACTCCCGGAGTTCACTCAAACTCATGTCCATCAAGTCGGTGATGCCATCCAGCCATCTCATTCTCTGTCGTCCCCGTCTCCTCCCACTGCCAATCCTTCCCAGCATCAGAGTCTTTTCCAGTGAGTCAACTCTTCGCATGAGGTGGCCAAAGTATTGGAGTTTCAACTTTAGCATTAGTCCTTCCAATGAACACCCAGGATCGATCTTTAGAATGGACTGGTTGGATCTCCTTGAAGTCCAAGGGACTCTCAACAGTCTTCTCCAGCACCACAGTTCAAAAGCATCAATTCTTCGGCGATCAGCTTTCTTCCCAGTCCAACTCTCACATCCATATATGACCACAGGAAAATCCATAGCCTCCAATAAAAAAAAAAGAATCAACAGTTAGAACCGGACATGGAACAATGAACTGGTTCCATATTGGGAAAGAATTACTTCAATGCTGTATATTGTCACCCTCCTTATTTAACTTATTTGCAGAGTACATCATGCAAAATGCCAGGCTGGATGAAGCACAAGCTGAAATCAAGATTTCTGGAAGAAATATCAAATACCTCAGATATGCAGATGACACTCCCCTTATGGCAGAAAGTGAAGAGAAACTAAAGTGCTTGATGAAAGTGAAAGAGGAGAGTGAAAATGTTGGCTCGAAACTCAACATTCAAAAAACTAAGATCATAACATCCAATCCCATCACCTCATAGCAAATAGATGAGGAAACAATGGAAACAGTGACAGACTTTATTTTCTTGGGCTCTAAAATTACTGCAGATGGTGACTGC
This sequence comes from Moschus berezovskii, assembly GCF_049115385.1. Taxonomy (NCBI): domain Eukaryota; kingdom Metazoa; phylum Chordata; class Mammalia; order Artiodactyla; family Moschidae; genus Moschus; species Moschus berezovskii. The sequence continues at coordinate 57,108,831 of NC_142474.1, read as the reverse complement.
AGCCATGAAATTAAAAGACACTTGCTCCTTAAAAGAAAAGCTATGACTAACATAGACAACATATTAAAAAGCAGAGACATTATTTTGCTGACAAAGGTCTGTCTACTCAAAGCTATCGTTTTTCCATTAGTCACGTATGGATGTGAGAGTTGGACCATAAAGAAAGCTGAGTGCCGAAGAATTAATGCTTTTGAATTGTGGTGTTGGAGAAGACTGTTTAGAGTCCCTTGGACTGCAAGGAGATCAAACCAGTTAATCCTAAAGGAAATCAGTCCTGAATATTCATTGGAAGACTGATGCTGAAGCTGAAACTCCAATACTTTGGCCACCTGATGGGAAGAACTGACTCATTAGAAAAGACCCTGATGCTGGGAAAGATTGAAGGCAGGAAGAGAAAGGGACAACAGAGGACAAGATGGTTGGTTGGCATCTCCAACTCGATGGACATGAGTTTGAACAAGCTCCGGGAGCTGGTGATGGACAGGGAAGCCTGGGGTGCTGCAGTCCATGCACAAAGAGTTAGACATGACTGAGCAACTGAACTGAACGGAGCTGCAGAGGAAAGAGAGAAATCAAGAATGATTTCTAGCTTTTGGACTTAAATACTGAATGAAAAATAGTATTGTTTATTAAGATGGGGAATTTGGTAATAAAAAGTTTTAATAGAAAAGCAGTAATTTTGTTTAGATCATGTTGATGCTGTGACATAAAAGAATTTCAAGTAAACAAGTCTCAAATAAATTTGAGCCTCTTGAGAGAAGCCAGGGCTACACTACACTTTGAAGAGTCGTTTGTGTATGATTGGTATTTAATTAACCAGGACTGGTTGAGATCACTTAGAAAGAAAGTATAATATAAACACGAATGGTAAGGGGACTCAGTGATAAAAAATCTGCCTGCCAATGCAGAGGACATGACGTCCATTCCTGGTCCAGGAAGATCTTACATGCTGCAGATTAGCTAAGCCTGTGCACCACAATATCGAGCCTGTGCTCTAGAGCCCAGGAACTGCAACTACTGAGCCCATGTGCCACAACTGCTGAAGCCAGTGTGCCCTAGAGCCCATGCTCCACAACAAGAGAAGCCACCGCAATGAAAGGGTTGCATGCTGAAACAAAGAGTAGCTCGCAGCAACTAGAGAAAGCCCATGTGCAGCAACAAAGACCTAGCACAGCCAAAAATAAATACTGAATAGATAAAATTATTTTTTTAAAAAAGAGAATGGTAAGCACAGGGTTCTGGGCAAGCCAATATTTAACAGCAGAGGGCAATTATCCAGCATATGATTTGAGAGGAGCAACCAATGAATTATAAAGAAAACCGCAGGAAGGTATGGTGTCATGTACTCCAGCAGATCAAAGTGACACTTTCAAATGAATGTCTATAATACTAACAAGAGGAATGGAGATAAGGACAAAGAATAGACCATTGGCTTTGTCAAGTATTCATGACTCATTAAAGTTTCTTTGAGTAGAATGGTGAAGTGAAAGTGAAGTCGCTCAGTCAAGTCCGACTCTTTGCAACCCCATGGACTGTAGCCTACCAGGCTCCTCCATCCATGGGATTCTCCAGGCAAGAATACTGGAGTGGGTTGCCATTTCTTAACAAAGGCTCAAGTGCAGTGATTAGAAGAGATACCAGAAGGTAGTAAAGTGAAAACAGAAACGTCATACAATTTCACAAAATTTGGAGCTGGCAGGTCAGGAGATTGCAACAAGAGATCTAAGACTTTCTTAAACATAGAAGTGAGGAAAGAAGAGATGATAATGGGTAGTGAGAGGAATAAACAAATTTGAAGTTTCTATGATGATGCTGGAATGATTATAGTAGAATAAATGCACTAAAATAAAAGGTGAAATCCAAGACTCTTCATATTCAAAATCAAGATTTCAGAAACAGTGCTGTCATTAGTGATGACCAGATCTGGATCCTTGTGAGATCCCTGGCATCATCAGAGATGATGTGGAGAAAAGTTCACTAGGGATAAGAAGCCTAGGGGCCAGAGTATCAGATGACATATAGCTGAATGTCTGAGATCACCATGCTTCAGGGAAGGGGAAGACAGTGGCTAAGAGATGGTAGAACACATGGAATGGTAAAGTCTGACAAACACTTCAAATGAACTTATGTTTTTGAAAGGCCAGAAGAGTTTGGAAGTAACAAACAGAAGCAAGAATTCTATCAACTCCACAAGCAGATCTTGAAGTATTAGGGTAGAGAAGGAGAAAAACCTTTTTTTTTTTTTGAGGACCTGAAGGGAAGGAGTGTCCTCAAGGAATAGCTAAGTTTCTGTTGGAATAATAAACAGAAGTGAATGCTTAGAGGAACAGAATTTTCTTTTAACAGACCAAGGGAGCTAAGTGAAAGATTTCAGGAGAAAGGTCTGGGAGTTTGGGTAGAACACGTGATTTATACAGGGAATTGGGCACATGAGTCTACATGATCATGATTCATCTGAGAGTCTTGCTTTTCTGATAATGAGTGAGGAGTGGGGAGATGGGAGGAATGATGGGTTTAATCCTGCAAGTCTCTGAGTCTGAAATGATTGAGAACTCAGGAAACCTGGAGAGAAGCAGCCCTCTAGAGCACATGGCAGTTGAGTGTCTCGGTGGGCTGTCTAACCAGCAGGAAGTCTGGAAGTCAGGAGGCTTCCCTGGACATGTGAGCTAAAAGTGTCAAGGCTGCTGGTCTTGTTGCCAGGCAGGTTTATAGCACCTGAAGGATGAGAAACTCAGGGCAATTGGTTCAAAACAGAACAGCCATCACTGAGATATTTGGGGTTTGAGCATGGTACAGTAATGCCGATGTCTCACCTGGGCACCTGCAGAAAGGCAGTGGTTTTCAAAACGTTTGGGTATAAAAATAAAATCTGAGGATATAATTATGATCCTTGATCTATAGAGAGTGAGGCTGTTAAACCACTTCAACAAATTCTACTTACTGTTATGTCGGCCAGAAATTTCATTTGGGTTTTTCCTTAACATCTTATGAAAAAAACCTGAACAAGCTTTTTGGCCAACCCAATACTTTCTGGATAAGTTCTCAACCAGCAAATCTAAATCTTAGATTTTCAGATGGTTACATGCTTAGATTGTGAATATCACGCTACTACTGTGACACTGTTTGTAGTTTGAAGACAATGTCTTTTCCTGTTTCTCTTAGGAACATTTTGGTTAGAAGTATCCTTCCCTTTCCTTTTTCAATTTTTAGGATGTCAGTGGAACAGTATTAGTTCCTCTATGTAGAGGACCTGAGACTCCCAGGCAGGAAATGAGAGGCAGATGACACAAATTCCCAACTGGTAAAGACCAGCAAACGTAGGCCAAGTTGAAGGGAAAACTGAGCTCTTCTGCCACTTGAAAGGTGTCTGAATGGATGGCACAAATAGGAATCTGAGGTTTTCTGAGCAAAAAAAGTAAATGGAGGGTTCACATCCAGTTTTTCTAAATGGTGGTTTTTTAGACAGGGAGGCAGGAACTCCTGATCCAGGCTACAGACTGTGATCAGTATTTGCTGCTGAATGTGTATCATGGTGACAACAATGAATCAAGATACAAGGCTGGGGACCACAGTGGTATGGGGAGTCCCACTGTATCAATAGTCTTCTCAGTTTAAGCTCTCACCCTGTACTTTCCTCAGTTTAGAGTTTCAATAGTTTTCCTGTCTTTACCCCAGGAGACTTGCTTGGCAAAGCTAGCAAATCAAGCAGCTCTTACAGATCAACAACTAGACCTGCCAGGTTTCTGCCTCTAGGGCTGCCAGGTTCCTAACAAGCACCAGGAGATGGAATGAGGCAGATGGCAGGAAGTACAATTGGCCTTGCACTCACAAAAAGCCTGTGTACCACTGCTTGGTACAACGCTTCCCTCCCTTCATTCTTTTACGAGGAAAATAAATCAAGCAGCCCTGAGGGGAATTGAAACACATAACAAAACACAGTTGGCTCATGAAGAAATAGTCTGAAGATGCATTTATATTTAAACTGCATTTTCTGTTGGAAGGCAAGTACTGGAGAAATATCCTCTTTACTCTTGTCTATCCTCTGCTTCCAAATGGACAAGAAAATGCCAAGAATACAGAGCTGATCTCTACAGACTGGGCTGGTTTATAAGCCAGTGTGTTTAGTGAGCAGCTTCATCAATAGTCTCAAAGACTCCACTACTTAATGTATCTCATACTGTAATTACTTTGTTTATCTCACACTGTATCATTTCCTGTCTCAAGGCCAAGCTTAAGAAGTCAGTCTACATCTGCCTAATTGACAGTGCTCAGTAACTTCTGACACTGAGAATTACAGCTAGTCTAGTCAAATGAAAATGAAGATCTATACTACTCACAAGGCATTTAAAAAAGAATTCAAATGTACTTTAAAAACCTAAAACTAAATTTTAGGCAATTTTCTGATGATCTTGGTAGTTTGAAGTGAATCAATTTTACATCTAAAAATTTTCATCTTTCATCAAGTTTCACTGTGATATGCTGCCCAGTACCCTAGCTAGTACACTATTATAAATAATTGTTATTCAAAACTTTATACATGTATACAGTAACAGAGTAAAAACTATTATTATTCTTTTGTGTTGTTGCTGTTGTTGTTCATATGTTTGTTTTCTTGAGCTGACCTCTTTATCATTATGTAATACCCTTCTTTATCCTGATAACTTTCCTTGCTTTGAAGTCAGCTCTGTCTGAAATTAACATAACTACTGCTTTTTTTTTTTTTTTGGACTAGTGTTAGCATGATACATTTTTCTTCATTCATTTGCTTTTAGTCTGTATGTCTTTATATTTAAAATGAGGGTTTTATAGACAACATATAGTTAGGTGGTGCTTTTTAATCCACTTTTTTTAATTCATTTATTTTTAATTGGAGGACAATTGTTTTACAATGCTGTATTCATTTCTGCCATACATCAACATGAATCAGCCATAAGCATACATGTGTTCCCTCCCTCTTGAACCTCCTTCCCACTTCTCCACCCCATCCCACCCTTCTAGGTTGTTATAGTTCTTCTTTATAATGATTAAAGTTGAGGTTGCAAGTGAATTAGCTTTGCTCTTTTGTATCTTGTTTGGAGATTGGGTTCTTATAAAATTTCAGAAGGAAAGCATACTTCCACTGGTTCACATGAAGTGATAATGAGACAATTTTTACTCTGTTAAGGGAAAATTTTTAATTATGCTAGAAGTCTCTATATTGTAACCGATTTGCCCATGTCTAAAGAGAGAAATTATGGGCTATTGTTCTCCTTTGCATATATTAGGTCCTTATAGACAAGAAAGAAGATGCACAAAGCCAAGCAATGTCCTCACCTCAATAGAGAAAAGTTCTTGAGTAGTCAGTACTTCTCAGTGTTCCTGAAACTGCGTTATATGCAAATAGTAACCAGTTCATTGCAAGGCAGAGTCAGGACCTGAAACAGAAGGGTTCAGTCATGGTGAATTACAGGAGTCAGGCAATAGAGCAAAAATATTGTGAGTAAAACTTCCTGAAGGCATATGTTATACTTGGACCTTGTGCCTAAATGATTTAAGCAAAATGATTCACTTCATTGAAACAGTTCATCATTCCTGACTCCCCTGACACAAGCTATTACATTTGGTGATAATGAGAATTTTCCTTCAGCATATTTGCTGAGGCTACTTATGTCGATAAAAATGAAAAGCAACATCATTAAATAAGAGGGAATAATATTCAGCATAAATACAGTTTTATGAGAGATGCCAAATAAAAGCTATTCCAGATGAAATCTATTTAAGGTTGTAATAAGTTAATGTAAGTAGTAAATGCAATTATAAAAAATACTGGAATGTTGATAGTTTCTAGTTTAAGATAGCATATGGTCAATTTTTCCTGTAGTAGACAGGGTGTTTTTTTAACAGATTGAAATTTTGGCAACAGTATAGATAAGCTTCCCCCTCCCACCCACCCATACACATTTTTCTTCTTGGTAGCACTGCTATCAAATCTCAAACTCTATGACAAAATTATTTTGAAGAATATCTAGGTCTCCAAGATCTACATTTGAACCTGGATAATGGGCTTATATTAAACATTTTCCTTCATCTCTTAAGTAAAACCCTCTACTGAATATTCATTTTTGTTATTCTCCCTGATCATCTGTCAGTGTTGCAATTTCACAGCAGATAAAGTGAGAATCTCAGGGTCTCTATTCTGTGAGGCCAGTTTCTCACCTTAGGACAATATAGATGTTCATTCAATTTTATTATGTCTTTAATCCACCAAGAAGATTTGTGTATCTTTTAGACACACGATGTTTAGAAGTGATAGTGTCCATTTTTTAGATTCATCAACCAGTAAAGATAGAAACCTAGATAGCATATTAAAAAGCAGAGACATTACTTTGCCAGCCAAGGTCCGTCTAGTCAAGGCTATGGTTTTTCCTGTGGTCATGTATGGATGTGAGAGTTGGACTGTGAAGAAAGCTGAGCGCCGAAGAATTGATGCTTTTGAACTGTGGTGCTGGAGAAGACTCTTGAGAGTCCCTTGAACTGCAAGGAGATCCAACCAGTCCATTCTAATGGAGATCAATCCTGGGTGTTCATTGGCAGCACTGATGCTAAAGCTGAAACTCCAATACTTTGGCCACCTCATGCGAGGTGGAAAAGACTCTGATGCTGGGCAGGATTGAGGGTGGGAGGAGAAGGGGACGACAGAGAATGAGATGGATGGATGGCATCACCGACTCGATGGACATGAGTTTGAGTGAACTCCAGGAGTTGGTGATGGACAGGGAGGCCTGGCGTGCTGTGATTCATGGGGTCGCAAAGAGTCGGACACGACTGAGCAACTGAACTGAACTGAACTGAACTGAAAGATAGAAAATCCATCTGCTTTGTCTACTATTGTGTCTTCTAGTTTTCGGTTTACATAGTATAACTCATATATAAAGAAAACAATATATACTTGCAAAAGGGTTTATATACATTCAGTCCAATATAAGCAACTCCATATATACTACCTGGTTTGAGAAATAAAATATAACAGTATGTTGAACTGTGTGACCCCCTCCCCTGAGAATACTGCTATTGTTAATAAATTTTGTGCTTACTTTCTCGCATTTTAAAGAAATAATTTCACCACCTTAAATATACATATATTTTAAAAAGTTCAGTCTTATACAGTGTTGAACTTTATAAGTAAATGAGTTGATAATATTCTTCTGTAACTTGCTAAAAAAATATTAAAGTGATATTTCAGGTTTTTAAAGCTATTTTCATAAAATGATTGGCATTTAGTTGCTATTTCCCATATTATCCCTCCTTGGTTTGGGCTTTATGGGGAAACAGTGGAAACAGTGTCAGACTTTATTTTTGGGGGCTCCAAAATCACTGAGGATGCTGATTTCAGCCATGAAATTAAAAGACGCTTGCTCCTTGGAAGGAAAATTATGACCAGCCTAGATAGTATATTAAAAAGCACAGACATTACTTTGCCAACCAAGGTCCATCTAGTCAAGGCTATGGTTTTTCCAGTGGTCATGTATGGATATGAGAGTTGGACTGTGAAGAAAGCTGAGCGCCAAAGAATTGACACTTTTGAACTGTGGTGTTGGAGAAGACTCTTGAGAGTCCCTTGGACTGCAAGGAGATCCAACCAGTCCATTCTAAAGGAGATCGATCCTGGGTGTTCATTGGAAGGACTGATGCTAAAGCTGAAACTCCAATACTGTGGCCACCTCATGCGACGAGTTGACTCACTGGAAAAGACTCTGATGCTGGGAAGGATTGGGGGTGGGAGGAAAAGGGGACGACAGAGAATGAGATGGCTGGATGGCGTCACCGACTCGATGGACATGAGTTTGAGTGAACTCCAGGAGTTGGTGATGGACAGGGAGGCCTGGCGTGCTGTGATTCATGGGGTCGCGGAGAGTTGGACACGACTGAGCGACTGAACTGAACTGAACTGAAACCTCATAAAATGAGTGGAGACATGAATCCTCTATTATTTTTTCCTTCTCTGTGTTAAGGTTTGGTTAAAATTTAATAATGCATTTCTCATATATTTGGTGAACATACTTATAAAATCATTTAAGCCTGCTGTTTTCTGGGGAAAAAATATTCAATTTCTATATTATGGGACTTTTATTTCATGTTGAGTCAGTTTGGGTGATTTATATTTTATCTAAGATATTTTCTTCTAAGTTTTAAAATTTATTGCCATAAAGTTTGTACGTGGTTTCCTAGTTTTTATTTTTTTTTATTTATTGTGTGTGTGTGTGTGTGTGTGTGTGTTTTGTGGTTTCTTAGTTTTTAATCTGTTGCATTTATGTCCCTCTTTTTTATTTCCCAATGTTATTTATATTGCCTACTCTCCTGTTTTATATTGATCTTAGCAGATTTCTATCAGTTTCACCAGTCTTTTTAAAGAATAAATTTACTTTCTTTGTTTTCTTCTCTTGTAGCTTTGTACTCTATTTCCTTAATATCTATTCTATTTTAAAATTTGTCCTCTGCATCTTTTTGCTATTTTTCTTGTAATTTTTCTAATTTTTTGTTTATTTCCTAGCTCATTCATTTTCTACCTTTCCTCTTCTTTCCTATAAGATTTTATATTTGATTTTAAAAATGAAGTATGAAAAAAAAATCTATCATCACATATCAAGTATGATATTCTAAACATGATTATTATACCAATATTATTATTTATTTATTCATTCAAATGTTCTATAACTTTCTCATCTGTGGTTTGCTTGAATTACCAATTATATACACCAAACTGAGGGCTGTATTACAAATTCACTTTAAGATGCTGAATTTCTCCTTATTGTTTTTATTTCCCTAAATAATGCCTTGTATATTTTAAGAAGTTATATTAAATACATAAAGATTTTAAATTATCTTCCTAGTGTAATTTAGCATGTGTACTAGATATACTTGTAACTAATAATGTTTTTGCATCAAAGACTATTTTGTTTAATATTAAAATATCTATTTAACTTCCTTGTGTGTGATATTTGCCTAGTATTTTTGTTTAATTAGCTGTCATTTTCTTTCAATCAAAATAATATATATTTCTATTTCTTATTTTAGTTGTGTCTGTTATACAAAACATCTAACTCATTTTTATTATTAATCCACCTATTTTTTAAAAAATTTTAGCTATCAAGTTTAGTTCACAAACATTTATTTCTTTTATATTTCTGTTTCTGTTTGCTTTTCCAATTTTTTTTTTTGTCCTGACATTTCTTTGGATTGATTATAAATTTATTTCCCTATTCTGGCAAATTCACCATTGTTTTACCTCTTAAATTCTACTCCTCTCCCACATTCTTTCTTCTCTTCTAGAGCCCTAATCAGAATCGTGTTAAATCCTTACAGTCTCTTTGTGAAGAATTTCAACTTTTCTCCCCTATTGTACTGTCTGAATGCATATGCTTCTTTCTTAATATCTTCAGAAAAATACTTCAACCCATGACTTTTCTCTTCAGCAGAGTCTAATTTTACTCTGGAATCTAGCTATTGAGATTTAATTTATATTATGTTCTCATATTTCCAGAACTTCTATCTGCTTATTTACCTAGTCATTTTTCACTTGTCTCATATCCATGTGTAGGCTTCCACATTCCTACTTTATTTCTTTAAACATATGATATTAGCTATTTTACATCTGTATTCACTAACTACATCTGAAGCCCTTGAGGGTTTCTGTCTGTCTTTGGCCATCCCTCCTTAGTGATATCTTGCTTTCATGTGTTTTGTAATTTTTAATGAAGTGCTTGTTTTGGTATGACTTCGCTAAGTGGAATCTTGAAGTACCTGGGTAGGGTAGTGATACCTCTGGAGATAACTTCCCTGTGTTTCTGCCTCACACCTGGCCTACATTAAATATGTTTCTAGGCTGGAGGTTTACTAGAGCACAAAGATGGTATCAGATGGAATTTCAGACCTTTGTGAGATTAAGACTGTCACTGTGAATTTTCAGAGCAGCCATCTGGAATGTTTTTTTGTTTTACTTCAGAGTCAAGGTGAAGATTAACCAATCTTCCTTTGCTTAGAAAATATTTTTCTACCATGTCCTCTCATAAAAGGTTTAGTTTCCTGGGCCTTCCAAGTCTATGAGAGTCTCAGTTATTGGGTTGGCCAAAGAGCTCATTTGGGTTTTCCACAACATCTTACAGAGAAAGCAAAAGAACTTTTTGGCCAACCCGGTACAATTTTCCCCACCCATGATGTGGACCAAGTCCTTGTTTCTTGTTCCCTGTGTGATCATTAAAGTCTGTGGCACCTGGCAACAGGAAAAATCTCTCACAAAAGTGGTTTCACTGCCTCATTAGCACACTGATATGCAGCCCCACTCTTTGTTTTGAGACGTATATTTTCCTAACATTTTTAAAGGCTTAGTACATATTTAAAGTTATCCTTTTGGTATTCTGGGCTTCCCAGGTGGTGCTAGTGGTAAAGAACTCACCTGCCAATGCAGAAGTAAGAGACTAGGTTTCGATCCCTGCATCAGAAGATCCCTTGGAGGAGGGCATGGCAGCCCTCTCCAGTATTCTTGCCTGTTGAACTCCATGGACACAGGTGTCTGGCAGGCTATAGTCTGTGGGATCGCAAAGAGTCGGACATGACTGAGCCTCTAACACAACATTTTTTGGTATCCTAATCAGAATTCTTAGATCTTTGATGGTTGGAATATTTTTCTTTGAGAATCCCTACTCCATCATTGCTTGAGTGGGATTACAATAAGTGTTTATTAGTCAGGAGATCTCACCACTGTTGTTCATCATGAAGATGTCTCCAGTATTTTGCAAAAGAAAACAAAAACAGTCTTTCATTTCCTACAGCTCGGTGTGCACTAACCACACTGCCTCACATCCTGCCTTCCTTTTTACTCACTTTCCTTTTCCACTTTTCTCCACATAATTATATTCAGATATGTAAGACTGACATCTCCCTACACCCACACACACACACACACACAATACTGAGCTATACTCCTTCAAAAACTAATATCCATGTCAGACAAAGAGAAACCCATTTCTTTTCATTTACTGAGCTATTGTTAAGGGAATCACAGTGACTTCAGATGAACAAGAAACCTTGATTTTAACAATAGCTCTGTCCGTATTAGCTATGAAGGAATCTCACTTTGTGATCCAACACATATAGTCTAAGTATCATTTCCTGAAAAAATGAGGAAGAGTGGAGTTGGGGAAGGAGGCAGTGAGGAGTTACTCTTTCCTGTCGGGTTTTGGTCATGAAGAGCTGGGGTGGCTCCGGGATCTGCTGCAAACAGTATGTGTGTAATTAGCAGTTTTGTACTGCACACTTGAAAATTGTTAGGAAGGTGAATTTTAGTTACACTTTCTGGTCATGATAAAAAAATAAATAATAAAAAGAAATTTAAGAAATGAGGAGGAAGCCATAGATAATCTCTGAAACTCTTTTCAGGAGTAATAACCACTAAATCTATAAATCTGTATATGCTTTGGCATTGGGCAATTTTAAAATTAGACTTCATATGATCCTACAACTTACATGAGTTTGCTCCTCAAACAGTATGTTATTAGAAGCATTGCTTAAAAAACACAAAAATGGAGTTGCCATATAATCCTGCAATCCCACTCCTGGGCATATATTTGGAGAAAATTTTAATTCGAAAAGATACATTCACCACATTGTTTATAGCAGCTCTAGTTGTAATGGCCAAGACACAGAAACAACCTAAACACCCATCAACAGATGAATGGATAAAAAAGTGTGGTATGTGTATATGTGAGTGTGTGTATGTACATATGTATTACTCAGCTGTAAAGAATGAAATAATACCATTTGCAGTAATATGGATGGGCCTAGAGATTATCACACTAAGTGAAGTCAGACAGAGAAAGACAAATATTATATGATATCACTTATATATGGAACCTGAAAAAAGTACAAATGAATTTTCAAAATAGAAATAGACCCATAGACACAGAAAACAAACATGTTTACCAAAGGGAAAGATGGGGGAGGGATAAATTAAGAGACTGGGATTAGCATATATACATTACTATATTTAAAATAGATGAACAACAAGGACCTACTGTATAGCACAAGGAACTATACTCAATATTTTGTAAAAACCTATAATGGAAAAGAATCTGAAAAATAAATATTCATTGTGCTGTACACCTGAAACTGACACAATACTGTAAATAAACTATAGTTTAATTTAAAAAAAGAAAAGAAAAAAATATAGAAGCCTTACTGAGTCAGAGGCACAAGCCTTCATGAGCAGAAGAGTTGACATGACTAGCTTTCTGTGTTCCCTGTGTGGCACATCCCAAGATGAAATGCTTGTGCTCAACTTCAGAAGATGTTTCCTTGGAAATTTTTATTTAAAGTCTTTCACTTATCAATATCTGCATCTGCTTAATCAACTCATAAACACTCAGTCCTGGATTCTGAGTTGGGCTGGGTCATTAATGAGTAAATTAATTGTCTTGCAGGCAAAATACCCAGTTTTAATGATCAGTATACCCTGGAGCATTCTGGTTGTTCATTTGTCCCCAAAGTTGTTGCTAAGTGGTGCCCTCACATGTCTTCCCCTTGATCAGCTCTCTCCCTTTCATCTCCTGGAAGGAGGGCAGGGTTCTCCCAGACCAAGGCCCAGGGCTCTAAGTGCCCAGACAGAGCCACCAGGTTGCAGCACCCTCCCCTCCCCTCCCCTGGGAGGCGCACTCATCCAGCACAACCACAGCCAAATGGAAAGTGGGAAAAAGCAGTCTTCTTTGGCAAGAACAGTAGTGCACTCACTGCCAAACCTTATGAATTCATGTCAGCGAAGACTGGCATTTCTTGAAATTCTCCAAACAAATGAAAGGAAAAACCTAGCTGCATTTGCATGCAGAACATATTCAGTCCAGACGACCACCAATTTTCTTCCAGGATTCAAGACCTGAGATTCTGACATCTTGCAGATGAGCCCCTTGTTGTTTTTCTCTGTCCTGTCTTCTATTTATTCCACTGGCAGAGGGGAACCATATTTCATTTCCCTAAGAAGCTACTCCCCTAAAATCAAAGGCCAGATCTGGTAATGAACTTACAAGGATGGGCTCTAAGACCATCGCTGGAAGAACGCATTTGGGGAAACAGGTCTGGGTGAGAAAGCCTTCATTAGTGCATGAATTCTATTTATTTACCCAAGGGTGGCCTGTATGTTTTTGTTTGTGCTACTACAGATTTCAGAAATAAACGTCAGGCAATACAGTACCTGAAAAAACACACAGCAAAGTCCAGGTGTGCATTGCATACAAGAGCACATGCACTAACTTTTTGTGAAAATGAATTATTAGGGCACAGCTTCACTCTCTGATTATACACTGGATCAACTCTAGAGAGCAAAGTGGTCAATCGGCATAAACCCAGGAGACTTGAACCAAGATAAATTAAGCCAAGTTTGAAGAGATAGGTTTTAGAAAAGATTTTTTCTGAAAGGAAAAATGGTCATAACTATGATAATTTTAATCAACTGAATTCATAATCAAACAGTCTGAGAAAAGTTCATGTGCCATGTAGTGGCCTGATAAGGTACATTATAGACAATGACAGATTCTAGAGGATGAAATATATCAGGTAGAAATAATTTCTAGGTCATCAACATCCTTTCTTTAATCACTGACACTAAAACATTTCTGCCAAGCAGGATAATAGAATAGTTGTTTTAAGATTTTTACAAAAATAAATCTTATTCATTTCTAATATTTTCACTACTTTAAATTTGTAACCTACTTCTAAGGGCTCCCTTGGTGGCTCAGATGACAAAGAACCTGCCTGTAATGCACGGGGCCCAGGTTTGATCCCCTGGAAAAGGGAATGGCTACCCACTCCAATATTCTTGCCTGGAGAATTCCATGGACAGAGGAGCCTGGCATGCTACAGTCCATGGAGTCAGACGCAACTGAGCATGCACGCACGCATGTATATATATATAACACGGCACTAAGTACTACGGGGAAATAACAAAGGATAAGACATGATGTCTAATGTTAGTGAGATTAGTACTGATAGAAGAGAGGCCATTATGAGTGGGTCATCAGAAGAACAATTAGTTGGAGGGAATCTGACAAATTTGGAAATCTGTAGACAGAGGCCAGTTCAGATGAAGGGCTAGGTCTTGCTAATTATAAATTATTTACTTTCTCGTAAATTTCACTCATCATATATAAAATATGAGAACTGATTTAAGATTTTAATGAGTGATTGTGTAACTGAACATGTATTTGGAGTTCCCCAAATCTAGGAAACATTAGTTTTTATTTTCTGAACACTCCCCATAGTGTCTTATGTGGTGGAAAAAATGCCCTCAAATATCACGCTGTGCCTGTCCAAATCTTAGAGACCAACTGTAATAATCTGGTGCTATTGGTAAGGAACCTGCCTGCCAATGCAGGAGACACAGGACATGTGGGTTCAGTCCCTGGGTGGGGAAGACCTGACGGAGGAGAGTACGGCAACCCGCTCCAAATTCCACAGACAGAGGAGCCTGGCCAGCTACAATCCATAGGGCTGCAAAATGTTGGACCCAGCTGAAGCAACTTAGCATGCATATTATAATCTGCGCCTTTATTGGAAAGATTTCTTTGAGGCTCATGCCATTCAGCTCTGCTGTTTTCTGTCCTTCCTTTTCATAGTCATTTTCACACGTTAGCTTTCGCTGCATCTGATCTAAAACTTAAGGGCTTAAAACAAGAATCATTTACACAACTCATAATTCTGCAGGGCAGCAATTTGGACTGTGCTCCTCTGGAGTTTTCTTCTGGTCTCAGCTGGACTCATTCCTGCTGCCAGGATGATGGAGGTACAGCTAGACCAGGCTGACCTCAGGTGGGACAGCGTATTTCTGCTCCATGTGAATGCGGCCACCAGACTAGCCTGGGGTGCTGGGAAGAACCAGGAAGGAAACAGGTGGAAGCACTCAAGGTTTTTGAGGCCCAGGTTCCAAACCGTCATTTCCACCACTTTCTATACGTCTGCTGATACAAGTTATAAGACCAACACAAATGCAAGGGGAAAGGAAGAGATGTCTTTTGGGGTGGGAAGGTGGGAAGGGCTATAATCACCAATGGCAAGGATGTGGGGAGAGACAGCACGGGGGTCATGTCTGCCTCTCCTTTCTGATCTTCTGGTTCCTCCTCCTCTGTCACTGAGGAGTTCTTGCAGTCATGGTCCTCGTCGTTTCCCATCCGTCCTTTGACTGACCTCAAGACCTACATGCAGCTTTCTACTCCCCAGGTTCCTAACCTCTTCATCACCACAGGCTTCCACCTCCATGATATCCATTGCTCATCTGTTGCCTTGCCACGTCCTGGACCTAGTCTACGCTGGAACAGATCTACCTTGGAAATGTTAGACGTCAACACCCTACTTCCTGACATAATCTCAACACTTCGGGCTCTCATGATAACCCGACCCTTTTTCATGGGCTTTCTTGGCCTTTCCTCTGGGCCTTTAACACTTCTCCCCATCTATCAGTTCCCTTTCTGGTTACTTCCTTTACTGTTAGATGCTATGCTGCTGCTGCTAAGTCACTTCAGTCATGTCCGACTCTGTGTGACCCCATAGACGGAAGCCCACCAGGCTCCCCCGTCCCTGGGATTCTCCAGGCAAGAACACTGGAGTGGGTTGCCATTTCCTTTTCCAATGTGTGAAAGTGAAAAGTGAAAGTGAAGTCACTCAGTCGTGTCCAACCCTTAGCAACCCCACGGACTGCAGCCTACCAGGCTCCTCCATCCATGGAATTTTCTAGGTAAGAGTACTGGAGTGGCTTGCCATTGCCTTCTCCAAGATGCTATGCTACATCATTTCAATCACTCTCCTCTTGATCTCTTCAGATTCTTTCAAAAAATACATCACATCTATGTGACAGCTTAGGTGCTATTCCCTAAAGGAAACAGATGGCCACAACCCAGCCCAATATTCAGCAGGACATCAGAGACAAACCTGGGCTCACAAATGAGACATCTCACACTGAGGCCTGTGCAGAGTCAGTCCTGGCTTGCTCTGCAGTTCGTATTCTTTGACCCCTGCCACAGTGGTTGTTATTGTCTGGAGTATATAGAGTCCTTACATGTGTTCCTTGTTTACTGTGGTATTTTAGCTCAGCCAGGACATTAGTAAAGCAAAGGAAGACTGAGTCTATTTACAAAGGGACATAGAAGAGAAACTTTTTTCCTATGAGCTCTTGGCAAATAAACTTGAAACAGCACTAGGAAAATTTGATGGTTTCCGCTCCACCCTCCTAAGCCTCCTACCATCCTAATCTCGCCTCACCTACCTGCAGAGGCTGGAAGAACACAGTAAAACCTTGACTATTTCCTGAGCCAGTAGTCATTTTTAACTTCTCAGAAATAGAGGAACAAAATGCTAGCAATATATTAAAAAAAAAAAACATAAACACTGAAAATGAGTTTCTATTCATGGAGGCCAAGTGGTAAAATGTGGCATTTGTTTAAGAAGGACAGAGTGAGTGCCCAAGTTACATTATCCATAATTGAATGTGTTGAAATCCTCAGA
This sequence comes from Moschus berezovskii, assembly GCF_049115385.1. Lineage (NCBI taxonomy): Eukaryota > Metazoa > Chordata > Mammalia > Artiodactyla > Moschidae > Moschus > Moschus berezovskii. The sequence goes on along the minus strand of NC_142474.1, from coordinate 57,092,310 downwards.
ATTGGTGAAGCCTTCTGGTTATACAAGGGCAAAACCTCCTTGAAGGGAATGGACCTCATTTTCTCTAACTAAATGCTACCAGGTGCCCATTTTACTTTTAAAAATACACTGTATTCTTTTACCTCAACCATCACTATTTTATTTCAAACTTTTTCATAAACAAATAGAACACTGAAGACAGAGAAGAACACTTAGGTCCATGAAAATGATTCTTTCATCTAGATCACAACATTAATAAATTTTATATTCAACCTGAACACAAATCTTCCAGCATCTACTTCAGCATCCTCTTCCTGTCTTACAGGGCCAGAACAAACACAGTTATGTATCGCTTCTTTAATACTTGCTTTCTTTTTTAGTATTGCCCTTCTTGGTAGCTATCAATATATACCTGAACATCCTAGTCTAAGACAAACTGCATTAACTAGCAGACTAAAACATAGAAAATTCCTCCTCCTCTCCCGCCAATTCTTTACGGCTCTGTACCATATTGCTCTGTACCGTTTAATTTGCCCGTATTTGCTCAGCCCCCAAAGCAAAGCCATCTTAAAGGGAAATGATCATCGGTGAATGCTTACTCCAGCATCCTTAGATGACTCATTGAAAGATCAGTGAACCAATCAGCAGAAATATACAGTTTGAAAAATAACTAAAATATAGCCAACGAATGAGTCTCCAGTTACGAATAGAATGGGAATGATATAGGCAATCAGTGGCTTAGAAACAGGCTAAATTATAAAGCTTTGTGTTTAAATTAGCTATTAAATGGAAGAAGTCTGTTTGTTTTTCAAGCGAAGAACCTTTTCAATCATACTAGCTCCCAATATCAACCACAGAATAGTGTCCACAGAGATGGAGAGTAATTTGACTCAACTCTGATCACCAGGGTGGCAGTTTTTAAAATCAGGTCCAGTAACCACTTGCGAGGAAACACTTGCAGAGGGAGCTGCCAGAGGTGACACCTGGACCAACAGCAGACCCGCCAGATCACACTTCCTGTGAAAAAACCCTTTTCGGGAGGGGGCGGGCAGGAATGAGGGTACGGGGTGGACTAGGAAGAGAAAGAGTGGAAAATTAGTCACTTATGACGTCATTCTAGGTCATTTGCCTCTCACTTGATATTGTGGGAATTTTTCCAGAGAGTGAGGTTATTAAGTCTAAAAAGATAATTTGAATATTCATAATTTGGGTATAACCTTTATGTGGAAACCTCAGTATCTTTTAAGGAGCACATTGGAACCCTTCAACCGAAGCCACTACTACACTCTACATATTTAGAATCTGGGTTTCAACATGCATAAAAAACTTAGAGTAAAAAAATTTCAAATCACAATTCTCAAAGAAGCATGGCTTTGAGCTCTGAATGACTCTGACAGGAAACTAGTATCAGACTTGGAAATAATGCCTCAGACAACCTCAAACTTGGGGCAAAGAAGGAAATAATTTTCCACTGGTATAAGCATTTTTCACATTTCTTCCCTGTCTATGCACCATCATCACTCCAAACCCAGCCCCACCTCAACAATGGCAGATTTATAGAGAGAATCAAAATGCAAATTTGAATCATAAGGTAAAATATTGGGTAGTATCAGAAAACTAGGATACTACAGACTCTATTATAGCAATGAAAAAAATCATACTGAGGACATAGAAAATAATTAGACAATGTTAGTTGTGTGCTCAGTTGTGCCAGCTCTTTGAGACACCATGGACTGTAGCCCACCAGGCTCCTCTGTCCATGGGATTCTCCAGGCAAGAATACTGGAGCGGGTTGTCATTTCCTCCTCCAGGGCATCTTTCTGACCCAGGGATCAAATCTGCCTGCATCTCTTGCATCTCCTGTATTGGCAGGCAGATTCTTTATCACTATGCCACCTGGGAAGCATTTAGAACTAGAAGTAGTCAAAACAATTTAGTGTGAAGTAATATTTTTACTGGTGAAAAAAAGTGAGGCTTCAAAAGTTTATAGTTTTGTTAAACTATAAATAATACAAGTCTTCAGTGGTAGAATTGCCCCTTAAACCTGAACTTTTAATATAGCATAGCTCTCAGGCAAATAAAGGCACCTATTAAATATTACTTAATATTATCTATTCATTAAAAATGGGAAATATGAAGAAATCACACAGTAAATTCAGCCAAAAAAACAAATTACAAGAAGAGTGATGCCTTACTTTATTGCTCAGTGTTGGCTATTTAAGAGTGATTAAAATTTATATTTTATAAAATATTTAATGAATATGAAATCAACATGGATACACTGGTGTATTGACCATTATATTCAAAAACTATTTTCAGAAGTAAAATTATTTCTAAAAGTTAGAGCTATATATATTTTTAATGCAAAATTTTAAAAAGCTGCTACTGTATCTGAATATTAAAAATAGAAAACATAGGCCACCATCACCCTAATCCCAAAACCTGGTAAAGACCCCACAAAAAAAGAAAACTATAGGCCAATATCACTGATGAACATAGGTGCAAAAATCCTTAACAAAATTCTAGCAATCAGAATCCAACAACACATTAAGAAGATCATACATCATGACCAAGTGGGCTTTATCCCAGGAATGCAAGGATTCTTCAATATACGCAAATCAATCAACGTAATACACCACATTAACAAACTGAAAAATAAAAATCATATGATTATCTCAATAGATGCAGAGAAAGCCTTAGACAAAATTCAACATCCATTTTTGATAAAAACTCTCCAGAAAGTGGGAATTGAAGGGACATACTTCAACATAATAAAAGCTATATATGACAAACCCACAGCAAACATTATCCTCAATGGTGAAAAACTGAAAGCATTTCCCCTAAAGTCAGGAACAAGACAAGGGTGCCCACTCTCACCACTACTCTTCAACATAGTTCTGGAAGTTTTGGCCACAGCAATCAGAGCAGAAAAAGACATAAAAGGAAGCCAAATTGGAAAAGAAGAAGTAAAGCTTTCACTGTTCGCTGATGACATGATCCTCTACACAGAAAACCCTAAAGACTCTACCAGAAAACTACTAGAGCTAATCAATGATTACAGCAAAGTTGCAGGATATAAAATCAACACACAGAAATCCCTTGCATTCCTATACACTAATAATGAGAAAATAGAAAGAGAAATTAAGGAAACTATTCCATTCACTGTTGCAATGAAAACAATTAAATACTTAGGAATATATCTACCTAAGGAAACAAAAGACTTGTACATAGAAAACTATAAAACACTAGTGAAAGTAATCAAAGAGGACATGAATAGATGGAGAAATATACCGTGTTCGTGGATTGGAAGAATAAATATTGTAAAAATGAGTATACTACCCAAAGTAATTTATACATTCAATGCAATCCCTATCAAGCTACCAACAATATTTTTCACAGAACTAGAACAAATAATCTCACAATTTGTATGGAAATACAAAAAACCTCGAATAGCCAAAGCAATCTTGAGGAAGAAGAATGGAACTGGGGGAATTAACCTGCCGGACTTCAGGCTCTATTACAAAGCCACAGTCATCAAGACAGTATGGTACTGGCATAAAGACAGAAATATAGATCAATGGAACAAAATAGAAAGCCCAGAGATAAACCCACGCTCCTATGGACACCTTATCTTCGACAAAGGAAGCAAGAATATAAAATGGAGAAAAGACAGTCTCTTTAACAAGTGGTGCTGGGAAAACTGGTCAGCCACTTGTAAAAGAATGAAACTAGAACACTTCCTAACACCATACACCAAAATAAACTCAAAATGGATTAAAGATCTAAATGTAAGACCAGAAACTATAAAACTCCTAGAGGAGAACGTAGGCAAAACACTCTCCGACATAAATCACAGCAGGATCCTCCATGACCCACCTCCCAGAATATTGGAAATAAAAGCAAAAATAAACAAATGGGACCTAATTAAAATCAAAAGCTTCTGCACAGCAAAGGAAACTCTAAGCAAGGTGAGAAGACAACCTTCAGAATGGGAGACAATAACAGCAAATGAAGCAACTGATAAAGGATTAATCTCCAAATTATACAAGCAGCTCCTGCAGCTTAATTCCAGAAAACTAAGTGACCCAATCAAAAAATGGGCCAAAGAACTAAACAGACATTTCTCCAAAGAAGACATAAAGATGGCTGATAAACACATGAAAAAATGCTCAACATCCCTCATCATCAGAGAAATGAAAATCAAAACCACAATGAGATACCATTTCACACCAGTCAGAATGGCTGCTATCCAAAAGTCTACATGCAATAAGTGCTGGAGAGGGTGTGGAGAGAAGGGAACCCTCTTACACTGTTGGTGGGAATGCAAACTAGTACAGCCACTATGGAGAACAGTGTGGAGATTCCTCAGAAAACTGGAAATAGAACTGCCATATGATCCAGCGATCGCACTCCTGGGCATACACACCGAGGAAACCAGAATTGAAAGAGACACATGTACTCCAATGTTCATTGCAGCACTGTTTATAATAGCCAGGACATGGAAGCAACCTAGATGTCCATCTGCAGATGAATGGATAAGAAAGCTTTGGTACATATACACATTGGAGTATTTCTCAGCCATCAAAAAGAATGCATTTGAATCAGTTTTAATGAGGTGGATGAAATTGGAGCCAATTATACAGAGTGAAGTAAGCCAGAAAGAAGAACATCAATACCGTATATTAACGCATATATATGGAATTTAGAAAAATGGTAACCTGAACCCTGTATAAGAGACTGCAAAAGAGACATAGGCATTTAGAACAGTCTTTGGGACTCTGTGGGAGAGGGTGAAGGTGGAATGATTGGAGAGAATGGAATTGTAGCATGTATATTATCATAAGTGACCAGTCCAGGTTCGACGCATAAATTTTCCTCTGTTCATTTCTTTGCATTTGTGCTTTTTTAATAAAATTCTTTTTTAGATATATAAAAAAAAAGAAAGCATAATAATTATGTATATTTGTAACTTTATCCATTTATTAGTACCATGTCACTAGTATTTTCCTGAAAAATATTATTTTCTTAGTATGATATTGTACCTACTTATCATCTGCTTTCCTGAGAAATGAAAAGCCAGTTCTAACTTGATTTTTTAAGTATTTTTAGGTCATTTCTGTTGCAAGTTGTTATTGCAGAAAGAAAACAGTTACAGCAACAAAATACTTACAGATTTAGTCCACACAAAGCCACCACAGCAAGATCTTAGCCTTTGTTAATTTTTTTCTTACACTTAAACTATAATTTTTCCTAGTTTCTCTCTGACTTTCTACTTGACCTTGTGTGTCTCCCAGGCTTTCTAGAAAGGACCATGTACAGTGGCTGAGGTGCTGACACAAGGCACCAGAGACAGGAGCAAAGGAAACTAGACCAAGGAAAACTGTAAGATAAAAAAAACTGTGTTGTTTAAGTTGTTAAATTTTGGATAACAGAAAATAAAATATTATTTTAAATATTTATATAAATTTCAATAAATTAATCTATATATGTATGTATGTCTATATAATATATGTGCATGTCTAATAAACAGATAAGATGTGCAGTCTATTCAGATACCCCAAGGCCATTTGTGAGGACCTAGAGAAGGAAATGGCAACCCACTCCAGTGTTCTTGCCTGGAGAATCCCAGGGACGGGGGAGCCTGGTGGGCTTCCGTCTGTGGGGTCACACAGAGTCGGACACGACTGAAGTGACTTAGCAGTAGCAGCAGCAGATATCATGTTGTAGCATATATATTATATGCATACATACATATATTACGTACTGAAGAAGTGTGGAGTTTCCTTTGAATTTACCAGGTACAAATTTTTAAAAACAGCCTGCACAGGTCTCATTCATTTCTCATAGACAAAGCTTGGCAGGTCCCTGCCAGTGCAAGATGGTGATTTAGCTTTCACTTCACAGTCTAGCATTTAATATTTCATGAAGAATTTTTAAAAATATACATTTTATGTTTTACTCTGTTTGCATACTATATAAAATATAATCTTTTTTCTAAGTAACAAAATAAATAATATTCAGCAGCAAACTAATGTTAATACAACACTTAAGGTCAGACTAAAACCTTTGGATTCTGTATCACTCATTCGTAGAAGAGTAAAGCTAAGCTATACTGGGGATACAGCAAATGTTTTCTAGAATACACACCTGGATAAAACATTGCATGGCAATGTAACTTTGAAAAAGACAATTCTCTTTTCTTCCCTGGGAAATTTATTTGTAATATATAGCAGCATTCTAAAGATTCTGAGAAATCCTGTGAGGTAACACAAAGGATGAGATTGTTACTTCAGACATACTAATCAGAAATCTTTCCAGAGCATTACTAATAATTTCATTAAAATGGTCAACTGGTGCAAGTGAAGCAGGAAGATGCCCGGAAGACAAAGGGTGATGCTCCCTGTGCTTCCTTCCAACATCACACATGGGCTCTCTGGCTCATAATACTGATGAGCTTTGAGAACCAGATACACAAACTATGATGTCACAAGCCTAGAATATGTAGGTTATAAAATGACTCCATCTTATATATCAGCTTCTCTGGTGGCTCAGAGGGTAAAGCATCTGCCTCCAATGCAGGAGACCTGGGTTCGATTCCTGGGTGGGGAAGATCCCCTGGAGAAGGAAATGGCAACCCACTCCAATATTCTTGCCTGGAAAACCCCATGGACAGAGAAGCCTGGTGGGCTACAGCCCACAGGGTCGCAAAGAGTCAGACATGACTGAGCAACTTCACTTTTATTATATATCAGATTGTTATGTCTTATCTGACATTTCTGGACAGCACGCTTTTTAAAAGGCATAGTTTCTAAGCTTGTTTTCAGTAAGCAATTCTGAACCACAAACTTCTTGCTAAAAGCATTTGATAGGTAGGGATTCTACTGCTGGCAAAGACTATGAGCCTGTTTACCAGGAAGTTAGTTTTCAGTCAGGTGAACAGGAAAGAATGATTCTCTTACCCTTAACAGTAATGGGAAAGAAATGGATCATGGGCCAGTCTCCTTAATTCTTTTCACTCCAGTCTGAAGTTTAAAAATATCTGTATGTTTTGATTTGCTTAATCTAGTTTACAACACCTTATTTAACTAATGAATAATTTTCCAGATATTAATATACAAAGAACACATTTTGGGAAACATCAGATTAAATCTAAGATTCTTTTTATTTAATTATATAAACTATTTGAAACCTCAGACAAGATACTTAACCTCATTAAACCTCATTTCATATCTGTAAAGTGGAGATGATATTTATATTTTGTGGAATTATAGCAATTATTATGAATAATATATAAAATACCTGTTACAACTTAGCACAGGACCTATTTATAAGTTGGCATTAAATATGTAGTAGCCTTTGCCTCAATGGTATTTGAGTTTGGGTATCAATTTTCATTATCTTAATTTAAAAACAACTCATTATTCAGTGTCACACTTCAGGAATTTGTTCCAGCAGCATTTCATTTCCAAGTACCAAAATGTGTAGTTTTAAACTAGTTCATTACAGATTGCCACAAATTTACTGGTTTAAATCAATATAAATGTATTGTCTCACAGTGTCTCTGGTCAGGAATCTGGGCTGAAAATCAGATGAAATCAAGACTCAGTTAAAATCAAGATGTTGGCCGAGACTTCAACCTTGTATAAGGCTTTGGATCCTCCTTAGGCTTACTAATTGTTGACAGAATCCAGTGCTCATGACTGTAGGACTCCTGTCGATTCATTTCTTCAATCCAGAAGGACTTTACACAACCAAGTAACCCAACTGAGGAGTAGCTACTTCATTATAATCACAGAATTATGAGGAAGGAATATATACACTGTGGAGCAGAAACCTTCGTGGACTTCTTAGGTTTCTTCCTACAACAAACATATTTGTATTTTTGTTTCCTCTATGTATTCCACTTCTGAGTTCTCTTATCTCCCACAACTACTGTATTTTTATCATGTAGTATTTTCAGATTAGGATAACTAGGATTAACCTAGATATTTATATCTTCTCTCAGTTCAAACAAATCTGTTCTATCATATCATTCACAATTTTCTTTTCTCCATCTATATGGTTTGTTTGTTCCTGCTGGAATCCCTAATGAAAGTTTCTTGAACCTCCTGAGTATAAACTTCTTGCTTCTTCAGCTCAGTTCAGTCTCTCAGTCGTGTCCGACTCTTTGCAACCCCATGAATCTCAGCACGCCAGACCTCCCTGTCCATCACTAACTCCCAGAGCTTAGCCAAACTCATGTCCATCGAGTCAGTGATGCCATCCAGCCATCTCATCCTCTGTCATCCCCTTCTCCTCTGCCCTCAATGCCTCCCAGCATCAGGGTCTTTTCCAGTGAGTCAGCTCTTCTCATCAAGTGGCCAAAGGACTGGACTTTCAGCTTCAACATCAGTCCTTCCAATGAACAGCCAGGACTGATCTCCTTTAGGATGGACTGGTTGGATCTCCTTGTAGTCCAAGGGACTCGCAAGAGTCTTCCCCAACACCACAGTTAAAAAGCATCAATTCTTCAGCAATCAGCTTTCTTTATAGTCCAACTCTAACATCCATACGTGACTACTGGAAAAACCATAGCCTTGACTAAATGGACCTCTGTTGGCAAAGTAATATCTCTGCTTTTTAATATGCTATCTAGGTTGGTCATAACTTTCCTTCCAAGGAGTAAGCCTCTTTTAATTTCATGGCTGCAATCTCCATCTGCAGTGATTTTGGAGCCCCCAAACATAAAGTCAGCCACTGTTTCCACTGTTTCCCCATCTATTTGCCGTGAAGTGATGGGACCAGAAGCCATAATCTTAGTTTTTCTGAATGTTGAGCTTTAAGCTAACTTTTTCACTATCCTCTTTCACTTTCATCAAGAGGCTTTTTAGTTGTTCTTCACTTTCTGCCATAAGGGTGGTGTCATCTGCATATCTGAGGTTATTGATATTTCTCCCGGCGATATTGATTTCAGCTGTGCTTCTTCCAGCCCAGCGTTCCTCATGATATACTCTGCATATAAGTTAAATAAACAGGGTGACAATATACAGCCTTGATGTACTCCTTTTACTATTTGGAACCAGTCTGTTGTTCCATGTCCAGTTCTAACTGTTGCTTCCTGACCTGCATACAGGTTTCTCAAGAGGCAAGTCAGGTGGTCTGGTATTCCCATCTCTTTCAGAATTTTCCACAGTTTATTGTGATCCACACAGTCAAAGGCTTTGGCATAGTCAATGAAGTAGAAATAGATGTTTTTCTGGAACTCTCTTGCTTTTTCCATGATCCAGCAGATGTTGGCAATTTGATCTCTGGTTCCTCTGCCTTTTCTAAAACCTATTTGAACATCTGGAAGTTCACGGTTCACATATTGCTGAAGCCTGGCTTGGAGAATTTTGAGCATGACTTTACTAGCGTGTGAGATGAGTGCAATTGTGCAGTAGTTTGAGCATTCTTTGGCATTGTCTTTCTTTGGGATTGGAATGAAAACTGACCTTTTCCAGTCCTGTGGCCACTGCTGAGTTTTCCAAATTTGCTGGCATATTTAGTGCAACACTTTCACAGCATCATTTTTCAGGATTTGAAATAGCTCAACTGGAATTCCATCACCTCCACTAACTTTGTTCATCGTAATGCTTTCTAAGGCCCACTTGACTGCACATTCCAAGATGTCTGGCTCTAGGTGAGTGATCACACCATCATGATTATCTGGGTCATGAAAATCTTTTCGTACAGTTCTTCTGTGTATTCTTGCCACCTTTTCTTAATATCTTCTGCTTCTGTTAGCTCCATATCATTTCTGTCCTTTATTGAGCTCATCTTTGCCTGAAATGTTCCCTTAGTATCTCTAATTTTCTTGAAGAGATCTCTAGTCTTGCTTCTTAAGTTCTCTTTTACAACTTTCTTATGTTGGAAAAGGGGCTTCCCTGGTGACTCAGATGGTAAAGAATCTGCATGTCAATGCAGGAGACCCAAGTTTGATCCCTTAGACAGGAAGATCCCCTGGAGAAGGAAATGGCAACCACTCCAGTATTCTTGCCCAGAAAATCCCATGGACAGAGGAGCCTGGTGGGCTACAGTCCATGGTTTCGCAAAATAGTCAACACAACTTAATAGCTAAATAAGAACAACAAATGTTGGAAAAGAATTTCTGAAGTTACATAAAAAATATTCTCAAATTTCACTGAGTTTTTAGTTATAATTGTTTTAAATTTCTTATAGAATTTTCTGCTAACACTCTCTTTAATCAACTATAAAATGGGTAAATTAATAATTATAGAGAAATGATGTGATTTAAAACAACATATTGGCTGCACAGGTGCAGGAGGGCCAAGAGGAGCTACTCCACATTCAAGGTCAGGAAGGGCAACCTCGTCCAAAGTAAGGAGCAGTGGCTGCACTTTGCTGGAGCAGCTGTGAAGAGATACCCCACATCCAAGGTAAGAGAAACCCAAGTGAGACAGTAGGTGTTGTGAGAGGGCATCAGAGGGCAGACAAACTGAAACCATAATCACAGAAAACTAGGCAATCTGATCACACCGACCATAGCCTTGTCTAACTCAATGAAACTAAGCCATGCTGTGTGGGGCAACCCAAGATGGACAGGTCATGGTGAAGAGGTCTGACAGAATGTGGTCCACTGGAGAAGGGAATGGCAAACCATTTCAGTATTCTTGCCTTGAGAACCCCATGAACAGTAAGAAAAGGCAAAATGATAGGATACTGAAAGAGGAACTCCCCAGGTCGGGAGGTGCCCAATATGCTACAGGAGATCAGTGGAGAAAATACTCAAGAAAGAATGAAGGAATGGAGCCAAAGCAAAAACAATACCCAGTTGTGGATGTGACTGGTGATAGAAGCAAGGTCCAATGCTGTAAAGAGCAATATTGCATAGGAACCTGGAATGTTAGGTCCATGAATCAAGGCAAATTGGAAGTGGTCAAACAGGAGATCACAAGAGTGAATATCGACATTCTAGGAATCAATGAACTAAAATGGACTGGAATGGGTGAATTTAACTCAGATGACCATTATGTCTACTACTGTAAGTAGGAATCCCTTAGAAGAAATGGAGTAGCCATCATGGTCAACAAAAGAGTCTGAAATGCAGTACTTGGATACAATCTCAAAAATGACAGAATGATCTCTGTTCGTTTCCAAGGCAAACCATTCAATATCATGATGATCCAAGCCTATGCCCCGACCAGTGACACTGAAGAAGCCGAAGTTGAACAGTTCTATGAAGACCTACAAGACCTTTTAAAGCTAACACCCAAAAAAAGATGTCTTTTTCATTATAGGGGACTGGAATGCAAAAGTAGGAAGTCAAGACACACCTGGAGTAACAGGCAAATTTGGCCTTGGAGTATGGAATGAAGCAGGGCAAAGGCTAATAGAGTTTTGCCAAGAGAATGCACTGGTCATAGCAAACACCCTCTTCCAAGAACACAAGAGAAGACTCTATACATGGACATCACCAGATGGTCAATACCAAAATCAGATTGATTTTATTCTTTGTAGCCAAAAATGGAGAAGCTCTATACAGTCAGCAAAAACAAGACCGGGAGCTGACTGTGGCTCAGGTCATGAACTCCTTAATGCCAAATTAAGAATGAAATTGAAGAAAGTAGGGAAAACCACTAGACCATTCAGATATGACCTCAATCAAATCCCTTATGATTATACAGTGGAAGTGAGAAATAGATTTAAGGGACTAGATCTGATAGATAGAGTGCCTGATAAACTATGGACGGAGGTTCGTGACATTGTATAGGAGGCAGGGACCAAGACCATCCCCATGGAAAAGAAATGCAAAAAAGCAAAATGGCTGTCTGAGGAGGCCTTACAAATAGCTGTGAAAAGAAGAGAAGTGAAAAGCAAAGCAGAAAAGGAAAGATATAAGCATCTGAATGCAGAGTTCCAAAGAAAAGCAAGGAGAGATAAGAGAGCCTTCCTCAGCAATCAATGCAAAGAAATAGAGGAAAACAACAGACTGGGAAAGACTAGAGATCACTTCAACAAAATTAGAGATACCAAGGGAACATTTCATGCAAAGATGGGCTCGATAAGGGACAGAAATTGTATGGACCTAACAGAAACAGAAGATATTAAGAAGAGGTGGCAAGAATACACAGAACTATACAAAAAAGATCTTCATGACCCAGATGATCATGATGGTGTGATCACTCACCTAGAGCCAGACATCTTGGAATGTGCAGTCAAGTGGGCCTTAGAAAGCATTACGACGAACAAAGTTAGTGGAGGTGATGGAATTCCAGTTGAGCTATTTCAAATCCTGAAAAATGATGCTGTGAAAGTGTTGCACTAAATATGCCAGCAAATTTGGAAAACTCAGCAGTGGCCACAGGACTGGAAAAGGTCAGTTTTCATTCCAATCCCAAAGAAAGACAATGCCAAAGAATGCTCAAACTACTGCACAATTGCACTCATCTCACACGCTAGTAAAGTCATGCTCAAAATTCTCCAAGCCAGGCTTCAGCAATATGTGAACCGTGAACTTCCAGATGTTCAAATAGGTTTTAGAAAAGGCAGAGGAACCAGAGATCAAATTGCCAACATCTGCTGGATCATGGAAAAAGCAAGAGAGTTCCAGAAAAACATCTATTTCTACTTCATTGACTATGCCAAAGCCTTTGACTGTGTGGATCACAATAAACTGTGGAAAATTCTGAAAGAGATGGGAATACCAGACCACCTGACTTGCCTCTTGAGAAACCTGTATGCAGGTCAGGAAGCAACAGTTAGAACTGGACATGGAACAACAGACTGGTTCCAAATAGTAAAAGGAGTACATCAAGGCTGTATATTGTCACCCTGTTTATTTAACTTATATGCAGAGTATATCATGAGGAACGCTGGGCTGGAAGAAGCACAGCTGAAATCAATATCGCCGGGAGAAATATCAATAACCTCAGATATGCAGATGACACCACCCTTATGGCAGAAAGTGAAGAACAACTAAAAAGCCTCTTGATGAAAGTAAAATAGGAGAGTGAAAAGGTTGGCTTGAAGCTCAACATTCAGAAAACTAAGATCATGACCTCTGGTCCCATCACTTCATGGCAAATAGATGGGGAAACAGTGGAAACAGTGTCAGACTTTATTTTTGGGGGCTCCAAAATCACTGCAGATGGAGATTGCAGCCATGAAATTAAAAGAGGCTTACTCCTTGGAAGGAAAGTTATGACCAACCTAGATAACATATTAAAAAGCAGAGATATTACTTTGCCAACAAAGGTCCGTCTAGTCAAAACTACGGTTTTTCCAATGGTCATGTATGGATGTGAGAACTGGACTGTGAAGAAAGCTGAACACCGAAGAATTGATGCTTTTGAACTGTGGTGCTGGAGAAGACTCTTGCGAGTCCCTTGGACTTCAAGGAGATCCAACCAGTCCATCCTAAAGGAGATCAGTCCTGGGTGTTCATTGGAAGGATTGATGCTGAGGCTGAAACTGCAATACTTTGGCCACCTCATGCGACGAGTTGACTCACTGGAAAAGACCCTGATGCTGGGCGGGATTGGGGGCAGGAGGAGAAAGGGATGACAGAGAATGAGATGGTTGGATGGCATCACCAACTCAATGGACATGAGTTTGGGTGAAATCCAGGAATTGGTGATGGACAGGGAGGCCTGGCATGCTGCGATTCATGGTGTCGCTAAGAGTTGAAGAAGTCTGAGTGACTGAACTGAACTGAACTGAGAACAACATATTTAAACCTGTGAGATCCTGACTTGCTGCAAAATAGATTTTCAAAATTTTCTGTTATCATAAAATAAATAGAGGTTTACAAAATATTAGCATTTGATCTTGTATTCAGTTCTTGGATAAATATTTATTATGTTCAACATAATATTCTAGTACTAGGTCAGAATTGGATAAAAGAAATTTTTTAAAAAAAGCTCTTCAACGGAAAAGAACAAAAAAATCTACTCCCATATACTCCCATTCTAGAATCATTTTAGGGTATTTTTTCTAGGGTACAACTTGACCCTCCTCTTTCATGCTGTAATATTTCTGAATCTGTTACTGATTATTTAATTATAAACTGGCATTGAAGATTAGTGGGGAAAAGTACAGTTAGTTAACAAATCATACAAGAATTTCTTATTCCTAGAAAGTAAATTGGTTTCTTTTCTCACATCATACAAAAAGAGTAATTCCCCATAGATCTAGGACTTCAGTGTGAGATATAAAAGATTAAATATTAGAAAAAAGATAGAATATATTATTTCCCTGAGGAAAGAAAGGATTTCTTAAATAAGAGCCAGAAAGAATAAACATAGAAGTAAGGTAAATGTAAAAGGTGCATTTACACTAAAACTAGGACAAGCTACAAGAACATACATGTAACTGGTTACAGTTTAGTACCTGAAACAAAGAAATCAAAGAATCTGAACCCATTTTATATATATATATATATATATATATATATATATAAACACTGCTGCTGCTGCTGCTAAGTCACTTCAGTCGTGTCCGACTCTGTGTGACCCCATAGACGGAAGCCCACCAGGCTCCCCCGTCCCTGAGATTCTCCAGGCAAGAACACTGGAGTGGGTTGCCATTTCCTTCTCCAGTGTGTGAAAGTGAAAAGTGAAAGTGAAGTCGCTCAGTCGTGTCCGACCCCTAGCGACCCCACGGACTGCAGCCTACCAGGCTCCTCCATCCATGGGACCCTCCAGGCAAGAGTACTGGAGTGATATAAACACTATATATATATATATATATATATATATATATAAACACAATGGATACACAGTCATTATACATGTATAATAAAGATACAAAAATTTCCTCAAGTTAATTTATAACCAAGGACAGGGAAATGAAACCACAATGAGACACAAACTCATATACATTTGACTGACATAATAAAAAGGTCAGAAAGTTTTTATGAGCGTATAGGGCAATGACCTTTCTCTAGCATGGACAAAGTCTGTGTGAATTGGCAGAGTATCTTGGAAAACAATATGGCATTCTCTAGAAAATGTGAATATATGCACATCAGAATTAAAATTTCAGTTCTATTATAACCGAGGAAAACAATGCATGTTCAAGATGCTTGCAGGAGTGTGTACATCATCCTGATCTGTGTTAGAATCAATATGTAAACAACCCAAGGCTTCCCTGGTGGTTCAGATGGTAAAAAATATGCCTGAAATGCAAGAGATCTGGGTTCAATCTCTAGGTCAGGAAGAATCCTTGGAGAAGGCAATGGCAGCCGGCCCACTCCAGTATTCTTGCCTGGAGAATCCCATGGACAGAGGAACCTGGTGGGCTACAGTCCATGGGATTGAAAAGAGTCAAACACAGTTGAGTGACTAATACTTTCACGAACCCAAATGTACATCAACAGTAGAATGCACAAAGAACAAACACATGGGCTGTTCAATGGAATAACATCTAGCAGCAAAAATGAAAGAACTTGAACCTTAAGGAATCGCTCTGATAATCAGAGAAAATCAATGACCGAGCAATAAACGCAAGTCAAGAAAATCATCCAGCATGTTTACATTTGCAACAAGATAAGCTAAATTAAGCTTTATTTGAGGGGGATACATTTCTATAAAGAAGAGAAACTGCCTGACTAATGGGGAATGATTATAGAGAAAGAAATGGGCAAATATAAATCAGGAGTTAAACAGCTCTGGTTCCAGATCTACTACTAATTCACTGTGTGACCTTAGACAGTTGCCCTACCTCTCTGTTCTTCAGTTTCCTCATGTGAAAATGGGGTAATAATTGTACCTGTTTCATAGGATTATATATGGGTAACTCAGTTTGAATTGCCCTACATGTTTGTTGTTTCTTATTCAGATTCACTTCTGTACATTGCTCAGCGTTAGTGGAGATGAGGCAGAGGGGTGCAATCTGAAAGGAGCCCCCAGGAGCTCCAAACATATTCTTAAATCATCTCCATAAGGAGGTTGGCACATTCCCAGTGACATTTTATTCCATTCTTTAAACTACACATGTACACTATGTACCTCTTTTACATGTCCTATATCTTAGATGTTTAGAGATATAAACAAAGATTTTAGACTATATTTGCCCATTTCTTTCTCTTAAAAAGTGCAATATACCATTTAAATTACAAACTCCCAATTAATGGACTATTTTACTTTTTCTTCTATTTCCTAGAATTGGTATTCAAATATTATTTGTTAGATTAATTTCATTCTAGGCAGCACTTGATATACACACACAAATTGGTTTTTAATCCATGTATTCAATTATGGGGAAACTTCTAAGGAATAAACAATTTCCTCTGGGCAATGGTTCATTTGTAAGACTGTAAATCTATTAATTTACTCCAAGAATTTAGTGTAGTTTAGTAAATTTGTAGCTGGAAGGGACTTTTTCAGTTTCACTGAAACTGAAGTACAGTGAAATCAAGTTTTTCAAAATGGCTTAGTTTCTTTTACAAACTCCTCCTAACATTGTTAAGATCTCAGAAAATGTGTGAAATTTCTTGCTGCTTTGCTCCAACAACTGATGAAACACAGGCAATCCATCTCTGCTTTTGTGTCCTACCATCAACCAATCCTCAGCCTTGAAACTCTGGTCTGCGTTAACCAAAAATGTGTCCTGATACTTCATCTTTGAAACTCCATTTTCTTTCCTTTTTTAAATATTTTGGCCACACTGTGAGGCATGTGAGATGTTAATCCCCCGACCAGGGACAGAAACTGCGTACCCTAAAGTGGAAACCTAGTCTTAACCACTGGACTGCCAGGGAAGTCCCAAACTTTCACTTTCATATTGGTACTTCAGTTGTCACCACAGCCCGGTTTAGCTGTTTTTGTCCCTGGGATGCTGTTTATTGACCTCGTTGGATCTTATGCTCTGAAACTTCCTTTCCAACTTTGTATAAACCTCAACTCAGCCCCAAACCCCAGAACCAACAGCTCAAGTCTGTCAACAAGTATAGTTTAGACATCAGTGGTTTAGTTAATAATTATACAGTTAGTGAACAACAATCTTGAACCTAGGACCCATCCGAAGTTCTGTTTCGCTTATTGCAATTTAGTCAGTCTGTGTGGGTTCATATATTTTCGTTAATCTGCAGCTTCTTCACTATTCTCTTTGTGTGTGAGCTCAGTCACTCAGTCATGTCCGACTCTTTGCAACTCCATGGACTATGGCCCACCAGGCTCCTCTGTCCATGGGATTTCCGAGGCAAGAATACTGGAGTGGGTTGCCATTTCCTCCCCCAGGGAATCTTCTCAAACCAGGGGATCGAACCTGCATCTCCTACCTTGGCAGGCGGGTTCTTTACCGCCGAGCCACCTGGGAATCCATCTTATAAGCCACACACCTTAGAGGATAACCATAAATTGGCTTGCATTGGGTTTTAAAGCAATCAGTCCAGTTGATGATATTTGCTCACCCACTAGTACTCTTCTCCAGCCCATGCTGTTCAAACATACTTGCTCTAGTTTTCCTCAAAAACAATTTGGATGGTTCTACCACAGGGCCTTTGCACTCACTGCCTCTTGGCTTGTGGCTCTGTTCCTAGATGTCCTGATGGCTTATTCCAGTGCCTCCCTTAGAGCTGAGCTTAAATTTTACTTTATTGATAGAGTGTATTCTGATTATTTTATGATATATTGTAAGATAGCAATCTATGCTGCTGCTGCTGCTAAGTCACTTCAGTCGTGTCCGACCCTTAGCAATCCCACGGACTGCAGCCTACCAGGCTCCTCCATCCATGGGATTTTCTAGGCAAGAGTACTGGAGTGGCTTGCCATTGCCTTCTCCGAGCAATCTCTACCCTTCCCCAAACTTTCAATCTTTCTTTCCCTGCTCTATTTTTTTTCTCCATAAAGTTTTCACCATCTGTCAGAGTTTGTATTTTAACTGTCAATAATATTTCATCACCAGAAACATCTGTTCCACGAGATAAGTGTTTTCATCTGCTTTCTAATTATCATATATCCATGCTAAGAACACAGGACTTGCTCAACAAATAAGGAAAGAATAAAAGAAGGGAGAAATACAGCAAGTGAAAGTCAGCAGAGCTCATAACTGCTTGACATCCTGCATCAGAAGCCTGCCTGCCGTATTGTGTGGAGGGGTAGCCATCACTCCCTTTCACATCTGTCATATATCATCTTATTACATCTCAACTACCATAAATTATTTAATTAATTAACCCTGCCAAATGGAGAAAGGATTGATATAAGAAAGCACGTAGTGTGAGAAATAACTTTGTCTTTTTCGCACGTCTTCATTCCTTTGGGCTCTCTGCACTTCTTTCCTCCTTCGTGTGTCTACCCCTCCTTTTACCTTTATGTCCTCTTCTCCTTGCTCCTTTCCCCTGTTATTATGGCTGAATGCCTCCGTGGCATTAAACCAAGCTGAGGCACAGAGGTTATTGCGGGTTAAGAAGGTGCATAACAGATGCCGTTAACCTGCCGTGGAGAGCCTTGAAGGAGCAAGGGGGCCTTGTGATGAAATTGGATAGGGTATTCTGTAAACCAGTGATCTCCAATAAGCATTTGGTTTCAACTAAGCAAGATATTGTGTATTATGTTGCTCTCAGTTTCTTTGAAACACCTGCTGATGAGGACTCAGTGTAATGAATTTTAAGAAAAAAATCTGAGAGTGTTTTTCAATTAACTTTTCTTCTTTTGTAAAGATTAGTTTCCCATTCTGAAAAATATTTGAGTAAATGAGAAAAGGTGAAAAAGATTCAGTGTGTAAACAAAAAATTAAAGCTTTTAGCATTGGCTGTTTACCTATCAATTTGCACATTAGACAGATGTTTATCATGGAATCAAGACATGATGTTTTGGGATATCATTTGTTAATCCGCCTGCCTCAAGTCACATATATGCTAACTAATTCCTAATCATTTTACCACTAGAATCCCATATTCTGTAAATTCTATGGTGCATAAATTGACTGCATATATCCAGAATCCCTTGAAATGAACAAAAAGGGGAATATATGATGAGTTGTTGGTCATGTCCCTAACTGTGAATTAGAACTTCTAGCCTGGGGATGTAAGTGTGAGCACAGAGTACAAACTCAGAAGTCAATATCAAAGACCTTAGTTGTAAGTACAAACCAATGTCAGAAGCAGCTATTTGTGACAGATAAGAAGTCCATTGACAATATCAATTCTTGGACAAGAGGCTGAGAAATACAAGATAAATCCTAAATAAATAATTCCCTATTTCTTTCTTTAAAATATTTTATAACATTTAACCTAAATCCATTGCTCTGTCTCAGGAGTTTTGTGAACTACATGAAATTAGTTTTCATAAACTTTTGTGTTTATATTCGCATGTAAACTCTTTTGAAATATGGATCTCTAGTAACCTTAGATAGTTTTTGTGACCCTCTCCCCCAGATTTAAAGAGCTACTGCTCTACAATCTTTTTGAAATCTGGAAAAATATGAAAGGAGTATCTGGTTTTCTATTCACTGTAGTGTTTTTACTTGATAGAAATGTAAAGGGCTGCCAAAGTAAAAGTTCTTTGGTTACAATAACAGCACCTACCTATTATCATTCTGAGATAAATAAATGAACATATAAATATGACATGCTTACAACTGTTGTGATAAAACAGTCAGAAAGTTGGTGATGATGCTGGTAGTGGTGGTGGTGACAATACTCCCCAGCATAAAAGGTTACTGGCTATATCTTGACTTTGAATAATTTAAAGTCTGAGTTCTAGATTTTAATTACAAAACTACAACTGTCTTCACAATATGATTGCTCTCAAATCAGCATCTCATGCACATCTGTCCTTTTGTTAAATAAATTTTGTTCAATAATATAAGGGGTTTTTCTTAAAGACTATTTACAGAGAAGCTATTTCTGAAATAAGACAATGGCTTCTTGGTGACCCTGATGTGTATGATATGGACATTTTTTTCATAAAACATTTTTTAAATTTCTTTAATTTTATGTTGGAGTATATAGTTGACTTATAATATTGTGTTAGTTTCAGGTGTATAGCAAAATGATTCAGTTATACATATACATATATCCATTCTTTTTCAAATTCTTTACCCATAGAAGTTACTATAGAGTACTAAGTAGAGTTCTTAAACAGGAAAGTTTTAGCTCAAGAAATGCGATTTAATTTTAAAGAGCATGAGATGTTTGTTCAGAAAAAAAATCAAGAAAACACTCACTCTGTTGACATGAGAGATGAAAATTATGCTGATTCAGCTGAAGGAAATTAAAAGGAACCTGAGTGATGGGTGGTGTGCATTTAGAGAGAGGGAACCAGCTGACTTGCCCATGAACACTTGGGCCAGAGTCGCCAAAAGTGATAGGAAGAGTGGTAAAGGGAGCAGTGACATTAAGTTCAGACACTGAAGGAAGGAGTAGGTCCTGGTTAGAGAGGACACTCAGACCGGAAGGTAACATCCTGCAAGGTTCAAGGGTAATGGCATAAAAAATATAGGCAAAATGGGAGTTCTGCCTCACAGAAATGACTATTAGCATGTTTTAGTGACGGTGTTCAGAGGCAGTGGTTTCAACATTTAAGTGTTATCAAAATTGGCATTCCTAAAGATGAGTGGTAAAGCAGATATTTTGTTCAGATCTCTCTGCTCCATTCTCTCTCTCCCTCTTACTTCCAATCCTCTATTCTTAATGTGGAAGTTTAAAATCCAATCTCACATCAGTTCCTTTAAGAATATATGGTGGAGAGTTTGGGATGGACGTGTACACACTGCTATATTTAAAATAGATAACCAAAAAGGACCTACTGTATAGCACAGGGAACTCTGCTCAATGTTACGTGGCAACCTGGATGGGAGGGGAGTTTGAGAGAGAATGGATACCTGTATATGTATGACTGAGTCCCTTCGCTATTCACCTGAAACTATCACAACATTGTTTGTTAATCAGCTATGAAAGTGAAAGTGTTAGTTGCTCAGTCAAGTCCAACTCTTTGTGACCCCATAGACTGTAGGCTCCTCTGTCCATGGAATTCTCCAGGCAAGAATACTGGAGTGGGTAGCCTTTCCTTTCTCAAAGGGATCTTCCTGACCCAGGAATCGAAGCCAGGTTTCCCACACTGCAGGTATATTCTTTATCATCTGAGCCAGGAGGGAATACCTGATACAAAATAAAAAGTTTTTTAAAAAATTAAAAATAAAATGATTGGGAAGCAGAACACATAGATGTTTATCTCTACATATGTCACACAAAAAAAGAAGTATATTGTGGAAAATCTCCCTTCAGAATATCTATGTCATCACCTGGCTTTTGCTGCCACTTGGTGGTAAGAAGAAGCCATGGGTCTAACTAAGACACTTTATAGTTCCTGGTCAACAGTGGGAATGTTTTCCAGATTTACTGAAGAGTATTTAATTGTAATTCCTTTTGTATTTTGAAGACAAAGAGCTTTTGTTGTTTTACACCCATTTTTTTAAATATACTTTTTTAGAACAAAATTTCATACTATAAGCATTGGATAACTTTTAGAATTGAATAGACAATAATTTAGAAGTTTGGGCTAGTTTCTTTGTTGGTTTGTCTTTATTTTCCAAATGTGAGATTGTGTAGGAGGGAGCTGAGGGTGAAGTAAACACTCCTTCATCTGCGTGCAAACATGGGGGATCCTGAAGGCAGGGCTGTGAGGTCTGTGAAGGAAGCAGTAACTTGAGCCAAAGCTCAGAAACTGTGGTTCTGAATAGTTTTTTATGTCATAATATCACTTAGAGGTCCTTGATTTCTAAAGCTTCTGGTGGAAAATGACTATTGTAGCCCAGACACCACGCTTCCCACCAACATATGGCATTGCTTCACTTCCTTCACCTACTGTGCTGTTTCTTTTCAAATTCTCCCCTTCCTACAAGGCCTAGTTTTAACATGTCACCTGTCTTCACTATTTCTCCCCATTCTCATCTCTCTTTAGCAATTGTGCCTTAGGAACCAATTTTCCTCTTGGTCCCATATGTAAACCTAGTCCTCTCCATGACATTCTTACATCTATGATGGTTACAATATCTTTTCATTTTTCTTGTATCAACTCATTACTTAGTGTAGCCATTTAAATAGTATTAAGACAGTATGCACTAGTCGGCATCTAATTGTGAGGTAACTGGGAGTTACAGATTTGGAAAATTTTGTCACAAAATGACATTGCCAGGGTATTTTTATTACATTTTACAAAAAGTAATAGACCTTCACCGTGGGTAGTTTGAGAAGCACCACTGAAGATAAAAAAGATAAAACTTCATAAATGGTTATTGGATGATCTTTACAGTAATAAGCAAACTAAGTATTCTATGAAGTCCTGTCCTACACACACACACAAGAGGCAACAATTAAGTAACAGTTCAGTTCAGTCGCTCAGTCATGTCTGACTCTTTGTGACCCCATGGACTGCAGCATGCCAATGGTGATGGACAGGGAGGCCTGGTGTGCTGCAGTCCATGGGGTCACAACGGACACGACTGAGCAACTGAACTGAATTGAGCTGTCACTTAATTGTTGCCTTTTGTGTGTGTGTGTGTAGGACAAGACTTTATAGAATGCTTAGTTTGCTTATTACTGTAAAGATCATCCAATAACCATTTATGAAGTTTTATCCTTTTTATCTTCAGTGGTGCTTCATAACAGGAGTTACTTAAATAATTTAAATTACAATGATTCAGATCTGTGTTGAGACTGAAGGATATGAGTTTGCTGATCCTGATTAATTCTTTCATGAAATGTTTGCTTAGATAAGCACTTCACTGTTAACAGATAAATGCACTTCTATAAAATCTGAAGAAAAATATGTTTTGAAAATTCTTATCCTTACCTCAAAACTACTTTTTGCTGGTACCTCTGACTGAAGGTTTTATCTGTCAGCTAAAGCACTTCAATCAGAGATACCAGGTACTTTTGAAATTTGAGCCACCTGTAAATGTCCAAATGTTCCATCCCTTAGAATATGTTTATGAAAATAGTTCCTTCTCTTCTCTTATTGCATTACTATATTATGTCTTAATTTGTGATGATTGGTGAATATTTTCCTTAAGCTGTCATATTTTCCTTAAGGTTCTTAAGGTCAAGATCATTTATTATAATTTTGTATATTCCTTAATGTCTTGCCCAGAATAGGTGTTCAATAAATGTTTGCTAAGTTAATACTGTTGAGTAAAACAAAACAATATCATTTCTTTTATTAATAATGGCTGGCTCTGCATTAGCTGGGCAGGAATCTTGAGGCATTTGTCTAACTGGCATTTTCAAAATGACCAGCCAGTTTTAGAACCAAAGACAAGGGAAGAGGACCTGGTCTGAGTAAAGTCGTTGGATGACCTTGGCTTCCTCAGATATGATGCAACCCAATGGATCCATATCAGAGAGTTTCAGAGTTGAAAGGGGTCATACACGTCACCTAAATAATCAAACCAGAAAAAGTATTCCAAGGACTACTTGGAAGATGTGTTGAGCTGTTAAAAGTGAAGAAAGCTAAAAATCTAAGATGATAGTGGCTTAAGAATAATGCCAACCATGACAGTCAAAGCAATAGTTTTTATAAAAGTAGATTCATAGATCTGTACACATCTTCAGATATTTTAAAGTGACATAAACTTGATATACAGTCCTACATGTTTATGTAAGATCTCCAATTTATTTTTATTTGAATTTTAAATGTATTCCTTAAGCAAGTGATTTGAAGAAGATTTTCATCATGCCTGCCTTCCCCCTTCCTCCCTCAACAGGAGTTGAGAACCCAGCCATTTCCACAGGCACAGTGGTTTCTGGCCCAGCGCCTGGGTGACTCAGCAGTGGAGAAAAGCACCTGGTCAGTCCCCAGGAACCTTCCTGTGAGTCTTGTGCTTGCACCTGGGGTTTCTGAAAAAGGAGAAAGAAGAAATTCATAAGAAAGGCATCACCCTTCAAGAAAGGAAACCTGCTACACAGAGGCGCACACAACCGTGTCTTAAAGAGTTCAATATTTTAAATGAACTTTCCACATAGTTTAGGTTACCTCATTTAAAAGACTGTTTTTGGACTGCCTGTTCTAACTTATACCTATATTTTCCTGTTCACTTCCTTTAAGGAAATGCTCATGTCAGCATTGAGAGCAACATGTTTATTTTGCTTTTCTCTTGTATTTTCTCTGATCGCATCTCAAGCGGCACAGATGTTGCACTGTGATGTGAATCTGGACACATTGCATACTCAGTGAAAGAGCTCTCCTAGTTTAGCTCAGAGGCCCACTTCCCACTCTCAAATCCAATAAAGAGAAAAATAGAAAGACATATTAAACACTGTAATCAAAGTACTAAAAGTGAATGTTAAAAAAGAACCCTCCTGCCAAGCAAGAGACACAAGTTTGATCCCCTGGAGAGGGAAATGGCAACCTACTCCAGTATTCTTGCCTGGGAAATCCCATGGGCAGAGGAACCTGGCAGGCCACAGTCCATGGGGTCACCAAAGAGTCAGACACGACTAAACAACACAAAACCTTGATTAATTCATGGCTGGCAAGGTAACAATCCACGTATAATTTCTGATACTCCTCTACAATATTTACTTATAAACTACAGATGTGTAACCACCTCAGTTCCTTGAAATAATATTCATTTACGAGTGACGGAAAATGCTCAAGATAATAATGAATGCAACAAATTAGTATGTTTCTTGCTCATATAAAATTAAACATTAAGTTGACCATCCAGGTTTGGTATGGCAACCCCACCAACTCCAGCTAGAAGGCTCATTTACTCATGGCCAAATGTGGCTGCAAGGAAACACAACTACCAACTCCAGAAAACCACAGACACACAATTCAGCCCATAAGTAACCTTCCCAAATTTAAGTTCCACAGCCACACTGAGCTGCAAGAGAGGCTGTGGAGGGTAGTCTTTACTTGAAAGATACTGTCAGCTAAAAATAGTGTTTCAGTGTTTATGAAAAAAAGGAGAGAGTAACTTTTGAAAATAAATTAGAAATCTTTGACACACATAAATCCTTTCTATACCAGAAATGACTCCTGTTTAAGGAGTTCTTTTATATTAATGAGGAAAAAAAAATCTGGAAAATCCAAGAGAATAGGGAACAGAGAGTATGAACAGGTATTTGAAGGTAGGGACAACACTAATGGATTAAAAAAATATGTGATCAGATTCAGTTCAGTTCAGTTCAGTCGTTCAGTCATGTCCAACTCTCTGCGACCCCATGAATCACAGCACACCAGGCCTCCCTGTCCATCACCAACTCCCGGAGTTCACTCAAACTCATGTCCACAGAGTCGGTGATGCCATCCAGCCATCTCATTTTCTGTCGTCCCCGTCTCCTCCCACCCCCAATCCCTCCCAGCATCAGAGTCTTTTCCAGTGAGTCAACTCGTTGCATGAGGTGGCCAAAGTACTGGAGTGTCAGCTTTAGCATCAGTCCTTCCAATGAACACCCAGGATTGATCTCCTTTAGAAAGGACTGGTAGTGACACAAAATAACACTTTACAATAAATTTTAGAAAGCTGCTTCATAACAGGTATTAGCGAAAATGTGGGTAAGCAGGCATGTTTACATTTTCTTTCAAGGATACAGACTCGGAGATCATATTCTTATTTTATGCACATATATATATATATAGTTTTGTTTTGTTTAATTTTTTAAAATTTATTTATTTTAATTGGAGGCCAATTACTTTACATTATTGTATTGGTTTTGCCATACATTGACATGAATCTGCCCCGGGTGTACATGTGTTCCCCATCTTGAACCCTCCTCCCACCTCCCTCCCCATCCCATCCCTCTGGTTCATCCCAGTACACCAGCCCCGAGCATACTGTATCATGCGTTGAACCTGGACTGGCGATTCATTTCACATATGATAATATACATGTTTCAATGCCATTCTCGTATAGAAAGTGTGTGTTTTGGTTCCCTGTGGGTTTTTTACTAATAGCTAATTTGCAACATTGTGGTAGTTTCAGGTGTACAGAAAAGTGATTGAGATGTATAGATACAGATTTACAGATATTCTTTTCCAGACTTTTTCATTATAGGTTATTACAAGATATTGTGAGTGTAGTTCTCTGTGCTATACCTTAGATCCTTCTTGTTTACCTATTTTATATATCAGTTCAGTTCAGTTCAGTCTCTCATTCGTGTCCGACTCTTTGCGACCCCATGAATCACAGTGCGCCAGGCCTCCCTGTCCATCACCAACTCCCGGAGTTCACTCAGACCCACCTCCATCGAGTCGGTGATGCCATCCAGCCATCTCATTCTCTGTCATCCCCATCTCTTCCCACCCCCAATCCCTCCCAGCATCAGAGTCTTTTCCAGTGAGTCAACTCTTCGCATGAGGTTATAGTAGTGTGTATATATTGGATTTCTCTGATGATTTGGCAGGTGAAGAGTCCACCTGTCGTGTAGGAGACACAGGAGATGCAGGTTGGAACCCTGGGTCAGTAAGATCCCCTGGAGGAGGAAAATGACAACCTACTCCAGTATTCTTGCCTGGAAAAGCCCATGGACAGAGGAGCCTGGCGGGCTATAGTCCAAAGGGTCACAAAGAGTCAGACACAACTGAACAACTAAGCACAGCAAATGTGTATATATTAATATTAATCCCAAACTCTATCTCTTCCCTCCGCCACTATCCCCTATGCTAACCCAGAAGTTCATTTTCTCTGTCAGAGTCTATTTCTTGCAAATAAGTTCATTTGTATCAGTTTTTTAGATTCCACATGTAAGTGATAGCCTATGATATTTGTTTTTCTCTGTGTGACTTACTTCACTCTGTGTGACTTACTTCACTGTCACTAAAGATGAGTGATGATCCCTAGGTCCATCTATGTTGCTGCAAGTAGCATTATTTCATTCTTTTTATGACTGAGTAATATTTCATTGTGTTTATAGACCAGATCTTATTTATCCATTTATCTGTCAATGGGTATTTAGGTTGTTTCCATGGCTTGGCTAAGGTACATGTATCTTTTTGAATTATAATTTTGTCCAGATATATGCCAAGGAGGGGGTTTGCAGGATCATATGGTAACTCTATTATTTTAAGGAAACACCATAGTATTCTCCATAGTGGCTGCAGCAGCTTACATTCCCACCAACAATAGAGTTCCTTTTTCTCCACACCTGCTCAAGCATTTATGGTTTATAGACCTCTTAATGATGGCCATTCTGACTTGTGTGAGATGATATCTCATTGTAGTTTTGATTTGCATTTCTCCAATAATGAGCAATATTGAACATCTTTTCATGTTGGCCCTTTGTATGTCGTCTTTGGAGAAATATCTATTTAGGTCTTCTGCCTATTTTTTTTATTGGACTTTTTTTTATTAGCTGTATGAGCTGTTTGTATATTTTGGAAATTAATCCCTTGTCAGTAGCATCATTTGCAAATATTTTCTGCCAGTCTATAGGTTGTCTTTTCATTTTATTTATGGCTTCCTTTGCTGTGCAAGAGCTTTGAAGTTTAATTAGGTCTCATTTGTTTATTTTTGTTTTTATTTCCATTACTCTCAGAGACATCCAAAAAAATATTGCTTTAATTTATGTCAAAGAGTATTATGCCTATGTTTTCCATTAGGAGTTTAATAATATCGAGTCTTACATATATGTCTTTAAGTCATTTTGAGTTTATTCTTGGATGGTGGGCTATAGTCCACACGGTCACAAAGAGTCAGACATGACTGAAGCGACTGAGCACATAGCACACACGTGGTATTAGAGGATGTTCTAGTTTCATCCTTTCTCATGTCCCTGTTCAGTTTTCCCAGCACCACTTACTGAAGAGACTGTCTTTTCTCAATTGTATTTTCTTGTCTCCTTTGTCATAGATTAATTGACCATAAGGGTGTAGGTTTATTTCTGGGCTTTCAGTCCTGTTCCATTGATTTATGTGTCAGTTTTCCTGCTGGTACCATACTGTTTTTATGAATGTAGCCTTGCATTATAATCTGAAGTCACAGAGTGTAATTTCCTCAGCTCAATTCTTCTTTCTCAAGGTTGTTTTGACTATTCAGGACCTTTTGTGTTTCCATACAAATTTTAAAATTTTTGTTCTAGTTGGGTGAAAAATGTCATTGGTAACTTTATAGGGATTGCATCGAATCTGTAGTTTGCCTTGGATAATATGGTCATTCAAACAATACTGATTCTTCCAATCCAAGGACACACTATATTTTTGCATCTATTTGTTTCATCTTCAAATTATTTCATCAGCATCTCACAGTTTTCAGAAAAAAAGCCTTTTACTTCCTTGGATAGTCTTTCTCTCTTTTTTTTTTTTATTAATTTTTTAGTTGGAGGATAATTGCTTTACAAAGTTGTGTTGGTGCCAGGCTGGGCTCTCTGTGTTATAGAGCATCTTCGAACTAGCTATCTATTTTGCACACAGTAGTGTATATATGTCAATGCTACTCTCTCAATTCATCCCACCCTCTCCTTCCTCCACTGTGTCCTCAAGTGCATTATCTACATCTGCATCTCTATTCCTGTCCTGCAATTAGGTTCATCAGTTCTATTTTTCTAAATTCCATATATATGGCTTAATATATGATTTTTGTTTTTCTCTTTCTGACTTACTTCACTCTGTACAACAGGCTCTAGGTTCATCCACCTCAGTTCAACTGACTCACTGTTGTTCCTTTTTATGGCTGAGTAATAAAAAGCAGAGACATTACCTTGCCAACAAAGGTCCGTCTAGTCAAGGCTGTGGTTTTTCCCGTGGTCATGTATGGATGTGAGAGTTGGACTGTGAAGAAAGCTGATCGCCGAAGAATCGATGCTTTTGAACTGTGGTGTTGGAGAAGACTCTTGAGAATCCCTTGTACTGCAAGGAGATCCAACCAGTCCATTTAAAGGAGATCAATCCTGGGTGTTCATTGGAAGGACTGATGCTAAAGCTGAAACTGCAATACTTTGGCCACCTCATGCGACGAGTTGACTCACTGGAAAAGACTCTGATGCTGGGAAGGACTGGGGGTGGGAGGAGAAGGGGACGACAGAGAATGAGATGGCTGGATGGCATCACCGACTCTGTGGACATGAGTTTGAGTGAACTCCAGGAGTTGGTGATGGACAGGGAGGCCTGGTGTGCTGTGATTCATGGGGTCGTGGAGAGTCAGACACGACTGAGCAACTGAACTGAACTGAACTGAACTGAATATTCCATTGTATATATGCACCACAACTTCTGACCCACCTCCTCAGTTCAGTTCAGTTCAGTCGCTCAGTCATGTCCAACTCTTTGTTACCCCATGAATGACAGCACACCAGGCCTCCCTGTCCATCACCAGCTCCCGGAGTTCACTCAAACTCACCTCCATCGAGTCGGTGATGTCATCTAGCCATCTCATTCTCTGTCGTCCCCTTCTCCTCCCGCCCCCAATCCATCCCAGCATCAGAGTCTTTTCCAGTGAGTCAACTCGTCGCATGAGGTGGCCAAAGTATTGGAGTTTCAGCTTCAACATCAGTCCTTCCAGTGAATATTCAGGACTGATTTCCTTTAGAATGGACTGGTTGGATCTCCTTGCAGTCCAAGGGACTCTCAAGAGTCTTCTCCAACACCACAGTTCAAAAGGATCCCACCTCCTAGAGTAGTGGGAATAAAAAATAAACAAATGGGACCTAATAAACTTAAAAGCTTTTGCACAGCAAAGGAAACTATTAATAAGATGAAAAAACCCTCAGAATGGGAGAAAATAATTGCAAACAAAGCAGCTGATAAAGAATTAATCTTCAAAATATGCAAGTAGTGCATGCAGCTCAATCTCAGAAAAACAAACAACCTAATCAAAAAATGGGCAAAAGACCTAAACAGACATCTCTTCAAGGAAGACATTACAGATGGCAGAAAAACACATGAAAAGATGCCCAACATCACTCATTATAGAGAAATGCAAATCAAAACTACAACGAGAGACCATCTCACACCACATGAGATAGTCATTTTGTTGAACAACCGTCAATAAAAATTCTACAATTCCATTCTCTCCAATCATTCCACCTTCACCCTCTCCCACAGAGTCCCAAAGACTGTTCTAAATGCCTTGTAGCATGTATATTATCATAAGTGACCAGTCCAGGTTCGACGCATAAATTTTCCTCTGTTCATTTCTTTGCATTTGTGCTTTTTTAATAAAATTCTTTTTTAGAAATAAAAAAAATAAAAAAATAAAAAAAAAATAAAATTAAAAAAAAATAAAAATAAAAAAAAATAAAAATTCTACAAACAATAAATGCTGGAGATGATGTGGAGTAAAGGGAACCCTCTTGCACTGTTGGTGGGAATGTAAATTTATACAGCCACTATGGAGAACAGTATGGAGATTCCTTTAAAAACTAGAAATGAAATTACCATATCACCCAGCAATTCTATTACTGGGAATATACCTTAAGAAAATCATAATTCAAAAAGACACATGTACCCCAGTGTTCATTTCAACACTATTTACAATAGCCAGTTAAGTCTTTTTCATAGATATTTTATGCTTTTTGATGCAGTGGTAAAAGGGATTTTTTTCCTTAATTTCTCTTTCTGATATTTCATTGTTAGTGTATAGAAATGAAACTGATTTTTATGTATTAATTTTGCATCTAGTAACTTTACTTAATTCACTGATGAGCTCTAGTAGTTTTCCAGTAGTGTCTTTAGGATTTCCTATGTATAGAATCATGTCATCTACAAACAGTGACAGTTTTACCTTTTCCTTTCCAATTTGAATTCCTTTTATTTCTTTTTCTTCTCTGATTGCTATGGATAAGACTTCCAAAACTATGTCGAATAAAAGTGACCAGAGTGGACATCCTTGTCTTGTTCCTGATCTTAGAGGAAATGCTTTTAGCTTTTCACCATTGAGTATGATGTTAGTTGTAAATTTTTCAAATATGGCCTTTATTATATTGAGGTATATTCCCTCTGTGCCCACTTTCTGGAGAGGTTTTATCATATATGGTTGTTGAATTTTGTTGAAAGCTTTTTCTGCATTTATTGAGATGGTTCTTATTCTTTAATATGTTAATATGGTATATCACATTGATTGTGAAGGGTTTTTTTATTGTAAATCGATCTTGAATTTTATCTAAAACTTTTTCTTCATCTATTGAAATGACCATATAATTTTTATTCTTCAATTTGTTAATGTGGTGCATCATGTCAGTTGATTTGCCAATGTGGAACAATCCTTGCATCACTGGGATAAATCACACTTGATCATGGTGTATTATATTTTAATGTCTTGTTGGAGTCAGTTTGCTAGTATTTTGTTGAGGATTTTTGCATCTATATTCCTCAGTAATATTGGCCTATAATTTTATTTTTTTGTGATATCTTTGTCTGGTTTTGGTGTTAGGGTGGTGATGGCCTCATAGAATGAGTTTAGAAGTGTTCCTTCCTATGGAATTTTTGAAATAGCTTCAGAAGAGAGGGCTTCCTGGTGGAAGTGACTGGTGCCTGCCCACTGGTGGAGCTGGGTCTTGACCCTCTGGTGGACAAGGCCATGTCAAGGAATACATCTAGAAGCAACTGTAGGCTCAGGGAGCCTTTAAGCAGCCTATCTGCTGATGCGTGGGGCTGTCCCTGCCCAGTTTTCTGTTTGGTCTGAAACATCCCAGCACTGGAGCTTACAGGCTGTCAGTAGGAGCCAGGTCTTGATGTCAAAAAGTCAGCCTCCAGGAGAACTCAAGCAGATGAATGCTCCCTGACATGCCCACCACAGGTGTCTATGAACCCAAGGTGGGCCACAGCTATCCTCCACCTCCTCAGGGGACCCTCCAAACCAGCAGGTAGGTCTGCTCAAAGCTCCTATAAAATCACTGCTTTTTCCTTAGGTCCTGGTGCACAGGAGAATGTGTGCCCCTATTTCCCCCATCTTGTGGAACTCCTGCAGTCAAGTTCTGCCAGCCTTCAAAGCTCAATGTTCCAAAGGCCCTTCCCAGTCCTAGACCCACAGGCTGGAGGGCCTGACATGGGGCTCAGAACTTTCACTCCTGTGGGAGAGTCTCTGTAATATAATTGTTATCCAGTCTGTGGGGCACCCACCAGGGCATATGGGATTTGACTATATCACAAGGCCACTCCTCATACCTGTGTGCTGTTTCCTCAGGAAATCCTGGACTTGGGAACCGGATTTCCTTTCTAAACAACAGAGCAAAGAGTATGATTTCACTGTATCAACCTGATGTTTAGGGAGACAAGGAGGAGAGGAAGCACAGCCTTTGTTCCTTGGCAAATGGGCTGCCAAGTACATGCAGGAGACAGAAAAAGTAGGTTGGGGGGTGAGGAAGGTGAGGGTTGCCTGGAAACTAGACAACAGAAATGATAGCAGTCCCGGAAGCGTCAAACAGATAATAAACAAAAAATTAAACCTGCTCTGCTAGCAGCAATGATTCCAAGCCCGTTTTGGTGGGTTGAAGTTTTTGCACGCATCACAACAAAGCACTTAGAATGACTCTAAGCAACAACTGGAAGGCTAAATGCTAACATGGGAATGATGCTGTGTGTTTCTGTTTAAGTAGAAGACAAGAAGACAACTGCCTTTTAGACCCTAAGAACAAAATACATTAGATAAAGCAGAGCTTTTACAAACAAATGACTTTCTTGATACTAATGGTTTTCTTTTCTTTTTTTTTCTGCTAACACAGTAAAGGGGTATATCATCTGCAAAATTTTCAATGAAGACTGCCAACTAAGTCATCTTAGGACTTTGTTGTTGGTTCAGACAGTAAAGAAAGAATCTGCCTGCAATGCAGGAGACCCAGGTTTAATCCTGTCAACTACAAATTGGCACTTACCAAGAGCATTGCCAACAACTGAACAACAAAGGCATTTGCTATCTGCCTCTATATGCCAGCAAATTTGGAAAACTCAGCAGTGGCCACAGGACTGGAAAAGGTCAGTCTTCATTCCAATCCCAAAGAAAAGCAATGCCAAAGAATGCTCAAACTACTGCACAATTGCACTCATCTCACAAGCTAGTAAAGTCATGCTCAAAATTCTCCAAGCCAGGCTTCAGCAATATGTGAACCATGAACTTCCAGATGTTCAAATAGGTTTTAGAAAAGGCAGAGGAACCAGAGATCAAATT
Organism: Moschus berezovskii; assembly: GCF_049115385.1. Classification (NCBI taxonomy): domain Eukaryota; kingdom Metazoa; phylum Chordata; class Mammalia; order Artiodactyla; family Moschidae; genus Moschus; species Moschus berezovskii. The sequence continues at coordinate 57,059,307 of NC_142474.1, read as the reverse complement.
GCCAACATCTGCTGGATCATGGAGAAAGCAAGAGAGTTCCAGAAAAACATCTATTTCTGCTTCAAAAGCCTTTGACTGTCTGGATCACAATAAACTGTGGAAAATTCTGAAAGAGATGGGAATACCAGACCACCTCACCTGCCTCTTGAGAAACCTGTATGCAGGTCAGGAAGCAACAGTCAGAACTGGACACGGAACAACAGACTGGTTCCAAATAGGAAAAGGAGTACGTCAAGGCTGTATATTGTCACCCTGCTTATTTAACTTCTATGCAGAGTACATCATGAGGAACGCTGGGCTGGAAGAAGCACAAGCTGGAATCAAGATTGCCGGGAAAAATATCAATAACCTCAGATATGCAGATGACACCACCCTTATGGCAGAAAGTGAAGAGGAACTCAAAAGCCTCTTGATGAAAGTGAAAGAGGAGAGTGGTTTGCTTGAAGCTCAACATTCAGAAAACAAAGATCATGGCATCTGGTCCCATCACTTCATGGGAAATAGATGGGAAAACAATGGAAACAGTGTCAGACTTTATTTTTTGGGCTCCAAAATCACTGTGGATGCTGATTGCAGCCATGAAATTAAAAGACACTTACTCCTTGGAAGGAAAGTTATGACCAACCTAGAAAGCATATTAAAAAGCAGAGACATTACTTTGCCAACAAAGGTCTGTCTAGTCAAGGCTATGGTTTTTCCAGTGGTCATGTATGGCTGTGAGAGTTGGATTGTGAAGAAAGCTGATCGCTGAAGAATTGATGCTTTTGAATTGTGATGTTGGAGAAGACTCTTGAACTGCAAGGAGATCCAACCAGTCCATTCTAGGGGAGATCAATCCTGGGTGTTCATTGGAAGGACTGATGCTAAAGCTGAAACTGCAATACTTTGGCCACCTCATGCGACGAGTTGACTCTCTGGAAAAGACTCTGATGCTGGGAAGGATTGGGGGCAGGAGGAGAAGGGGACGACAGAGAATGAGATGGCTGGATGGCATCACCGACTCTGTGGACATGAGTTTGAGTGAACTCCTGGAGTTGGTGATAGACAGGGAGGCCTGGCGTGCTGTGATTCATGGGGTCGCGGAGAGTCGGACACGACTGAGCGACTGAACTGAACTGAACTGAAAGCCAAAAATATGAAAATGGTATTGTGTTTCTGAAATCTCTTAAATTCCTGGCTTACCAGAAAAAAGCTGGAGTCTCATGTCTCCTTTTGCATGTAATCTGTTGTAATATTACACATTCCATAGCACCTGTACTGTTCACTTGTGACAAAGTGAAATGAGAATGAGAAAGGCAAAAAACATTTTAATATTGTTACGAAAATAGTTTTACTTCGTGCATCCCTGAAATGAGCTTTAGGGCTCTGTCATTGCTGAATGTTTGTGTCCTCTTAAAAATTCATATGTTGAACCTAATCCCCAGTATGTTGGTATTAGGAGGTGGAACTTTTTGGAGGTGCTTAGGTCAGAAGAGCAGAGCCCTCATGAATGAGACTGGTGTTCTTACAAAACAGACCCCAGAGAACCCTCTTACCAGCTTCCAATCCTAAGAGGACACAGTAAGACTCAGACATCCATGAACCAAGAAGCGGGGCTCCCACCAGACACTGAGTCTGCAGGACCTTGATCTTGGACCTCCTGGCCTGCAGAACTGTGAGAAATAAATGTTTACTGTTTAAGTTGCCCGCTGTGCGGTATTCTGTTATAGCAGCTGGCTGACAGATGGAATCAGTAAACCAGCCTATAACAGGGATAGAGCAGAGTGTCATTTGAGCTAAACTGAGGACCATGGCCTGGAAGACACTGACTCAAGAAGATCTGAATTGCGTTTTTCTGGACCGCAAAATGGGGGAGGCTTTTAAAGGCAAAACCCACAGAATTGCATAAACTGCTTGTTAAGAATTATGATTGGAAAAAAAAAGAATTAGGATTGGAGCTCGCAGGAAGTAAGTGTGCTTGTTGGCTTCCCCGCTGGTTCCGCAGCAAAGAATCCACCGGTGATAAGAGTTCCATCTCTGGGTGGGGAAGATCCCCTGGAGGAGGTCATGCAACCCCCTCCAGTATTCTTGCCCGGGGAATCCCGTGGACAGAGGAGCCTGGTGGACTACAGTCCATGGGGCCACAAAGAGTGAGACGTGACCGAAGCGACTTAGCACATAGGCACAAGGGTAGGTGTTAAGCAAGGGTCCAAAATGGTTGCCTAGTTACAAGGGGAGACATCGAGACGGTAAGACTGCAGCTGCCAGATGCTAGCAGGTATTGTTTTGAGAATGGCTAACGGTGTCCTTGAGACTGATACAGTTCACAGAATTCAAGTTCTCACTGATGCAAGAATACGTCTGAAACCACATCCACAATGGCCACCTGGTTACGTTTTGAATATCTGAACCACAATAAGTTCATTATGATTTTTAACTGCATTCTTTTCTTTAATGGTTAAAGCAGATATGGGCCATAAAACAGGCTGTTTGAGTTAGTGTGAAGTTCAAGCCAAATCACATATGAGCCAGAATGACTTCCCTATACCTCTGTATGTGAAAATTTCTCCCATCAAGCCCAAATGGATTAATATGGTCTTTAAGAAAAGTGTCAGTTTATTCTAGAATATGAAACAGTATAATGGAGAAAACTTGGAAAGTAAATTTTATTTTCTCTGGTTTTATAACACCTGAGTTTGAAATGAGGCTATAAAATATGTTAAATTTTAGCAAAGATGACTCCATTTTAATGGATTACTTCCTTGGTTCACTGATTCAGTTCAGTTCAGTCGCTCAGTAGTGTCCAGGTCTTTGCAACCCCATGAATCACAGCACACCAGGCCTCCCTGTCCATCACCAACTCCCGGAGTTCACTCAAACTCATGTCCATCGAGTCGGTGATGCCATCCAGCCATCTCATTCTCTGTCGTCCCCTTCTCCTCCCACCCCCAATCCTTCCTAGCATCAGAGTCTTTTCCAGTGAGTCAACTCTTCGCATGAGGTGGCCAAAGTATTGGAGTTTCAGCATCAGTCCTTCCAATGAACACCCAGGATTGATCTCCTTTAGAATGGTTCACTGATTAATAACCTTCAATTATAATACGAAAGCTCATTCTGTAACTTTTGTGTTATCTGCCTACATAGTCGAGATTCTGTGGCTTATCAGAATAATTTTGTTTATTTAAGAAAGAAAAAAGAACAGTCTTCTCACTTTTGAAAGGACTAAGGTTCTTTACATTCATGTTACCTTATATATTTACTTTTAAAATCTTTTATTGTCATTTTGATTAAATAAGTAACCAAGTATTGTTGCTCAGTAACCCATGATCCTACCTTAATTAAGCATCCACATATACTCTGCCAATTCTTTCGGAGTTGCTCTCCCAAAATTAAAACACTAAATTTAGAAAAAATATCAGGTTGTTCTTTACAGCTAAATGTGTCTTTCAATTTGGAAAAGGTTACTGGAAAAACCTCAGTGATTTGGCTTTTCATCTTATCGATAGAGAGATGCTAAAAATAATGAGGTTCATTTGAGATGTTCCTATTTTGAGACTTGGATGGGAAGAGCCGTCATATCAGACGAGATGTTCGCTCTTGTCTAGAATGGGTTCGGAAAGACAAACACAGATGCCTTTCAGAGCTTGTATGTTTCTTTGAGAAACTGACTGTTGAAAACGTTGTTTATTTACGTTTGGCTGAGCGGCGTCTCGTGGCTGTGCGGGTGTTCTCCGGGTGCGGCGAGCAGAGGCTCCTCTCTGGCTGAGGTCCGCGGGCCCCTCTCGCAGCGGCCTCTCCTGTGGTGGCGCGCAGTCTCCAGGGCCCGGGGTCGTCAGTCGTGGTGGTGCACGAGCTTAGTTGCTGCGCGGCATTAGTTGCTGCTCCCCAAATCAGGGATGGAACCCGCATCTCCTGCACTGGCAGTTGGATTCTTCACCACTGAGCCTCCAGGGAAGCCCCAGAGCTTTAAATCTTGCTGAGTGTCCCTAGAGGTTTGCCAGTGCCCTTGCTGCGCCTAACAGGTTTTTACTCTCGGGGGAAATCAGACCAAAACTTATGAAATATGTGTGCCCCGTACCCCAGGAGAGAGTTTTCCTTCCTTTCATTCTGATGTTATCAGCCACGGTAATAAATGAATCACAGCCGCTGAGTCTTTGAAATTATCTCCATCTACCTACCAATTTCTTTCTATCTATACGGCTTCCCAAGTGGTAAAGAACCCAAAGACTCGGATTGGGAAAATCCCCAAGAGTAGGAAACGGCAACCCACTCCACTATTCTTGCCTGGGAAATTCCATGGACAGAGGGGCCTGGCAGGCTATAGCCCACAGAGTCTCAAAGAGTCGGACACGACTCAGCAACTGAGCATGCATGCATACCTATCTATCCATCATCTATAGCTTGTAATCCGATGCGTGCCTGAGGACTCTGTTATAAGTTACAGCCCAGAGTCTGTGTCCTAACAAATAAGGACAGTCTCAGAAACTAGTGGGGAAAGCCCATAACAGGCACTTCAAACTGCTGGCATCTCTAAACCAAACTCTTGCCCACTTAGTTAACTTTCAGACCTTACCAGTAAATAGAGTCGAACTTCCAGAACTCTTTTTAGTCCCAGGAGCGGACTGATGAAGAGCCAGCAAAGCAGACGTTAATGACACAGGCCTAATTGGAGTGAGGGGGAGACGTTAGGATGACTACTTTTCTGCAATATTGTTCAGGAGCCCCCTTGTTGGGAATATTGTTGATGCTGTGTTGTTTCATTTTTTGGTTAGATGAAGAAGCCCTTTCTCTTCTTAAGCAATCTATAACCCATACAGCTTAGTAGACTGCTTTTGTGAGCTAAAACAAAACATTTTGATATGGTATTTGATTCTCACTTGCTCTCCCAAATTCAGACAATTTCATGGTCTCATTGCTTTTTATGATAATGTAGTTACTTGCATACATTCAATAAGAATCTATCTGCCTTTATATCAGAATACAATTGGACAAACTGCCTGGAATTTGTGATTTGAGAAACCCTTTTAATCAGCTATGACAGGTCATTTTTATGGAAAAAGAAGGTTGATTTTACATTGGGGCCAATACCTGTTAAGCCCACCTAGGAAAATTGCCTTTCAGAATCCCAGGCCTACAAATGATAAGAAAATATTATTTACTGGCAAACTAGGAAACTTAGTCAATTTTGAGGACCTCAGAAAGAGTGGATGTCATCAAATTTATAGGTACTGCAGAAAAAATCTGGTGGAGAGAGGTTTGGGAACTTGATTTCTTAGCCTCAGGGTAGCAAATAATAGCAGCATTTAAGATTCCAGTCCAAGATTCCTTACAGTGTTTCCCAATCAGAAGTTTATTTTGTGGGCTTAACGCTTAGTAGTTAAGTCTGAAAAGCAAACTCAAGGAAGCTTATATGGTTGGTTAACACTCTTGATCACAAACTTTTCTATGAAAGGCCGGTAGTAAATATTTTAAGCTTTGCAACAGGGCCAGGATCAGGGTGCGGTGAAATGCAGCAATTCCTTGCCACACCATATTGGAGCCTGAGGCTAAAGGGAGAAAAGGGAAGACATCAACATTACTGATCCTGTCTTCATTTAAAATTTTGATTATTTTGGTCAGTTTGCGGGGGGGGGGGGGGGGGGTATTCTTTTGATTTTTAAAAAATATGCGTCAAAGTATCATTCATTCATTTCTTCATCCCTTAGTTTTTGGTGCCCTCTTAAATCGTGTGCCGAGGGATGTTCCTCAGTTGCTTCACCCCATCCTGGTCTTGTTTTGTGAACCATACACATGTTCTCTGTGACGTTTCTCAATTCTGCAAGTGTGTCCAGAAAGCAGCAACAGACATGTCGCTGAACGAAGGTAGCTATATTCCAGTAGATTTTTAGCTATGGAGACTGAAATTTGATTTGCATATAATTTTTATGTCACAGCAAATTATTCATCTTTTGGTGTTTTTTTCAACTGTTTAAAAGTGTGAAAACCATTCCTAACTTGCAGGAGGTTTGGAGAGTCAGACCTTGTTTGCTGACAAGGCTGTCTTTTGCTGATTCCTGCCCTCGCTTCCCCTATACAGACAATCAGGCCAAACCTAAGAAAACCAGTCTCTGTGCGTGTGTGTGTGTGTGATTAAAAATAACCTTTGGAGTTATCCTTATTACAAGGAGAGGAGACTGCAAGGAAAAGTTGTGGAAGACTTTGAAATGACAAAAGGAAAAATATTAGAGGTGACCTATGAAATGCTTGGTGTGGTCTAGTCCCCTGTTGGTCATGATTTGTAACTTGCACTCCCTCTGAGTAATTTTACCACTTCCTTACTTGTAATCAACTGCTTAGTAATGCTAATGTTTTTTGCTGGTGAAGATGCAATTAATAACTTCCCTGCGACTTTTTGCCCATTTTTTCATCTGTTAAATTTATTTCAGTACTCCTGATTGCCATTATTTGTGTCTTATCTTCAGAATCTTCTTAAACTGGCTTTTTACAGTTCTCTAGTTTCCTCAATAATTGAGTTAAAGCATCTTTAACACATGTCTATTTTATATTTGCACAAGGTTCAAGATTTTATCTTACAAAAATACATTCCTTAATAATAGGTTAGGACAAACACAAAATTATGAACATCCAGTTTACACTCAGAGGAAAAGAAAATAGCTCTTGGATTATCCAGTTAACATCTACTAATCAGACGCGAGAGACGCCCGGCTCCGGCGGCGCAGACGCGGGAGACGCCCGGCTCCGGCGGCGCAGACGCGGGAGACGCCCGGCTCTGGCGCAACCGACCACGTGCAGAATCGTGGCTGAGAGGAGCTGCCCCGCGCCCAAGGTTAGGGCGGTGGCCAAGAGGAGCTGTTCCACGTCCAAGAGGCGGTGGCTGCTTGGGCACCGGAGGGCCGAGAGGAGCTGCTCCACATTCAAAGCAGGAGGGGCGGCCTTGAGGAGATACCCCTCGTCCAAGGTAAGGTACAGCGGCTGCGCCTTGCTGGAGCAGCTGGGAAGAGATACTCCACGACCAAGTGTAATATAAGAATCCAGTGTTTTGGGGAGGAAGGAACAAGATGGCGGAGGGATAAGACGGCGAGACCACTCTCTCCCCCACAAATTCATCAAAAGAACATTTGAATGCGGAGTAAAGCCCACAAAACAACTTCTGAATACTGGCAGAGGACATCAGGCACCCAGAAAAGCAGCCCATTGTCTTCTAAAGGAGAGAGAAGAACTCCAGCTCCACCCACCAGAACACCGACACATGCTTCCCTAACCAGGGAACCCGGACAAGTCACCCGTCCAACCGAACACACAGGGAAGAAACGACATAATAAAGAGAACTCCACAAACTGCAAGAAGAGGGAAAGGCCACCCCAAGCAAAGCAATATAAGCAAGATGAAGAGGCAGAGAAATACCCAGCAAGTAAAGGAACAAGATAATTTCCCACCAACACAAACGAAAGAAGAAGACATAGGGAATCTACCTGATAAAGAATTTCGAATTTTGATGGTGAAAATGATTCAAAATATTGAAAGCAAAATGGAGTTACAGATAAATAACCTGGAGAAAAGGATTGAGAAGATGGAAGAAAGATTTAATAAGGACTTAGAAGAAATAAAAAAGAGTCAATATACAATGAATAATGCAATAGATGAGATCAGAAACACTCTGGAGGGAACAAACAGTAGAATAACAGAGGCAGAAGACAGGATAAGCGAGCTAGAAGATAGAATTGTAGAAATAAATGAAACAGAGAGGAAAAAAGAAAAACAAATTAAAAGAAATGAGGACAATATTAGAGACCTCTGGGACAATGTTAAACGCTCCAACATTCGAATCATCGGAGTCCCAGAAGAAGAAGACAAAAAGAAAGACCATGAGAGAATACTTGAGGAGATAATAGTTGAAAACTTCCCTAAAATAGGGAAAGAAATAATCACCCAAGTCCAAGAAACCCAGAGAGTCCCCAACAGGATAAACCCAAGGCGAACTACTCCAAGACACATATTAATCAAATTAACAAAGATCAAACACAAAGAACAAATATCAAAAGCAGCAAGGGAAAAGCAGCAAATAACACATAAGGGGATTCTCGTAAGGATAACAGCTGATCTTTCAACAGAAACTCTTCAGGCCAGAAGGGAATGGCAAGACATACTTAAAGTGATGAAAGAAAATACCCTACAGCCCAGATTACTGTACCCAGGAAGGATCTCATTCAAATATGAAGGATAAATCAAAAGCTTTACAGACAAGCAAAAGCTGAGAGAATTCAGCATCACCAAACCAGCTCTCCAACAAATGCTAAAGGATCTTCTCTAGACAGGAAACACAGAAAGAGTGTATAAACTTGAACCCAAAGCAATAAAGAAAATGGCTACGAGATCGTACTTATCAAAAATTACCTTAAACGTAAATGGGTTGAATGCCCCAACCAAAAGACAAAGGCTGGCTGAATGGATACGAAAACAAAACCCCCATATATGTTGTCTACAAGAGACCCACCTCAAAACGAGGGATGCATACAGACTGAAAGTGAAGGGCTGGAAAAAGATATTCCATGCAAATAGAGACCAAAAGAAAGCAGGTGTAGCAATACTCATATCAGATAAAATAGACTTTAAAACAAAGGCTGTGAAAAGAGACAAAGAAGGAAACTACATAATGATCAAAGGATCAACCCAAGATGAAGATATAACAATTATAAATATTTATGCACCCAACATAGGAGCACCGCAATATGTAAGACAATTACTAACAAGTATGAAAGGGGAAATTAACAATAACACAATAATAGTGGGAGATTTTAACACCCCACTTACATCTAAGGATAGATCAAATAAACAGAAAATTAACAAGGAAACACAATCTTTAAATGATACAATAGACCAGTTAGACCTAATAGATATCTATAGGACATTTCACCCCAAAACAATGAATTTCACCTTTTTCTCAAGCGCACACGGAACCTTTTCCAGGATAGATCACATCCTGGGTCATAAATCTAGCCTAGGTAAATTCAAAAAAATTGAAATCATTCCAAGCATCTTTTCTGATCACATGCAGTAAGATTAGATCTCAATTACGGGAGAAAAACTATTAAAAATGCCAACATATGGAGACTGAACAACACGCTGCTGAATAATGAACAAATCATAGAAGAAATCAAAAGAGACATCAAAATATGCATAGAAATGAATGAAAATGAAAAAAACAACAACCCAAAACCTCTGGGACACTGTAAAAGCAGTGCTAAGTGGGAAGTTCATAGCAATACAGGCACACCTCAAGAAACAAGAAAAAAGTCAACTAAATAACCTAACTCTACATCTAAAGCAACTAGAAAAGGAAGAAATGAAGAACCCCAGGGTCAGTAGAAGGAAAGAAATCATAAAAATTAGGGCAGAGATAAATGCAAAAGAAACAAAAGAGACCATAGCAAAAATCAACAAAGCCAAAAGCTGGTTCGTTGAGAAGGTAAATAAAACTGACAAACCACTAGCCAGACTCATCAAGAAACAAAGGGAGAAGAACCAAATCAATAAAATTAGAAATGAAAATGGAGAGATCACAACTGACAACACAGAAATACAAAGGATTATTAGAGAATACTATCAGCAATTATTCACGACCAAGATAGTCACAATAACGTGATCACTCACCTAGAGCCAGACATCTTGAAATGTGAAGTCAAGTGGGCCTTAGAAAGCATCACTACGAACAAAGCTAGTGGAGGTGATGGAATTCCAGTTGAGCTATTTCAAATCTTGAAAGATGATGCTGTGAAAGTGCTGCACTCAATATGCCAGCAGATTTGGAAAACTCAGCAGTGGCCACAGGACTGGAAGAGGTCAGTCTTCATTCCAATCCCAAAGAAAGGCAATGCCAAAGAATGCTCTAACTACCGCACAATTGCACTCATCTCACACGCTAGTAAAGTCATGCTCAAAATTCTCCAAGCCAGACTTCAGCAGTATGTAAACCGTGAACTCCCAGATGTTCAAGCAGGTTTTAGAAAAAGCAGAGGCACCAGAGATCAAATTGCCAACATCCGCTGGATCATGGAGAAAGCAAGAGAGTTTCAGAAAAACATCTATTTCTGCTTCATTGACTATGCCAAAGCCTTTGACTGTGTGGATCACAATAAACTGTGGAACATTCTGAAAGAGATGGGAATCCCAGACCACCTGACCTGCCTCTTGAGAAACCTGTATGCAGGTCAGGAAGCAACTGTCAGAACTGGACATGGAACAACAGACTGGTTCCAAATAGGAAAAGGTGTATGTCAAGGTTGTATATTGTCACCTTGCTTATTTAACTTATATGCAGAGTACATCATGAGGAACGCTGGGCTGGAAGAAGCACAAGCTGGAATCAAGATTGCTGGGAGAAATATCAATAACCTCAGATATGCAGATGACACTACCCTTATGGCAGAAAGTGAAGAGGAACTCAAAAGCCTCTTGATGAAAGTGAAAGAGGAGAGTGAAAAGGTTGGCTTGAAGCTCAACATTCAGAAAACAAAGATCATGGCATCTGGTCCCATCACTTCATGGGAAATGGATGGAAAAACAGTGGAAACAGTGTCAGACTTTATTTTGGGGGGCTCCAAAATCACTGCAGATGCTGATTGCAGCCATGAAATTAAAAGACGCTTGCTCCTTGGAAGGAAAGTTATGACCAACCTTGATAGTATATTAAAAAGCAGAGACATTACTTTGCCAACCAAGGTCTGTCTAGTCAAGGCTATGGTTTTTCCCGTGGTCATGTATGGATGTGAGAGTTGGACTGTGAAGAAAGCTGATCGCCGAAGAATCGATGCTTTTGAACTGTGGTGTTGGAGAAGACTCTTGAGAGTCCCTTATACTGCAAGGAGATCCAACCAGTCCATTCTAAAGAAGATCAATCCTGGGTGTTCATTGGAGGGACTGATGCTAAAGCTGAAACTGCAATACTTTGGCCACCTCATGCAGCGAGTTGACTCACTGGAAAAGACTCTGATGCTGGGAAAGGTTGGGGGCGGGAGGAGAAGGGGACGACGGAGAATGAGATGGCTGGATGGCATCACCGACTCTGTGGACATGAGTTTGAGTGTACTCCGGGAGTTGGTGATGGACAGGGAGGCCTGGCATGCTGTGATTCATGGGGTCGCGGAGAGTCGGACACGACTGAACGACTGAACTGAACTGAACTGAACTGATCAGCAATTATATGGCAATAAAATGAATAACCTGGAAGAAATGGACAAATTCCTAGAAAAGTACAACTTTCCAAAACTGAACCAGGAAGAAATAGAAAATCTGAACAGACCCATCACAAGCACGGAAATTGAAGCTGTAATCAAAAATCTCCCAGCTAACAAAAGCCCAGGTCCAGACGGCTTCACAGCTGAATTCTACCAAAAATTTAGAGAAGAGCTAACACCTATTCTACTCAAACTCTTCCAGAAAATTGCTGAGGATGGGAAACTTCCAAACTCATTCTATGAGGCCACCATCACCCTAATCCCAAAACCTGGTAAAGACCCCACAAAAAAAGAAAACTACAGGCCAATATCACTGATGAACATAGATGCAAAAATCCTTAACAAAATTCTAGCAATCAGAATCCAACAACACATTAAGAAGATCATACATCATGACCAAGTGGGCTTTATCCCAGGAATGCAAGGATTCTTCAATATACGCAAATCAATCAACGTAATACACCACATTAACAAACTGAAAAATAAAAATCGTATGATTATCTCAATAGATGCAGAGAAAGCCTTCGACAAAATTCAACATCCATTTATGATAAAAACCCTCCAGAAAGTGGGAATAGAAGGGACATACCTCAACATAATAAAAGCTATATATGACAAACCCACAGCAAACATTATCCTCAATGGTGAAAAACTGAAAGCATTTCCCCTAAAGTCAGGAACAAGACAAGGGTGCCCACTCTCACCACTACTCTTCAACATAGTTCTGGAAGTTTTGGCCACAGCAATCAGAGCAGAAAAAGACATAAAAGGAAGCCAAATTAGAAAAGAAGAAGTAAAACTTTCACTGTTCGCTGATGACATGATCCTCTACACAGAAAACCCTAAAGACTCTACCAGAAAACTACTAGAGCTAATCAATGATTACAGTAAAGTTGCAGGATATAAAATCAACACACAGAAATCCCTTGCATTCCTATACACTAATAATGAGAAAATAGAAAGAGAAATTAAGGAAACTATTCCATTCACTGTTGCAACGAAAAGAATTAAATACTTAGGAATATATCTACCTAAGGAAACAAAAGTATTGTACATAGAAAACTATAAAACACTAGTGAAAGTAATCAAAGAAGACACTAATAGATGGAGAAATATACCGTGTTCGTGGATTGGAAGAATAAATATTGTAAAAATGAGTATACTACCCAAAGTAATTTATACATTCAATGCAATCCCTATCAAGCTACCAACAATATTTTTCACAGAACTAGAACAAATAATCTCACAATTTATATGGAAATACAAAAAACCTCGAATAGCCAAAGCAATCTTGAGGAAGAAGACTGGAACTGGGGAAATTAACCTGCCAGAGTTCAGGCTCTACTACAAAGCCACAGTCATCAAGACAGTATGATACTGGCATAAAGACAGAAATATAGATCAATGGAACAAAATAGAAAGCCCAGAGATAAATTCACGCACCTATGGACACCTTATCTTTGACAAAGGAGGTAAGAATGTACAATGGAGAAAAGACAGTCTCTTTAACAAGTGGTGCTGGGAAAATTGGTCAGCCACTTGTAAAAGAATGAAACTAGAACACTTCCTAACACCATACACCAAAATAAACTCAAAATGGATTAGAGAGCTAAAGGTAAGACCAGAAACTATAAAACTCCTAGAGGAGAACGTAGGCAAAACACTCTCTGACATAAATCACAGCAGGATCCTCCAAGACCCACCTCCCAGAATATTGTAAATAAAAGCAAAAATAAACAAATGGGACCTAATTAAAATCAAAAGCTTCTGCACAGCAAAGGAAACTATAAGTAAGGTGAAAAGACAGACTTCAGAATGGGAGAAAATAATAGCAAATGAAGCAACTGATAAAGGATTAATCTCCAAATTATACAAGCAGCTCCTGCAGCTCAATTCCAGAAAAATAAATGACCCAATCAAAAAATGGGCCAAAGAACTAAACAGACATTTCTCCAAAGAAGACATAAAGATGGCTAACAAACACATGAAAAAATGCTCAACATCCCTCATAATCAGAGAAATGCAAATCAAAACCACAATGAGATACCATTTCACACCAGTCAGAATGGCTGCTATCCAAAAGTCTACATGCAATAAATGCTGGAGAGGGTGTGGAGAGAAGGGAACCCTCTTACACTGTTGGTGGGAATGCAAACTAGTACAGCCACTATGGAGAACAGTGTGGAGATTCCTCAAAAAATTGGAAATAGAACTGCCATGTGATCCAGCAATTGCACTTCTGGGCATACACACCGAGGAAACCAGAATTGAAAGAGACACATGTACTCCAATGTTCATTGCAGCACTGTTTATAATAGCCAGGACATGGAAGCAACCTAGATGTCCATCTGCAGATGAATGGATAAGAAAGCTTTAGTACATATACACAATGGAGTATTACTCAGTCATTAAAAAGAATCCATTTGAATCAGTTCTAATGAGGTGGATGAAACTGGAGCCTATTATACAGAGTGAAGTAAGACAGAAAGAAACGCACCAATACAGTATACTAACACATATGTATGGAATTTAGAAAGATGGAAATATAACCCTGTATACGAGACAGCAAAAGAGACACAGATGTATAGAACAGTCTTTGGGACTTTGTGGGAGAGGGTGAGGGTGGGATGATTTGAGAGAATGACATTGAAACATGTATGTTGTCATATGTGAAACGAATCAGCAGTTCAGGGTCAATGCATGTTACAGGATACTCGGGCTGGTGTGCGGGGATGACCCAGAGGGAGGATAAAGGGAGGAGGGAGGTGAGAGGGGGGTTCAGGAGGGGGAACTCATGTACACCTGGGGCGAATTCATGTCAATGTATGGCAAAACCAACCAATATAATATTGTAAAATAAAAAAATAAATAAATAAAAAAACAACAACAAAACATCTGCTAATCACCAACTGTGTGGCGGAGTGTTGGGGATACAAACATGAATATGTAAGACCAGTTCCTTCCTCTGAGAGTTCATGATCTAGAGAACATCCTGGTCCTTAATACTGATTCATCCACTCACTTATTCTCTTATACTACGAGTATTTATTGAGGCCGAGTGTTAGTATTATAGCTCAGTCACATTTGAGTTGAATAAACTTTTCCAGTCTGATCTTCATGTGTTTTAACATTTTAACATTGTTGCTGTGGGAAAAATGTGTTATGCACTTCAAGCAACATTCTTTGATTAAATAAAAACCTTAATAAACTAAAAAAAAAAAAACTGATCACCAAAGAATTGATGCTTTTAAATTGTGGTGCTGGAGAAGACTCTTGAGAGTCCCTTGGACTGCAAGGAGATCCAACCAGTCCATTCTAAAGGAGATCAATCCTGGGTGTTCATTGGAAAGACTGATGCTAAAGCTGAAACTCCAATACTTTGGCCACCTCATGCGACGAGTTGACTCACTGGAGAAGACTCTGATACTGGGAGTGATTGGGGGCGGGAGGAGACGGGGACGACAGAGAATGAGGTGGCTGGATGGCATCACCAACTCGATGGACATGAGTTTGAGTGAACTCCGGGAGTTGGTGATGGACAGGGAGGCCTGACGTGCTGTGATTCATGGGGTCGCAAAGAGTCGGACACGACTGAGTGACTGAACTGAATCTGCCTCTATGGAGACTGAATTCCATGCTGCTATAGCTGTGGCCCATCAACAATCCCTGAGGGAGTTCTGGGTGGTGTAAGGCACTCTGTGCTCCAGGGAATCTGGTGGAACAGGTCTTTAGATAGTTGGATGCTTTTAGGAACAGATTTTATGATCTCAATCCTTGCATCTCCTCATATCTAGAGAAGCACTAAATCCCTTCATGGTGACATCAGATACTCATGACTAACAAAAACCTTTTGCAAAATGAGTGCTTCATGGCATTGAACTCCCTCTTCACCAAAACCTTGTATATTGACTTTCCCCCATTGCCACTTTGGAGCAGTCTCTCAGAGCTATCTCCTGGGCAGCAGTCCTCATTTTGCCCCAAATAAAACTTAACTCACAACTCTCAAGTTGTACATTTTTTTTTTAGCTGACAATCCCTAGGTTGGGAAGATACCCTGGAGAAAGGAATACCCACTCCAGTATTCTTGCCTGGAGAATTCCATGGACAGGGGAAGCTAGGGGCTACAGTCCATGGAGTCACAAAGAGTTGGATATGACAGAGAGACTAACACTTTCACTTTAGCCAAAATAAACCTCTTTTTTTATTCCCAAGGGCAAATTTGCTTGTGTGAATTATGCAGCTGCCGTTTTACTTATCAGTTAATATATAATAGACTGTTTAGAAGCCAGAGATTTTTTAAGTGTATGAAAAGGAAATGGTTTTGAAAAGAGAATATGAGATTTATAATCTTTCAGAAATAGCATTTGGGGAGTCAATGAAGATAAGATTAAGTAGAGAATCATGTAACTCTTTACAAAAACCACCACATAGATTTTTATGGATGGGAAACTCAATTTGTTTGGCCATTCACCACTGCTCTAAGTATACTGTTTTGTTTAATAGAAAGATGAAAAGGCCAAATTCAGGTCAAAGGAAATACTATGACCATTTATGCAATATTCATTTCCACAATCTAGTCAAGGGTCAGCATGCTCCAAAGGAAGGGAGGCTTAAGAATGAATGCATGAAATCTTTAAGGGTCTTTTTGAATTAATGTAAAAATAATAGCATGCTGGGAGAAACATCAATGACCTCAGATATGAGATGATACACTCTAATGGCAGAAAGCAAGGAAGAACTAAAGAGCCTCTTGATGAGAGTGAAAAAGCTTAAAACTCAATATTAAAGAAACCTAAGATCATGGCATTTAGCCCCATCACTTCAAGGCAAATAGAAGAGGAAAAGGTGGAAGGAGTGACAAATTTCCTCTTCTTGGGCTCTAAAATCATTGCAGAGTGTGACTGCAGGCTTGAAATTAGAAAGAGACTGCTTCTTGGAAGGAAAGCTATGAAAAACCTAGACAGTGTATTAAAAAGCAAAGACATCAATTTGGAGAACAGTTTGGTCGTTCGTTGGAAGGAGTTCTTCCCGTGTTTCAGCTACTGCGGCTCTTTGGGCAGCAGCGAAGCGGTCTAAAACTTCGGCACTTGGTGAAAGAAAATGGCCGGAACCAAGCAGACTGCTGGTAAGTCAACAGGTGGGAAAGCGCCCCGCAAGCAGCTGGCCACCAAAGCGGCCAGGAAAAGCGCCCCCTCTACCGGTGGGGTGAAAAACCCTCATCGCTACAGGCCCGGGACTGTTGAGCTTCGAGAAATCCATCGTTACCAGAAATCCACCGAGCTTCTGATCCAGAAACTGCCTTTCCAGAGGTTGGTGAGGGAGATCACCCAGGATTTCAAAACCAATTTGAGGTTCCAGAGTGCTGCCATAGGCGCGCTGCAGGAGGCTAGTGAAGCGTACCTGGTGGGTTTGTTTGAAGATACTAATCTGTGTGCCATCCACGCTAAGAGAGTCACCATCATGCCCAAAGACATCCAGTTGGCTCGCCGGATACAGGGAGAGAGACCTTAAGTGAAGGCAGTTTTTATGGTATTTTGTAGTAAATTCTGTCAGAAAAGGCAATGGCATCCCCCTCCAGTACTCTTGACTGGGAACTCCCACGGACAGAGGAGCCTGGTAGGCTGCAGTCCATGGAGTCGCTAAGGGTCGGACACGACTGAGCGACTTCACTTTCACTTTTCACTTTCATGCATTGGAGAAGGAAATGGCAACCCACTCCAGTGTTTTTACCTGGAGAATCCCAGGGACGGGGGAGCCTGGTGGGCTGCCATCTATGGGGTCGCACAGAGTTGGACAGGACTGGAGCGACTTAGCAGCAGCAGTAAATTCTGTAAAATACTTCAGTTTAATTTGTGAGTTTTTTTGTAAGAAATTGTTTATAATATGTTGCATTTGTACTTAAGTCATTCCATCTTTCACTCAGGATGAATGTGAAAAGTGACTGTTCACAGACCTCAGTGATGTGAGCACTGTTGCTCAGGAGTGACAAGCTGCTAATATGCAGAAGGGATGGGTAATATTTCTTGCTTCTCATGATGCATGTTTCTGTATGTTAATGACTTGATGGGTAGCTATTAAGGTACTGCTGCTACTGCTACTGCTAAGTCACTTCAGTCGTGTCCGACTCTGTGTGACCCCATAGACGGAAGCCCACCAGGCTCCCCTGTCCCTGGGAGTCTCCAGGCAAGAACACTGAAGTGGGTTGCCATTTCCTTCTCCAATGTGTGAAAGTGAAAAGTGAAAGTGAAGTCACTCAGTCCTATCCGACCCTTAGCAACCCCACGGACTGCAGCCTACTTGGCTCCTCCATCCATGGGATTTTCTAGGCAAGAGTACTGGAGTGGCTTGCCATTGCCTTCTCCGATTAAAGTACTAGAACTGATAAATGTGTACAGGGTCCTTTTGCAATAAAACTGATTATGACTTGATCCAAGTGTTTAACAATTGGGGTTGTTAAGTCTGACCATACATCACTGTGATAGAATGTGGGCTTTTTCAAGGGTGAAGATGCAAGTCTTAACCACAGTGTAACTTAGTTTCCTTAAAAAAAAAAAAAGTAAACCTGGCAGCTATAGAATACACTATGTGCATTTACAATAGCTATTTTATATATTGTAGTGTCAACATTTTTAAATTAAATGTTTTACATTGACATGTGGTGGGGAGTGTTGTCTTTAAGGTGTGTGTAATTTAGAGTCCGATTGGTTTCTCCTGAGTAGACAGCACTTGTTTACGTAATAAAATGCTTTGTGCCTTACGCCTTGCATAAGTTCTCATTCTACCACATGTTAAACTAACCATCGAGCTGATAATGCAAACACTAACGGGGCGGGGGATTTATTTATAAGGGCTCTAGACTATAATACCGGAGAAGGCAACGGCAAGCCACTCCAGTACTCTTGCCTGGAAAATCCCATGGACGGAGGAGCCTGGTAGGCTGCAGTCCATGCGGTCGCTACGAGTCAGACATGACTGAGCGACTTCACTTTCCCTTTTTACTTTCACACATTGGAGAAGGAAATGGCAACCCACTCCAGTGTTCTTGCCTGGAGAATCCCAGGGACGGGAGAGCCTGATGGGCTGCTGTCTATGGGGTCACACAGAGTCGGACACGACTGAAGTGACTTAGCAGCAGCAGACTATAATACAAGTTATTCACACCAACAGTAATCATCTGTTACTAATATAGTAGGTAGTGCAGCTTTCCTTTGTGTTGTGATTGGTCTCATAACTAGGTTGAACTTTTCTCTACCAAGGGGGAACAATACCAAACTTTTTTTCCTTGTGGGGTTTGTATTATAATAACTGTTAGGGTAAACTTGCTGTGGGGGAGGGACACAGCTTCAGCTTATGGAACCTCTACCAGTTAAAATGGTGTTCATGTGACGTAGGTTCTGGGAAAATCACTTCATAGAGATGGCTTTCCAAGTGGTTTTAAAATTTATCCTTCTATTGAAGTCTTTAGGTCAATTATGTATGTTGACTAAATTTACAAATAAACTTGTTTATTCAAAAAAAAGAAAAGACATCAATTTGCCAACAATGGTCTGTATAGTCAAGGCTATGATCTTTCCAGTAGTAATGTACAGATGTGATAGCTGAGTGCCGTAAAGAAGGCTGAGTGCCGAAATCTTGATGCTTTCAAACTGTGGTTCTGGAGAAGATTCTTGAGAGTCCTCTGGACAGCAAGGAAATCAAACCAGTCTGTCCTAAAGGAACTCAATCCTGAATATTTATTGGAAGGACTGATGCGGAAGCTGAAGCTCCAGTACTTTGGCCACCTGATGTGAAGAGCCAACTCATTGGAAAAGACTCTGATGCTGGGAAAGATTGAAGGCAGAAGGAGAAGAGGGTGACAGAGGATGAGATGGTTGGATGGCATCACCAGTTCAATGGACATGAACTTGAGCAAACTCTGAGAGATGGTGAGGGACAGGGCAGCCTAGCGTGCTGCAGTCCATGGGGTCGCAAAGAGTTGGACACGACTTGGAGACTGAACAACAACAGCATGCCATGTGAACAAGCAAGAAAAAGTGAAAGTACTGTTTGTTCTATTAGAAATGGATTGTGACCAAAAAATACATATATATCACTGCACTATATTGTTCAGTTCAGTTCAGTCGCTCAGTTGTGTCCGACTCTTTGCGACCCCATGAATCGCAGCACACCAGGCCTCCCTGTCCATCACCAACTCCCGGAGTCCACCCAAACTCATATGCATCGAGTCAGCAATGCCATCCACCCATCTCATCTTCTGTAGTCCCCTTCTCCTCCTGTCCCCAATCCCTCCCAGCATCAGAGTCTTTTCCAATGAGTCAACTCTTCGCATGAGGTGGCCAAAGTATTGCAGTTTCAGCTTTAGCATCCGTTCTTCCAGTGAACACCCAGGACTGATCTCATTTAGGATGGAATTGTTGTATCTCCTTGCAGTCCAAGGGACTCTCATGAGTCTTCTCCAACACCACAGTTCAAAAGCATCGATTCTTCGGCGCTCAGCTTTCTTCACAGTCCAACTCTCACATCCATACATGACCACTGGAAAAACCACAGCCTTGACTAGACGGACCTTTGTTGGCAAAGTAATGTCTCTGCTTTTTAATTTCTTTTAATTTCATGACTTCTATCACCATCTTCAGTGATTTTGGAGCCCAAAAAAAAGTCTGACACTGTTTCCACTATTTCCCCATCTATTTCCCATGAAGTGATGGGACTAGATGCCGTGATCTTAGTTTTCTGAATGTTGAGCTTTAAGCTAACTTTTTCACTCTCCTTTTTCACTTTCAGCTCTAAAAACATTTTCCATAGTGCAGAGAAAAGAATCAGGAGAAAATTTTTTGTAAGTACTCTTTAAGCATTCCCACATACAGGACAATTCATTCCTGAAATCTCATATAAATGGGTTCCATATACATAGAGATAACAACCAAAAGTGCTGAAGTACAGGGATAAAAAGGCAGCCACAGTGATAGTCCATACATTTATGGGGACAAGATTATAGAATCATAATTAACCTTTTCTCCCTGAAGTTGCCTACTCATCTTTTTTTCTTTTACAACAGTTAAGCTGTTGTTGAACTTACACTGGAAATATGCCCCTTCCTGATATCTCATGATTAAAAAAAATCCCAAGCAACCCCAAAAACAAGAAACAAGGCTTGTGTTTTTGAGGCAGAGGATACAAACATAGAACGGTGCATGAAGGTCGGAGCAGGTGTTCTGCATGCAATCCAGTGCTACCATGTCATCTATGATGAAGAAAAAAAGAGCTATCATCCAGACATCCCTGGCTCATTTTTTCAGGCAGGTAGACAGAATTGAATCCAGCAAGGAACAACAACCTGTGCCATCAACGCCAAGTGTGAATGAAACTGTAGCTTGCCCTCTGTCTCCTATTCCTAATGATCTTTCAGCTCTACCATCTCCCACTTCCTTTCCCTTCTTCAGTCAGGTATTTGGAAAAACATTATTCTAGGTATTTTCATAAAGGAGTTTTGGGATCAATTTAAAATTTAAATTGATCTGAAAAAAAAGCATATTGCCCTCTCTAAAGTGGGTGGGCCCCATCCAATCTATTCAAGGCCTGACTAGAACTGGAGGCTGACTCTCCCCCTAATAAGAAGGAATTCTTCCTGCTTGCCTGCCTTGAAGTAGGGCATCGGTTTTATTCCTTCCTTTAGATTCAAGTTGAAATATCAACTTCGTGGATCTCAAACCTGCCAGTTTTTGGCCTGGAATCACAGTATCAGCTCTCCATCACACCCAAGCCTGCATGTGTCTCCAGCTTATCAACAGCAGCCTCCATAATTGTATGAGCCAATTATTCATAATAAGTCAGTATTTCTCCCTCTCTCGCACGTACTCTCTCTATATATACACATATGTATTTCAAATCATAAAATCAAAATGACATATATATGTAATATCTAAGTATATACCATAAATATAATATATGCTATAAGGATAATGTTGTTCAGTCACTCACTCATGCCCAACCCCATGGTGCAACACACCAGGCTTCCCTGTCCTTCACCATCTCTCAGACCTTGCTCACACTCATGTCCATTGAGTCAGTGATGCCATTCAACTATCTCATCCTCTGTAATATATATGTGTATATATATATATATAATATAATATATATGTAATATATAAGTATATGCTATATACTTATACATGTGTAATATATCAGTATATGCTATAAACAGAAGCATAATATTATATAACATATAGCATAATTGTATTAATATAATATGTAATGTATAATATAAATATAGAATATAACAACAATATACAACATAATATAAAATATATAGGCTGACACCCAGGTCTGTGTCCCTCACCCCACCATACAATTCTTCTGAGAAGTAAGACATCTTATTTTGGAAAAAAATAAGGGAGATAAGAACAAGAAAAATCATGTCCTTCAATACTGACAGATGAATTACTTAATCAAAAGCAAAAAACTGTCTAAAAAATGAGATACCAAGGCCATTTCTCACTAAGACACACAAAGAAAACAGGAATGCTTTTCAGGCCACTACAAAGAATTGTGGGGTCTCATAGTGATTATTTTCCCAAATCAACTGTAATGGTTTAGTTGCTAAGTTGTGTCCGACTCTTGTGACCCCATAAACTGTAGTCTACCAGGCTTCTCTGTCCACGGGATTTCTCAGGCAAGAATACTGGAGTGAGTTGCCATTTCCTTCTCCAGGGGGTCCTCCTGACCCAGGAATTGAACCTGGGCCTCCTGCATTGCAGGTGGATTCTGCAGGCAGGCTCCTGCATTGCAGGCCAATTCTTTACTGACTGAACTACAAAGGAAGCCCCCATGAATTGTGATGGGTAATTAATACTTTAACAAAAACATTTGCACCAGGAATTCTTAGCAGCTTTGTAGCAAAATGAAGAAACAAGAATTTAATGTTCCTCCGTGCTCTGCTTTGATTTGCTGGAAAATCAAATGGCAAGGACTATGACAGCTTCTGTGTTTACACGATGAGAAGAAGTAGGAAGTAATTAATAAGTAGTATTACTATAATCATGTACCTAACATTCCAGGTGCCTATGCAATATTGTTCTTTGCAGCATCAGACCATCACCAGTCACATCCACAACCGGACACTGTTTTCGCTTTGGCTCTGTCTCTTCATTCTTTCTGGAGTTATTTCTCCACTCTTCTCCAGTAGCGTATTGGGCACCTACTGACCTGGGGAGTTCATCTTTCAGTGTCATATCTTTCTGCCTTTTCAGATTGTTCATGGGGTTCTCAAAACAAGAATACTGAAGTGGTTTGCCATTCCCTTCTCCAGTGGACCGTGTTTTGTCAGAACTCTCCACTATGACCCATCTGTCTTGGGTGGCCCTACACAGCATGGCTCATAGTTTCACTGAGTTAGACAAGGACAGTATAATAAAAAGTAAAGACATTACTTTGCCAACAAAGGTCCATCTAGTCAAAGCTTTGGTTTTTCCAGTACCCATGTATGGATGTGAGAGTTGAACTATAAAGATAGCTGAGTGCCAAAGAATTGATGCTTTTGAACATCAAGGTACATCATGTTGATGAACATAGTTTAAAATGTTCGTCATTGAACATTTTGAACATCAATGTTCTTCTTCATCAGTGTTGAAGAAGACTCATGAAGGCCCTTGGACTGCAAGGAGATCAAACCAGTCAATCCTAAAGGAAATAAGTCCTGAATATTCATTGGAAAGACTGATGCTGAAGCTGAAACTCCAATACTTTGGCCACCTGATGCGAAGAACTGACTCATTGGAAAAGACCCTCATGCTGGGAAAGATTGAAGACGGGAGGAAAAGGGGACAACAGAGGAAAATATGGTTGGATGGCATCACTGGGAGCTGGTGATGGACAGGGAAGCCTGGCGTGCTCCAGTCCATGGGGTTGCAAAGAGTCAGACACAACTGAGCTACTGAACTGAACTGAACTGAACCATGGTCTTCTTATTCAGTGTTCACAGAGGACTGAAGATCACCTGAAGGTAAACCCTCAGCTTCTTCCCAGGGAGTTGACTATTTCAAAGTTTAGACTTGTGAGGCAAAGGAGAGGACGGAAGTGTAGACCCCACACACACACACTTGCTCTGGCTCTTCAAAAGCAGAGCCATTCGCCCTGGGACTCCAGATGCTTGTCTGAGGCTGCTCTGACAAACAGAAGCCTCACTTCTCATCCTGGGAGACACTGCAATGCCAGGTATCAGTAAGAGGAAAGCAACCAATTAGAGGCATTTACATGCACTTGTTTGAGTCCCTGTTTCCAGTTCTTCAGGGTGTATACCTAGGAGTGGAATTGCTAGGTCACATGGTAATTCTGCTGAACTTTTTGAGGAACTCATTCTCAGCATGTTTGGAGCCAATGGTGAACTGAATCTAACTAAAGCTCAAACAAAACCCAGACTCACCTCAGTTACACAGTAGATGACTGACATGGCCATTACAATGCTGGCCCAACAGCAGAAGGGGTATACACTTTATCAGACAGCATGATGATTTATTTCTGACATTATTTTTGGTAGGTTGTTTGTTTGGTTGGTTTTGGCCATACCACACAGCTTGCGGGATCTTAGTTCCCCCAACCATGGACACTACTCAAGCCCTCAGCAGTGAAATCAGAGTCCTAGTCACTAGACCACCAAAGAACTCCCTTGGTGCTATTTTTGCAGCTGTATTAAGGTATAACTTGTTATTGTTCAGTAGCTCAGTCGTGTCCAACTCTGCGACCCCATGGACTGCAGCACAGCAGGCTTCCCTGTCCTTCACTATCTCACGGAGTCTGCTCAGATTCATGTTCATTGAGTCAGTGATGCCATCCAACCATCTCATCCTCTGTTGCCCCTTCTCCTCCTGCCTTCAATCTTTCCCAGCATCAGGGTCTTTTCAATGAGTTGGCTTTTTGCATCAAGTGGCCAAAGTATTGGAGCTTCAGCTTCAGCATCAGTCCTTCCAGTGAGTATTCAGGGTTGATTTCCTTTAGGATTACATGCCTTAAAATGTACACCCATTGTAAGTGTACAATTCAATCATGTTTATTCTAATAGAGCTGTGCAATCCTCATTACCAATCTTTGCATTCACCAACCCAGTTTTAGAATATTTCCATCAACTCTTCAAAATTTCCTCAAGCTCATTTGCAGTCAAAGCTACTCCCAGACCCCAGGCAACCACAAGTCTGCTTTGTGTCTATGCTGCCCCTTTCTAGACATTTCGTATCTATGGAATCATGGTATCAGTTCAGGTCAGTTCAGTCGCTCAGTCGTGTCCGACTCTTTGCGACCCCATGAATCACAGCACGCCAGGCCTCCCTGTCCATCACCAACTCCCGGAGTTCACTCAAACTCATGGTATAGGGAGATCATAATTTAGATAGTCTTTTGATCTGGTCCCCAAGTGTGTATATTTTTCTACCACTAGCTCAGATGTGCATTCAGTCAGTTCAGTTCAGTTCAGTCGCTCAGTCGTGTCCGACTCTCCGCGACCCCATGAATCACAGCACGCTAGGCCCCCCTGTCCATCACCAACTCCCGGAGTACACTCAAACTCATGTCCACAGAGTCGGTGATGCCATCCAGCCATCTCATTCTCCGTCGTCCCCTTCTCCTCCCGACCCCAACCTTTCCCAGCATCAGATGTGCATTAAAATGTAATATATCTTTACTTTCTCTCCAGCCAGCCCTGGCCCTGTAGGAGTGTAGGAAAATCCACTCTTGAACATCTTGGAGGCCTTGAGTGGAGGCTCTTCTTTTGTGGGGTCATGCAACAATCCAAGAGGGCTTTTGGTATCCACTGGAGTTCAGGCCAGTTATTCTTCAGCCCACGTTAACTTGATCAGCCCATTGATGCTGATACCCTTGCCATCTACCGTAAAGCTTCTACTAAGGAGAAGGCAGGTCACTCTGTTATTTCCAGTGACAAGCCTGGATTCCAGAACCTGCTGAAGCTGTGAGATCAGTTTCCAGGGTCCAAAAGATGCCTCATACAGCTGTGTCACTCCCAGAGCTGGCTATGGTCCTAATACTGTAGAGGTTGAGGCGTCACTCTTGGATGCTCAGGAGACCATCAGCCTCTACCCAACTCCCACTCTAGGGGACTCACTCTTCCACTCAACTGCCATGAAAGCCCCCACCCCACCTGGGTTCTCTGCACTCTCCCTCCAGGACACCTGGGGTAGACGATGTATTTACTGGGGTTGGGCTTTCTCTAAAGACAAGAGAAAGGTTGATCTTCCAAGAATCTTGCAAATACCCCCCTGACAGGAAAAACAAAGTGATTAGCTGCCTTCTCCAAACAAAAAAGAGGGGCACCGAAAGCATGAAACAAATGAGTATCTCACTAAATAGCCTACCACACTGCTTTGCATTCACCTCCCACAAAACCACATCAGTGAAGAGCGGAAAGCATATCATAATTTCAGTTTTCTTAGCTGCCCTTAGATTCTATCTACGCATGGAAGCATGAGAGAAGAAGGAGGCACCCCTCTGGACTACTTAGGCTAAGAAACAGAGTTGGTTCTAACCACAGCAGTAAGAATAGCAACTCACATTGTGATCAGGCATGGTTCTGAGTGTTTTACATGTATTATCCCTTAATCCTCACAGTGACATTAGGCAGTAAGCTCTGTATATCCAAATCCTTTATTTAAAGCCCTTGGCGCAAGCTGTTCCTGAACCCAGAATTTTTTGGACTTTACAAGGTAATAAGGTGCATGTAACTTACAAAATATAATTTCCCCAAGACGGTCCGAAAGAGGTCTCATACAAACTAAATAAGGTGCCTTCAATGAAACAATCATATCAAATGGTGCAAATATAGACAATAACTTTACATCGGTTTGGGTCAGTTTTGCCACCAAAAGAACTCAGGAAGGCATTGAACTCTCAGATCTTTGGAATTTTGTACCTGTATTAGAGGCCCCATTTTACAGATAAAGAGAATGAAGCACAGCAAGGTTAGGTATCTTGTCCAGGGTCACACAACTATGATGTGGTGGGAGTGCTCAATGTTTCCGGAACAAGTGGGTCTGATGAGTTTCTCTAACAGAAACTCATCCACTCTCAACCTTTGCACTCCACAACTAGGGGCAGCCTTGTGTATGACACCGACCCCCGCCAGCCATCCCCCGCCCATCCCATCCCCTCCCTGCCCCTCTAATGAGTATAGATTCTCTGATACTCATTTTCTCTCTCCTTGGTGGTTTAGTTGCCAAGTTGTGTGGACTCTTTGGGAGCCCTTGGACAGTAGCCCACCAGGCTCCTCTGTCCATGGGATTTTCCTGGCAAGAATACTGGAGTGGGTTGACATTTCCTTCTCCAGGGGATCTTCCTCCCCCAGGGATCAAACCTGGGATTCCTGCATTGCAGGTGGATTCTATTTAAAATAATGGAAGTAAGGCAGCAGAGTTGACTCACTCCTAACAAGCCCAGGAGGAACCATCTGGAACTGGTGTGGGGCAGGCCCTGATTTGCTTGTCCTCTCTACCTTGAGTGGGCTTCCCCAGTAGCTCAGAGGGTAAAGCATCTGCCTGCAATGTGGAAGACCTGGGTTCAATCCCTGGGTCAGGAAGATCCCCTGGAGAAGGGAATAGTCAACCCACTCTCGCATTGGAGAATCCCATGTACGGAGAAGCCTGGTAGGCTACAGTCCACAGGGCCTGAAAGAGTCTGACACGACTGAGCGACTTGACTTTCTTTCTACCTTGAGCAGGGCAAATCTCAGGATGGTGTTAAGGGCCGGGTAAGAAGAGCTGGCCTGAAGCAGGCCGTCTAAATAGAGGAGTTGAATCCTTCAGGATACCGGGAGAGGGCGCGTTTCCCCTTTTCCTATTTGGATTAGGGTTGTGTGTGGGGGTAGTTTTTTTTTGTTGTTTGTTTCTAACCAGCGAGCAGTTTCTATGTGCAACAATGTGCTTGGTATCCCGCTGATTGAAGCGCCGTCAGCCTCTTCATTCATAAATTAACTTCTCTCTTGTGATGTCCTTCTTGGTCTTTGGCACAAACCTGCCCCCAGGCCCTCTCTCCCTTAAATTTTGTTTTCTTATCTTACACCGGGGGCCTGTTACCGGGAGAACCGGCCGCACTGGCTTGGCTGAGACCCTAACCTTGGGCTCAGCCGCCTGTGTCTGCGCCCTTGCTAATCCCTTCTCGAAGTGCTTAGTTTGCAAACCAAGGCGGCTCTCCCTCCTTCTATGTCTTGTTTCCTCCCATTTCACTCTGTCGTGACCAGAGGCATCCACCCTCCTCTAGTTCAGTAAATCAGTACCACTGCTTTTCAGATACAATCCAGGTTAATCCAGTAATCCCACCTGTCTGGAGCATTTGAAGCCTCTGAGTGTCAACGGTTGGCTTGTTCCCCGGCAACAAAAGCCCCAGAAACATCCTGCTGGCTCTGTGTTTTTAATGAAAAGTTTGTTTTAAGGGCAAAATCCGGTGGAAAGCAGTGCGTGCTCAATTAACTGTATCTAAATGTAAGCTTTTTAACAAGAGACTGAGGGTTCATCTCCCTCTTTCTGGGGGATGCAGCGACCCCCTGTGGCTCGACTTCTAAAAGGACCTCCTTCGACGATGACCGATTGCTCACACTTCATTTACTTAACAGTTTGCTTTAATTAACCCCGTCCTTCACGGCCGTCACACTAACACCTTGGCGCAGTGCGCATTAACGCGGATCGGGGCCTTGACCGTGGGCGAGCCTTGGGGTTGGGAGGATGTGGGCGGGTGGAGGAAAACGGAGGGGCGGAGCGCTGGGGTGGGGCCTACGGGGCCGCCTGCCGAGGGGCGGGGCAGTGGGCGGGGCAGTGGGCGGGGCCTGGGAAATTCCCGGGCGGAGGTGTGGAGGGTGAGGAGGCTGGCGCGGCGGTCAGCTGAGCAGCGCTGGGCGGGGTCGCGAGGCCGCAAATCCACCTAAAGCTCCCCAACCCCCGCCGCCGCCCCGGCCGGTCCCCTGCTTGGCGTCTGCGTCTGGGTCCGGAGCCCTCTCCCAGCGGGCATGATGCCGAGGAAGCAGTGACCCGAGGGAGGCCGGAGCCCGGGCGCCGGTGAGCCAGGGCGGGGGGCGGGCAGGGTCTCCCTGGAAGCTGTTCCGAAGCCCCCTTCCCTGCGACCCGGAGCCGGTTAGGGACGTGGGTGGCAAGGGGTGGGGCGTCTCCTCCAGTGGGACGGCGGCGCTCGCTAGGAGGGTCTCCAGGCCCTGGCGATCCTGACCTGGTGCCAGAGGGCAGCAGGGGCGTCCATCCCAAAGCGCCCTTCCCCCCTTTTTACCCGCCAGGCTGGCCGCAGGTGACTTCCTCTGTAGGTCATGAAGGTGGTTGAAGGGTGACATCCTTCCGCAGATTGGGGATGATTATACAGCCAGCTCCTCCATTGTAAGAGAAAGGGTTAAGGACACACCTTCGAAAGAAGTAAAAACTAGCTCCACGAGAAGACCCAGTACACTAAAGAGCCAGTGGCCGCTCTCTAAAGCGATGGGATTACTGAACAGCTGAAAGGAATCTTCATAAACCGTTGTGTCTGGGGGAGCTTGTGTGTGTGTGTGTGTGTGTGTGTAGGTATAGACACAAACGTAGAGAATATGAATATTTGCTGAGGCGAGAACCCCAGAGGGGTTGTTTGTTGTGTAAGCAGCAGGCAGTAAGCATCACTAACAGAAAATGTAACTCAGGTTCCAGCTAGGCTCCTTCCTCCACCAGAAAAACTGTTGTTGGAAATTATGTGCCACAGAACTGCTTAAGGATGAAGTGGGAAACCGAAACTTTGAACATCAAAAGCCTAGGCTCGATCTGATTAAGCAAGTGGCACTATTAATGGGTTTCCCTGGTGGCTCTGTAGTAAAGAATCCTCCTGCAATGCAGGAGATGCAGGTTTCTGGAGAGGGAAATGCAACCCACTCCAGTATCCTTGCCTGGGAATTCCTGAACAATTATTAACAGAAGAACCTCTCATGCTTGCTCCTTGTCTGAAGGAGAGAAGAGCAAGGGAGCCCTGGCCACCTCCCCCCACCCCAAGATAGACCCAGTTTGGAGGGGACTGGCGAGGTGTAGTATTTTTTTCTTTTTTGGTAACCGACCACAAGTTGCATATTATGCTGTGGGCTCTGACTAAACACCAAAAAAACAAAATAAGACTTTATTTTTTAAAGGAACTCAAAATTTTTTTTTACTTTCCCATGCGATACCCCACCTTAGGTTGAGGCACAGGAGTCTTCTCTTCTCCAAGCTTGACTGTTTCTGAATTTTATAAAGACTTGGAGTGTTTGGTATGTTCTTTGGAATTTATGGAATAGTAAATTCAAAGGAAAAGAGGGAAATTAAACTGTGTTTTGACAATAAAATCTGTTTCACTCAGAAAAAAATTAAGTTTTCTTTTTCATTTTGACATATGTATATATGGGGTGAGTGATGAAATATGTGTTATGAAATGACCCCCAGATACCTTTGTAGTGATATTTTTAAAATAGTACTAATTTTCAACATAACTAGTTCAAGAATCTGGAAATGAGTGCCATTGAAAAACTGTAGGAAAACTCATAATACTAGTTACGTTGGATTTGTTGCCTACTGAGCAGAAAGTGTTTTACAAGTGTAAGGCTTTTACCTCGGAACACTTGATAGTTTCGTTTGATATCAACAAATGTTTACTGCGAGCCTGCTCTCAGTGTGCCAGTCTCTAGGAAAAATAAAATAAACACCTTGACTTAGGTTTGATGGGAAAGTTGACGGACATGGGATAATACAGTACTTGGCATAAAAGAACCAAAAGCGACATGGGATAATACAGTACTTGGCATAAAAGAACCAAAAGCGACTGGAATGCATAAAGCACTATTGGGTACTCAGAGGAAAGCGTAGGTCTTTTTACATAAGACATCTATTTGAGCTGGACGTTAAACTGTCCGGTAGACGTTTGCCAGGGTAACAGCAAGTCTAGGCTTCTCAAGGAAGGATAGAAAAGCAAAAGAAGGCCAGGAACTGTGAACTCTTTAATGTGCCCCAGGTATGAGTGGTGCTGGTGACAGGAGATGGTAGTGGTGGGTAAGCGGGGGCCAGACTCTGAAAGGCCGTGTTTGTTTTGCTCAGGAGCTGGAGCTCTGTCTGTATGGGAAGGGTGAAAGCAGGAGGATGCTCTTGTGTTGGGGAAGAAACCATGGAGGTAGTGGGGCTGCAATGGAGAGATGAGTCAGACCATGGAGGAAGCTATGTAAATTCATTCAGCATCTACTTGTTGAACCCCCACATGTTTCTGGGAATGTTGTAGGTGCTAGAGACAATGCAGTGAACAGAACAGACAAAAGCCCTTTCCTCTGTGGAGGACGACGTTGCTGTAGGCCAGATAAGACAAGAAGGACCTGACCTAAGCTGGTGGAGATTGAGAGGAAGTGGGAGTGACAGGACTGGGTGACCCATTAGACTCGCGGGAAGAGGAAATAGGAGTCATCAACTGTAGCTCCTGCCCTGGGAGATGAGGCTAAGTCTTTTTCCACTTTCTGTATGTCCAAAAGTCAGACTACCATTTCTGGCATAAAAGGTAAGGCCTCTTTTGCCCCTTAATAGGATATGTACTTTGAGTTCTTTTTCCAGGATTGTGATGAATTTTGTTGGTGCAATCTTGGAATGTTACTCAATCCCCTTGAAACGCCACGCCAGAATCTGCCAATACCCAACTATTCTCTATGGTCAGGAAATAGGTTTTCACTGTTTAAAACTAATTTTTGCCTGTGAAGGGTGAACCTGTGAGTACTTAGCAAATTCAGAGAATCAGCCACACCATGGTAAGGGCATGGGTTTATTCTGTATTATTCTTGCTAGTCCAATGTTCAGTGGGTGGAAGTCAGTATAAGGCAGATTTTTTGTTGGATACAAAATGACTTTCTGGCAGTCACAGCCATCCTGGAATAGAATGGGCAGTTGCCTGCTAAGGTCATGTGCCTATTTTTTCTGTTGTTGAAGTCATTCAAGCCTGGTCTATATGCCCATCTGCCATGGAAACCAACAGGACATTCTTGCATCAAATAAGAAGTTGGGCTGGGCCACTTTTAAGACTAATTCAGGAATGCAATTCAAGCTCATGCCTACCAAGCCAAGTCACTGCTATAATTACTTGACCTCTGGAATTAAGGATTATTATAATCAGGAATTCAAATAGCAAATCTGGCAATAAAATCTAGAGATTTTGCTTTTGATTTCCACCTTCCAGGTAGTTCCCATTCTTCCTCATTGGTGAAATCTTGACATATCTGTGCTAAATTATTAATTCACCCTTCTGCCTAGAAATGATGCATTTCTGATTCAGATTGGTTGGGTTTTTATGAGAAATTCAGTTACTAAACAGGCAGAACCTTGCAGTAAATGGCTTAGGTCCAGTTTCCATAAACTTTGAGGATGTTTGTGTGCAAGGTTTTAAGGATTTATAACCTATCTGCATTTTCTCAATTGAAAGTAGTTTAAGGGGATGCTTAACATTTAGAGAATTCAGCTTTCTCTAACTGGCATTCTACCAGTAGACATCTCACATATACACTGTATTGTGATAGCTTGTAATGATGGCCCCCCAAATTTTTAAAATCATAAAATGCACTTTGAGTCACCAAAAATCAGTTGACTTGCTTTTAGCAAAAGTTTGGTTACAGTATTTATATGCTTATGTTTGGCATTTATGCTAACTTCTTATGCTATGATGTTTAAATAACCAAATAATTTTTTTCTAGCAATGCTGGATAACAACGAATTCACTATAATTGGGACAGGCATTTGTATTAGTGAGAGAGGGCGGCATGGCCATGAGGGTACTGGGATATATGTGTTGGACAGTGGGAACTGGACCGTAATCTTGATAGAACCTTAAGAATACTTTTTACAACTCTTTTGAGCTGAAAGCAACCATAATGATCATCCTTTCCTTGACGAGTCAGTTAATCATCACAGGAGGTCTTCTTAAGGTCACACATCTGGTTAGTGTCTTCCAGTTTATTTTTGTATTGTCTCCCTTATTATAACCCTGCTTTTTTTTTTTCCTCATGCCCTATTAAAACCTGGGCAACCAGAAAGTTGGTAAGCAGAACTGGTTTAACTGTTATCGTTGTGTTTCAAGTCTTGGTTGAGATATAACAAAAAGTCAAGGATGAAAAGTATCTAAAGGAACCGTACCTCTTCCCCTCCCCATCCCACCTCTCTCCTCCCTTCTCTTCATCCATCCCCTCCCCTCCTAATATTTTCCTCTGCTTTAGATACTTTTTTTTAAAAAATCTGTTAAATGTCTCCTTTTACTTTTGAAAAGTATAGTCTAATTCTTGAAAATTTGAGGAAATTTAATATTGACAAGTGAATAAAACGTTACAAGAATTTTGCCTTTGTCAGGTATTTAGAATTCTCTGCAATTAAATAGATAGGAGCACTTTTTATTTAGTAACAACCCATTTTTATGAAATTTCAGCTCCAGCATAGTTCTGTGAAAAAGTGAGTTTTACGGAAAGCCAGAAACTGGCTTTGTCCAAATTATTATCATCCAAATTATTTTATGCAGAATAACCCAAATAATTTTATTGGGGAAAACAAAAGCAGTCTCTTTTGGTCACCTCATGCCAAGAGACAGCACACTTTGGCAGCGTACCTCTTTCTAAATAAATCAGGATATGTAAAACACAGCTGCTTTCAAAAGACTCAGAATGCTTTATCCATGTTTAACACTTCATAGAATCGCTATCCTCATTAAAGAATTCCAAGGATGCTCTAGAGAAGTCAGCAGGCCACCAGTGCCAGGGCCCGCTCTCCCCTCAGTAGTAGCACCGTCTCTAATCCTACAGGTATCTTGCACCATCTCTAATGCTATAGGTGCCTTTAGACCCAGAGCAGGTCTGTAGGCTCCCAGTTCTGGGAGGGTTCCAGAGAGCCCGGGAATTGCCTCCTGCCAGAGTGGGGAGGAAGCAGTGCTCTGCCCTCCGAGGGTTTGTTGGCGTTCGCATGCAAGCACTAATAGCTGGTACTTTCCCCAGCTTCTTCCCTGACACTGAGGAACTTAACAAAAACCATAACCGAAGTGTCCCTGGTAGTCTCTTAAAGAAACAGTCGTTTGTACTTGGCCCTCCTGCCAGCAGTGCCAGGTTCCTTTGGCACGTATGGGAGCTACTGACAGGGATGCGGTTCCTGGGACACAATGTAAGTGTTAGTTAGTAGTAAGTAACCTGTTTGTAAGTAATTCATTGCTAAGAAGTAGGAAGAAAAAGGCTTCTGGAAGCCTTAGTTATTGGTTTAAGATTGCTGGTAGTGCAGGATGGATGGATGAAGTAGAATCTGAACTTTGGGTAAGTTGAATGGGGCAGCCTTCCGAGCTCATCTGGAGCACATGCCCAGAGGTTATGATACAGTGCTAGATGAGAGAGCACTTCTCTCCCCTCAGCTTCCAGTGACCCTGCAGTGCCTCATGAAAGGACGCATCGTCATCTTTGTGAAATGTGGAAAACGTTTGCCCACAGTCTTTGATTTCTGTGCTTGTTGAGGTGTGGTAGGCCATACAGAAATACAGTTGGGATATACCCATCTATCTTATTTATGGGAAGGGCATACACACTCCAGTAGTCTTACCTGGAGAATCGCATGGACAGAGGAGCCTGGCAGGCTACAGTCCCTGGGGGCACAGAGAGTCGGACACGACTGAGCAACTAACCCTGCATTTTATTTGTGGCCACAGTGACCCCTTTACAAATTATATGCTTAAAATAGTCTCAGAATATGCAACAACTGAGCAAGATTTTCTTAGTCTTTTTAGCATGATTTGCAGAAGTAAACTATGAAAGCCTAGATATTCAGCGGTACCTTCATTGTATGACAGGGCTGGGTTTTAGAATCATCCTTAATGCTCAATTGTGCCTTTTGTTAAGTGACCTTGGATGAGCTCTGTGAATTCAGCTCTATCACCCAGGAAATACCCATCTAGTTGAGTTTTAGTGAGGATTAGAACTTGACACTCTAGTGTGATGATTGAGCACATAGTAATTATCTGAAATATGTTAGTGCCCTTCCTCTTAGCCAAAAATATAAGAAATAAAATATGAAGACTGTAGCAGTTAATTATTGAGATATAATTCACATACCATACAGTTCACCCAAAATATGGAGATTTGAGCTTAAAACATTTTTCTGGGAAAAAATCAACTTCATAATACTTTGCCCACATCTCCAAATACATACACAGAAACCCTCTTGAACACCTTATGTTAGGATTTCTTGCCATCTTGATACCATTTCCATCTCTTCTCCTCCATCCCCCACCTCCTCTATGTACCCCTTTATATATCCTTATGCACAGACATGTACATACAGACTGAAGCAAGGATGTATCTTTCTTGTTTGAACAGAAGAATCAAGATTGTTCAAAATGTAATGGGAAAGAAAGTCAGCCCCTTCTAGAATACTTCTTAGGACTTGCACATGGGTTTGTGGACTCCTGGGGACCCAGTGCAGAGGGAGATGGTTATATTTTCAGTTTGTGATTTTTCTATAGGAACTGCTACCATGTCCCACCAACCACTTAGCTGCCTGACTGAGAAGGGGGACAGCCCCAACGAAACCACAGGAAATGGACCCCCCAATCTGGCTCACCCAAACCTGGACACATTCACCCCACATGAGCTTCTGCAGCAGATGAGAGAGCTTCTAATCGAGAACCATCAGCTGAAAGGTAAGCAACACCTAGCCCCATGTTTCTCCATTCACCCGCAGCCTTTGGGAGCACAGTCCCTTGGTAACAGCTTGTAGGTGAATCCCTTTCTCTGCACCTGGTTCCCTGGGGAGAGATGGAGCACAGGACTAGCTCTTAGTAAGACTAAAACTGCTTCCCAGGTGGCTCAGTGGTAAAGAATCCACCTGCCAATGCAGGAGACATGGGTTTGATCCCTGGGTCAGGACGATCCCCTGGAGAAGGGAATGGCAACCCACTCCAGTATTCTTGCCTGTAGAATCCCATGGACAGAAAAGCCTGGCGGGCTATAGTCCTTGGAGTCACAAAAGAGCTGGACACGACTTAGTGACTAAACAACAGCAAGGCTAAAGCTGTTCCCATTGTTTACTTTTGGATACAGGTAAGAATAAAATTATTTATCTCTGGGAAATGGCAGAATGACATTTAGCCCTAAATTTAAAAAGAAAAATAAAAAGACTGCTATTATTACAGAGTTAGTCCTAAATATTACCTTAAGAGAAAGGATTCTAATATCTCCAGCCATGGCTTTTGGCAGAACCAGTGTTGGAATCCAGGAGTGATGGACCTCAGTCTAGCTAGTTATTAATAGGCATTTTGTTAAAATAAATCGATAAAATCAATTTTATTTTCTTGAGAATCTTGAGAGCAGTCAGTGACATTAGACCTCCTAGTCCTATTTGAAAGCAGAAACTACTCATTTTGCTATGTAGTCTTTCCAGCTGACCCTGGAGCCCAGGCCAACCCTGGCATTTTGAGGTTCAGAGCTATGTGGTGAGGTGATCTATGGGGAGGTTCTCTTCATGACCCCAAGTCCTGTCCCTTGGTGTTTTGACACTCTTCTTCTCAACCCCATGCAGAAGCCATGAAGCTAAACAATCAGGCTATGAAAGGGCGATTTGAGGAGCTTTCAGCTTGGACAGAGAAGCAGAAGGAAGAACGCCTTTATTTTGAGACTCAGAGCAAAGAAGCCAGAGAGCGCTTAACAGCACTGAGCCTTGAAAATGAAAAACTGAAGCAAGAACTCGGAAAACTAACAGGGAAAACTGAAAGGGCATTCGAGGTGAGTGAACTGATCAGTTGTAATTTTATAATGTTCATATTTGCAGTGGCATCTTACTTGTCTAGACTTCGAGATCAGAACTTTCACAGTTCCGGCTGGATGCTTGCATTATCTTAAAAGAAGAGTGATGAGAAGATTAGTTGCAATTTTAAGGGTCATGTGTAATCTCTGGTGAAGAAATGGGTCAAACTTGGAGCTTATTGATTATAGTCAAAGGAATGTTATGGTTATTAATCAATATTTTGTATTCATTACAGATAGTACAGAAAGACCTCTGCCTGGAACCATTCAAATGTTGGTCTTTAATCCTTGATATAGAATTATATTTTTAAAATCTATTGCTCAGAATTTTCACTTATTGACCTTGTCCTTTCTCTACATCTGCAATAGATTCCACACTGTGTTTTACATTCACTTTTGAAAAATGGTTTGACAAATATTATTGTGTGATATAAGGCATTTCCAGTAACTCAAAGAACCTGGGAAATATGCTTTGATACCCTTGAGAATGGGTATCAAAGATGTGAATGAAAAGTCCTGTAGGTTTTCCAGAAAGGTCCCAGTATTGGAAGAAGTTGAGATCGGAAGCTGAAGCTCTAGACAGATTCTTTCAGTGTAGAGGATCCGTTGAAGCAAACTATAGGCAGGACTCAGAAATGAGTCCTTGGGACAAAGAGACACTAAGGATTCTTCAAAACCCTTGGTCATCATTTTTTTTCTCCACAAGCTGTGCCTCCCAGGCCCCCACCTGCCCCCCACCTCTCTTTTTGTTCCATGGACCCTTTGAGGTGTTTGTTTGTTTTTAATTTAGCCTCTCATCTTCCTGATTTACTGAGGCTCTCAGGACCTC
The DNA here is from genome assembly GCF_049115385.1 of Moschus berezovskii. NCBI lineage: Eukaryota > Metazoa > Chordata > Mammalia > Artiodactyla > Moschidae > Moschus > Moschus berezovskii. The sequence continues at coordinate 57,022,481 of NC_142474.1, read as the reverse complement.
TCACTCACTCACGCTGACCTGTCTATGCTGCTGCTTCTGCAGGCACCCCTCTCCCACCCCCTCAAGCCGTTAGGGTCGCCCCGTGTTCTGTGAAGCACAGGGAAGGGAGCAGGGAGTTTCCACTGAGATCTGCCTTTCAGTCCTCAGGGTGAGGCTGAGGTATGACTGATTCTGTCCTGATTTCACTGAATTACAGACCTGGTTGCTCAGAGGGTAAAGCTTCGGCCTGCAATGAGGGAGACCTGGGTTCTACCCCTGGGTCGTGAAGATCCCCTGGAGAAGGAAATGGCAGTCTACTTCGGTACTCTTGCCTGGACAGAGAAGCCTGGTAGGCTATAGTCCATGCGGTCGCAAAGAGTCGGAAAGGACTGATCGACTTCACTTTTCACAGACATTACTTTTAATTGAAGGATAATTGCTTTACAATATTGTGTTAGTTTCTGACATACATCAATGTGAATCAGCCATAGGTTTGTGCGTTGGTAAGTCACCAACTCGATGGCCATGAGTTTGAGCAAGATCCAGGAGTTGGTGATGGACAGGGAAGCCTGGTGTGCAGCAGTCCATGGGGTCACAAAGAGTCGGACACGACTGAGCGACTGAATTGAACTGAAGTAACTTCAGTCCTGTCCGACTCTTTGCGACCCTATGGACTATAGTTCTCCAGGCTCCTCTGTCCATGGGATTCTATAGGCAAAAGTACTGGAGTGGGTTGCTATTTCCTTCTCCAGAGGATCTTCCCCAGGGATTGAATCCACATCCTTTACATCTCCTGCATTGACAGCCAGATTCTTTATCACTAGTGCCACCTGGGAAGCCACCATAGGTATATATATGTCTAAACAATCCTTTTTGACTTTTAACTACAGATTGCCAGGCAAAGGTCATTAGACTTGTTTTATATTATAAAATGACGTATTAGCCTGGGCACATTTCCAAGACAATAAAAGCACAAAAAAAGGGAAATTGTTGTTTCCCGAGGTTTAATCAATGCTAAGTGCTCAAAAAGTGATGAAAGACAGAAATAATTTAGTTGGGCTTGAGATCCCAGAGAACAAACCCTGGGAGTTTCATCCAGGAAGATGATGGACAGAGCCTTAACAGTGAAATGAAGAGAAATTTTAAGTGTCACCTCACAAGGTGTTTTGTAGATCCATAATTTCCCAAGGATAATTAAGTGTTAGTCGTTCAGTAGTATCTGACTCTTTGCAACCCCATGCACTGTAAGCTCCTCTCTCCTGCCAGGCTCCATGGAATTCTCCACCCAAGAATACTGGAGTGGGTTGCCATTCCCTTCTCCAGGGGATCTTCCTGACCCATGAATCAAATACGGGTCTCCTGCATTGCAGGCAGATTCTTTATTGTCTGAGCCACCAGGGAAGCCCAAGGATAAAGAAGAAATCCACACAATTGCGAAAAAGAAAATTAACCTGATTTCTGAGACTCAAGAGTCATGGCCTTATATCGCTGGTCCTCAGACACTTGTTTAAAACTCTATTTCCTTCCTTTGTGGAAAGATGGTTTTTAGAAGTCCATTCCACTCAGTGTCCTCAGGAAGGTCAAGAGGGTGGATGTGAAGGTATCTCACAGGGCATAGTCTTCCCCTTCCCTGCTTGCTTCCTGGTTCCAGCTAGGCAGTACCTTTCCTTTTTTTCATTTTTATGCCTTTAAATATATATTTCTGTGGTCTGAATCATTAGCAGGAGAGATTGCACAAGCTTTGAACTTTTCCTTGCAGACCTAACTCTTCAGTTTTATGAGTTACTTTTTCCCAAAGCCTGTGAGAGTTTCCTAGCAAGGGGGGGTCCAGATGAAGGCAGAGTGTGATTCCACTGGCATGAGGGGCACTTCCACACGCCAGTTACTACCTGGCCCTCACTCTCTTAACACTTCATGGACTAGCTGGTTTATGGTCCATACACATGCTTTTCTGATAATTGTTTGGTTCTACTATGAGCCTTTGGGCCTGTTTACCATTCCTTATGAAATCTGTCAGAGGGTGTTTGGCCGGGGGGGGGGGGAAGGCGGGGGTAGATGTGTAGGTGAATTTTCAATGTTGCAGTCCTCTGGTAATCTCAAGTGTACATATTTCTGGTGGTGCCATATCCATAAGAGCCATGAGGGAAGAAATCAGGAGGCCAAGAAGGTCACAGCTGGATGAGACCACAGAGACCACATGGTACCAAGTCTTTCTGATCCAAGAAAACTGAAGCCAAGACAGTAAGGGAATCTGTTCAAGGCAACACATGCTCTGATTAGCAGAGTGCAGACTAGAGTCTGTTCTCCCTTCTCCCAAGTAAAAACAGCACATGTCAGCAAGCTCTTTCTTTTATTACTTTGTCATATGTGGTAATTGCAACAGGATGAACACAATAGGTACTCGACATTAGGAAAATATCCATGTTTATTAGTTTATCAAGGGAAGCCAATTAATGTTTATAGAGGCCAAAATTAATTTCCACCCTTGGTACCAACCTCTGAATTTTCAGTTTTCTTATTTCTCACCAGATTTACCTTTAGCAACCTTAAAACACCAGCATAGAATATTGTAACAACCAACCTACATGCCTGAGAGGATTTTGGACCTTTCATTGTGTTTTGCCTTCACCGTATTGTCGTGCCCTTGATGCTTTGGCTTCTAAGGAAAAATGACAAGTATGAGGAGAGAGGGGGCAGAAAGAGAAAAAAAAAAGAGGTTGAGTTGTGGTAGTTCTTTATCCTTATTTTCTGGAATTTGGGGCTGCAGTTTACTAGTCAACCATTGCCAAAGTCTGGTTGGTTATTTTCATAATGATCAGATTATTTCTTTCAGCATGTTGAGGAAAGCTTGCTTGTCATGAGTTTATTTTAACTTCCTATTATTTGCACATGACAAAGTAAATTTTTCCATTTTAAATGGTATGTCAAAATAAATTGCCGAGGAAAAACTACAATTCCCTACTGTAAAGCACAGCGGTCTTACCAGTAGGTGTAGAGGCACTCGAGTTTGATGGCTGAGTCCTTGGCTTGATTCATTCGTTCACTTTGCTCCGTATTGTTTCCAGGACATCATTGGGGACCCCAAGGTCCCCAAGGCAGAAGTGGAACAAGAAGTGGAACAGCTGAAGACCCAGGTGGCACGCCTCCAAGCTGAAAAGGCAGATCTGCTGGGCATCGTGTCTGAATTGCAACTCAAGCTGAACTCAGGCGGATCCTCCGAAGACTCCTTTGTTGAAATCAGGATGGCTGTAAGTGTGTTGGTTTTGGTTTTGTCTTAAGCAAGTTACAAAACCTCACCTGGACAACTGCTAGACATATCACCACTTCCTTTCAGCACGGGAAAGCCAAACAGTGGGGAAATTTCAGTGTAGTCAGCGTAAATATAAAACATCATGCTTGTGGCTATCACAGCTGAAATGGAAAATCCTGATTACCTTTTATGACTGAAGAGATAGTCCTTTTTTTCCCCCAGTACATCCTGAATAATTTATCTGACCTAAAAAGAAAAAACAAAAAGGTATAAACTTGTTCAGCCCAGGTTTCAAAGCTGTGTTCAGCATTTCACTTAGATAAGCAGAATGATGATCAGATGCAGTAAAATCAAAAGGCTCGCCACTTACTAATCATAGAACCCTCTTTTCAGACAAAGTCTTATGAGGAACGTAGGTATATTAAAAATAAGAAGTGGAGAAAAGCAAGAGCAGAGATGCTCTGGTTGTAGCCCCAGGGAATACCCGGCTTCTCCCTCCCCTCCAACAGCAGCTGCTAGGGAAGAGCCGAGAACAGATTCTGAAGCCAGCATTATCTTACTGGCTTTTATGTCCAGCCCCAAATGAAGCAAACTGGGCGAGGCAGCACAGGCTGGCCTGTTCTGATGGGAAGCATGTGTCGGGGGGTAGCTGGTGTGTGGGCAGTCCTGCTAGAAGGGAAACCTCCTTCTTTTTTACTAGAAAAGAAATGGAATACAGATTGAAGGAGACAAGCACAGGAGGGTACAATCCTCCACTGGACAGTCAGTCCAGCTTTGTCAGAGCACACGTCTGATACAGGAAGAGAGCTTAACTGTGTCTCTGGAAGAGAAAAGCCTACCTGTAGACAAGCAGGGCTGAGGCGGGCTGAAGTGCACCTTGCAAAAAGCTCAACTACTGAGTATGTCTGAAACACCAGAGCATGACTCTCTTTACTTTCTCATTTATTTGCTGCACTAAAGATGAACAGAAGTGGAAAATGGCTCTTAATAACCCTGGCACCCATGCCTCTCAGAAATTTTAGATGACGAGGGGCTGAAGTCAAGAGAAAATACTAATCAGGAAGTACGCTGTGTCAGAGCACACTTTCTGCACACGAGCAAAGATTATGAAAACATTCATCAAAGAACTTTCACCTTCTGCAAATAACTGATAAAATTCAGGAAGTCCAAGGAGCGTATCAGAAGTTTCCAAATGAGGCTTCTTTCTTTGGGGTGCATGGTTACCATAATGTTCTCCCTCACCGATGAGTGACAGTTATTTCTAGTGTAAACATGTTTTTCTTGCCTTGCTCCTATGAACAGAAAAACACTGCCCAAGACTTAGGAACAGTGTGCGCATACAGAATTATCTAGAACCACCTCCGTATTTTTCCACTAGCTCACTGGACTAGAAATGTCTTTCAAATCATTGAAGTGGTCTTAGCCCCCTACTGTTCCCCAAGTGGCCCAAGAAGCAGATGAGCTTCAAATGGGAGCCAGCCTTTTGCTCTGTGAGCCTTGCCCACAGAAGACAGCCTTCTTTCCAAGTGTCTGAAGCAAGTTCTAGCATTTTGCTTTTTTTTTTTTTTTTTTTCAGATTTATTTGTTTATTTCTGGCTGCTCTGGGTCTTTGTGGTTGTGCATGGACTTTCTCTGGTCGCAGCGAGCGGGAGCTGTTCTTCTCATTGCAGTGGCTTCTCTTGTTGCGGAGCATTAGCCGTAGGTGCACGAGCTCAGTGGTTGTGGTACATGTGCCCAGTTGCTCTGCAACATGTGGAATTTTTCCGGACCAGGGATTGAACCCGTGTCCTGCATTGGCTGGTAGATTCTTAACCACTGGACCACCAGGGAAGTCCCACCTTTTGCATTTTGAAGGAGTGTGTGGGAAAAGTATGTGGAATTATCATTAGCCGTGTGTGACCTTAACTTGTAGAGAAGGGAACTGCCAATGAGAGAGAGAGAGAGGAGATAAGCTTTCCTGTGTGTGGGCTCAGGATGACTGTGCTGAATGCGAGGAGCCCAGCCTTCTCGTCTTCGTCGGGATATTTATAATCCTGACCGGGCATGCAGGTTGAGGGAAGGATAAACTTCCATTCCATTTGAGTGACTGAATTGAAGCATCTCACATTTCTGTGTTTGGTAGATTCCTTGGGTTATGTGTCATCCAAATTCTTGATCTTTCACCTTTTGCTCTTTTGCTGGAGAATTTGTCTTACAGGTATGCTATGTTAAACCTCTCTCATTTCTGCTTTTACAGGAGGGCGAAGCAGATGTGGCAGCAAAAGAAATCAAGACACGTCCTGGGCCCACAAGAATTGATTCCGTTGACACGTATGTGAAGACAGAGTCAGGCTGTCAGCCAGGCATGCTGGGCAGTCTTGTCACTTTCGGCTCACCTCCGAGAGGCCAAACATGGTGGGCTGAAAAAGCCACTTACTGATTTACACTGGGGCCTTTCAAGAATGTTCAGTTTGAATGCTATTCATATTTGTTGTTGCAACCCACTGATAAAGAATAAAAACTATGTTTTGTGCCTTGGTAGGCTAACTAATGGAGAAGGCAATGGCAAGCCACTCCAGTACTATTGCCTAGAAAATCCCATGGATGGAGGAGCCTGGTGGGCTGCAGTCTGTGGGGTCACTGGGGGTCGGACACGACTGAGCAACTTCACTTTTACTTTTCACTTTCACACATTGGAGAAGGAAATGGCAACCCACTCCAGTGTTCTTGCCTGGAGAATCCCAGGGACGGGGGAGCCTGGTGGGCTTCCGTCTATGGGGTCACACAGAGTCGGACACGACTGAAGTGACTTAGCAGCAGCAGGCTAACTAACCCCTCACCACTCTGTATAGAGGTGTTTCATCTCCATCAGGTGAGAAGTGAAAACAAGCTTGTTCTCAGTTAAGAGACCCGTGTTTCCTAATGTGTTTACGAGTCCAGTCTTACCCGTACCAGGCTGCCCAGCTGATAAGGGCGATGTTTCCTTTTTCTCTTCCCTGTTCATTCCTGAGTATAAGGCAAAGTGACTAATATAGGCTAGTCTTCCATAACAATGACTGTTGTTGCTATGGGTGGTGGCTGTTTTTTTAAAGTGCCCAGATATCTTACCTGGGGAATCTTCAGTAGACTTGTGCCTAGTGGACAGCCACCTTAAATTGTAGGGGGACCTTAAGGAGGCAGGGGATCTGGGCACCTGAGTCTCTTACAAGTAGCTGTGACCCAGAGTGTGCTATTAGCTCATCCCCTGTAAGCAGGTTACCACTGTATGAATCTGCTTAAGAAGATTTACCTGAAATTTCCCTCAGCATCTCTTCCTTCAGAGACTTTTAATATCTTTTTTCAATAACTTGATGAATGGACTTCTAAAAATGTTTTTTTTTCCATCAGTTATGCTGCCAAGCCCTTGTATAAGGCAAAAAATCAGAATTAGATTTCTTTCACCAAACAGGGCAGTTGGCAGAAATGAAAGTTACTCCGTTTTTTAATTAGAAATAACTACCCCTGCCCCCCGTATTGCCTTTTTAATATCAGAAGACTTTCCTGAAAGTGGTGGGAAGGAAGAAAGCCGTGTTTGAAATTTCTAAGCCACTTCCTCTTCATGTATAGCTGTGTGAATACCACTTCTTCTTTTAAACCACACAGCTGTGTTTTAATAACAGCTTCTTTTCCTTCTTTGAAAGTATTTTAAGGGGTCAGAGATGATCTCCGGGATTGGAGTTTGAGCTTTGGTGATGGGAACTGGGATTGAATCCTGAATCCTGGCTCTTTGTTAGATATGTGAACTTGGGTAGGTTCCTGAAGGCATAGCTGCTATTAGCATCAGCGTAGCTTTCCAGAATGTTTAGTTACTGCAGTGATGGCCGTGGTTTTCTTCATCATTGAACTGCCTCTTGATTTAATCTGAGTTTGAAGTCAAGAAATATATTTGACATACCAACAGTGCCTACATTTCTGTGCTCTAGTTATTAGAAACCAAAAACAAAAATACTTTTTCTTCTCCTAAGTTGAGAATGTGGTGTTTTCTGTCAAGTTGGAGAAAGACCAGTGGTCTGCATGTCACCACAGCCAGCCCGTGTGTGACTGTGGTCCTCTTGGAGATGAGTCCTCTAGGAAAGCAGGGCTCCAAAACTGGGACTCCCTCTGCTCCACTGCCTCTGTGGGTCCAGGGTTCTGGTGCCGTGGACACTGTGACGACGTGGCGGGAGTGAGCATGTGCGGAGTAAGGTGAGCCTACTCATCAGCCTCACTCCTTCCCCAGAAAGCGTGGAGGACCCAGGCGCTGGCTATCACCAGGCCAGCTGTACTTGGTCTGTAAATGAGAATTAACTGGAGAATGTTCTGGAAAACAGTTCCTTTTAACTAGTTCCAGTAATATTCTTAGACTCCGACATTTTTGTATTCTCATGAAACCTTTTAACCTTTCTGCTGTCCTGATGTAGGAGCAAATCTGCAGAAGGTACCAGGAATTACGTGGAGTTTGAGGAATTAACTGTGAGCCAGCTCCTGCATTGTCTAAGGGAAGGAAACCAGAAGGTGGAGAGACTTGAAATTGCCCTCAAGGAAGCCAAAGAAAGGTATGAAATAAGCAATGAGGAAAATGCATACATTGCTTTTTTAGTGGCTTTCAGTTCAGTTCAGTTCAGTTGCTCAGTCGTGTCCGACTCTTTGCGACCCTGTGAACTGCAGCACGCCAGGCCTCCCTGTCCATCACCAACTCCCAGAGTTCACCCAAACCCATGTCCATTGAGTCGATGATGCCATCCAACCATCTCATCCTCTGTCGTCCCCTTCTCCTCCTGCCCTCAATCTTTCCCAGCATCAGGGCCTTTTCCAATGAGTCAGCTCTTCGCATGAGGTGGCCAAAGTGTTGGAGTTTCAGCTTCAACATCAGTCCTTCCAATGAACACCCAGTACTGATCTCCTTTAGGGTGGACTGGTTGTATCTCCTTGCAGTCCAGGGGACTCTCAAGAGTCTTCTTCAACACCACAGTTCAAAAGCATCAGCTCTTTGGCGCTCAGCATTTTTTATAGTCCAACTCTCACATCCATACTTGACTGCTGGAAAAACCATAGCCTTGACTAGCCAGACCTTTGCTGGCAAAGTAATGTCTCTGCTTTTTAATATGTTGTCTAGTTTGGTCATAACTTTCCTTCCAAGGAGTAAGCGTCTTTTAATTTCATGACTGCAATCACCATCTACAGTGATTTTAGAGCCCCAAAATATGAAGTCAACCACTATTTCCACTGTTTCCCCATCTATTTGCCATGAAGTGATGGGACTGGATGCCATGATCTTACTTTTCTGAATGTTGAGCTTTAAGCCAACTTTTTCACTCTCCTCTTTTACTTTCATCAAGAGGCTTTTTAGTTTCTCTTCACTTTCTGCCATAAGGGTGGTGTCATCCGCATATCTGAAGTTACTGATATTTCTCCTGGCAATCTTGATTCCAGCTTGTGCTTCCTCCAGCCCAGAATTTCTCATGATGTACTCTGCATATAAGTTAAATAAACTTTATTGAAATATGAATCAGATGCCATAAAATTCATCCATTTAAAGTATACATTTTAATTTTTTTTTAGAATATTCACAGAGTTGTGTAGCTTTTAACACATTATAATTTTAGAACATTTTTTTTCCCCAAATAAGAAACCTAGTACTTGTTAGCACTCATTCCTCTTTCCTCCTGGTAATCTACCTTTCTGTCTCCATAGACTTACCTTTTCTGGACTCTTCATACAAATTGAATGATGCAACATGTGGTCTTTTGTGACTGGCTTATTTTATTTAGTATAATGTTTTCAAAGCTCATGCTTTCAAAGTAGCATGTATCAATATTCATTCCTTTTTGTTGCTGAATAATATTCCATGGTGTGACTAGACAGCATTTGTTTATCTGTTCATCATTTGATGAACATTTGGGTTGTTTCCACTTTTTGCCTATTATGAATAATATTTGCTGTCTACATTCATGAATAGTTTTATGTGTGGACTTAGTTTTTTAATTCGCTGGGTATATACCTAGGAGTTAAATTGTTGGGTTACGTGGTTACTCTCTGTATAATATTTTAAGAAACAACCAAACTGCTTTCCACAGTGGCTGCACCATTTTACATTCTCACCAGCATATACACCAACACTTGTTGTTTGTGTTTTTGATTATGGCCATCCTTGTGGATGTGAAGTGGTATCTCATTGTGATTTTGATTCTGTTTCCCCAGTGATGAATACTCTCTTCTTCTTTGCCCATTAAAAAGTTTGGATTGCCTTTTAATTATTGAATGATGTGAGGTGTATGATTTGTAAATATTCTCTCCCATTCTGTGAATTATCTTTTCATTTCTTTGATGGTATCATTTGCAGCACAAAATTCTTTTTTATTTTGCCCAAGTCCAATTTATCTGTTTGGTTTCTGGGTCACTTCTGCTTTTGGTACTGTAGCTAAGAAACCACCGCCTAACCCACAAAGATTCACTCCTGTGTTTTCTCCTAATTGTTTTATAGTTTTAGCTCTTACATTTAAGTCTCTGATCCATGTTGAGAGTGCATTTTTGTGCATGGTGTAAGGTGAAGGTCCAACTTCATTCTTGGATGTATGTGTATGTGGATACCTAGTTGTCCTGACACCATTTGTTGAAAAGAATTTTTTTCTCACTGACACCCCTGATGTAAATCAGTTGACCATAAACAAATGTAAAGATTAATTCCTAAATGCTCAGTTTTGTTCAATTGATCTAAGTGGCTGTCCTAATGGAGATAATACACTGTCTTAATTAGTTTTGTAGTAAAATTTGAAATTCTGAAATGTAGGTCCGTCAATTTTGTTCTTCTTTTAAAAAGACTGTTTTGGTGGGTCCCTTGTTTTTTTTTATCTAACTCTTAGAACAAGTTTGTTATTTTTGAGCTGGGATTTTGTTAGGGATTGCATTGAATCTGGAGTTCAATTTGGGGGAACATTGCCATCTTAACAATATGAAGTCTTCTGATCCGTGAATATGGCTTTCTTTCCATTTCCTTAGGTCATCCTTCATTTCTTCCAATGATGTGTTATAGTTTTCAGCATATAGGTCTTGCAGTTCTTTTTCAAAATTAATTCCTATGTATTCCAGTCTTTTTGGTGCTATAATACATGAAATTATTTTCTTGATTTCGTTTTGGGGTTTTTCATTGTTAGTGTTGGTGTTCAGTTGCTAAGTCGTGTCTGACTCTTTGCAGCCCCATGAACTGCAGCGTGCCGGGCGCCTCTGTCCTTCACTGTCTCCCTGAGTTTGTACAAACTCCTGTCCACTGAGTCAGTGATGCCATCCAGCCGCCTCATCTTCTGTCACCCCCTTCTCCTCTTGCCCTCAGACTTTCCCAGCATCAGGGTCTTTTCCAAAGTGTTGACACCAGGTGGCCAAAGTACTGAAGGCTCAGCATCAGTCCTTCCAGTGAATATTCAGGGTTGATTTCCTTTAGGATTGACTGGTTTGATATCCTTCCTGTCCATTGTTAGTGTAGAGAAATATAACTGATTTTTATATATTGATCTTGTAGCCTGCAACCTTGCTGAATTCATTTATTAGCACTAATCATTTTTTTTAGTGTATTCCTTAGTATTTTCTTTATACAAGACCTTGTCATTTGCAAAGAAATAGTATTACTTCTTCCTTACCAACCACTATTCCTTTTATTTATTTATTTATTTTTTTTGCTTCCATGATTGCCCTGGGTAGAACTTCCAGTACAATATTAAATAAAAGTAGAGAAAGTAGATATCCTTGTCTTGTTCCTGATCCTGGGGGGAATGCTTTCAGTCTTTCACCACTAAATTGTTGATGTTAGCTTTGTTTTTCATAGATGCTTTTGTCAAGTTGAAACGCTCTTTTCTATTTCTGGTTGCAATCTTTATCATGACAAGGTTTTGCATTTTTTTAAATGCTTCTACTGAGTCTATGAAGATGATTGTGTGGGTTTTTTTAAGCCTCTATTAATGTATTATATTGATCGATTTTCTGATGTTAAACTAACTTTTCATTCCTGGATAAATCACACTTGGTCATGATATATGATCTGCTTTATGTTGCTGACTTGGATTGCCAGTCTTCTTAGTAAAGATTTTTGCATGTGTATTCCTAAGGGATGTTGGTCTGTAGTTTTCTTGTGGTTTCTTTGTCTGGTTTTGGTATGAGAGAAATACTGACCTCATAGAATGTGACATACACACACACACTTTGGGATAAAATTTATTTACCTTATAGAGTTGTGAAGTCAATAAATTTCTATGTGTGAATGAACTTCTTAGGAATGCAGAGTGCTAAACCACATAAGGCAGGGGGGCATAATGGAACAGTTTTAGGGTTCCAGTGATTGCAACACTTAGTCATAAATATACTGTATATAGCACATACGAAAGTATACATAAATATAATATACATACCTAATTCCCTCAGACATTATGAATGTTTTATTAATATTAAAACCTATAGCACTTTCTCACTGAAGCGGCTGAAAAATTTAAGTATAAGAAAATCTGTTCTTAAAATATAAAACAAATTATTTATTCAGAATGAGGGTTATCTGAAAGAAATCAGTGTTTTTCCAATGACTTATTTGATAGTCAGTTCTCTTCAAAGGTGAAAAGGAGTGATGGCTATGAATTGTAGGTCTTTACCCCATATCCAGCCAGTCCATTCTAAGGGAGATCGATCCTGGGTGTTCATTGGAAGGACTGATGCTGAAGCTGAAACTCCAATACTTTGGCCACCTCATGCGACGAGTTGACTCACTGGAAAAGACTCTGATGCTGGGAAAGGTTGGGGGCAGGAGGAAAAGGGGACAACCGAGAATGAGATGGCTGGATGGCATCACCGACTCTGTGGACATGAGTTTGAGTGAACTCCGGGAGTTGGTGATGGACAGGGAGGCCTGGCGTGCTGTGACTTATGGGGTCGCGGAGAGTCGGACACGACTGAGTGACTGAACTGAACTGAACTGAACCCCATATCCTACCACTGTCTCAATAGAAGAGTTCAGAAGTTAATTTCCAGGAGACTAATACTATGTATTCTAATTGAGAATTGAATTTGTCCTGCCTTTTTGATAAGTCCCCAAACTGAGTAATGATGCACAAAAAAAATAAGTAAAAGCATTCATTTTACATCTCAGTTATTACAGGTACAGCTGATTTTTTAAAAGGAAGATGTTTCACTTTGAAAAAAGACCTTTAATAGTGATGAGTAATCAGTGTGTTTCTGTTTCATTGGCACATTTACCCTCCTGAGTTCTGTACAGCATTCAAAGAAGTCAAGTTTAGCTAGTAATTCATCCTTCCTCAGACAACATGATTAGCTTTAATAATAAAAGTGTAAACTTAGGAATTTGCTGATTATACATCCTGAGCTTTTATATGATCTAATATATAATTCCTGCTTTCAAAATAATGATATCTCTCTGTCTGGAGGTGTAACTTTTCAGATTGTAGCTAGGAAGTCAGGCCTGCCTTTGAGATGGGTGTTTCCCTATCTTGCCCTTTCTCAATAACATTAAATTTCCACTTTGTGAGTCAGACTTCTCACAGTTTTTAACACCTGGTAAGTCAGTGATCAGTTGCCAGGACCAGTGTTCTTCATGTCTATGTTAGGACAACCTCCTGGCTAAGGTCACACTGAAACCAATAAAATAAAATCACTGATATATCACCTGACTTGATTTATTATGCGGGAAATGATGAAAAGACATTACAAGACCTAACATGTGTTTTTCTCAAATACATAAGTCAGTCTTCAACTGTTTTATTAGTCATGAGAAATAAGAGAAATTGAAAAATTTTAGGTGATAGGTGGGGAGAGGGGATAATAGACTTGTTTTTCTTTCACTGTTTGCCAGGATTCATATTTTGTGTAATTTGTGTCTTCTGAACAAACGTAAACTGATAGCCAGGAAGGAGAGGGAAATTGCATATGAAGTATGGCCCAAGATAACAAGAGGGGGCAGGAAAAAGTCAGCCCAAGATGAAAATTTGCCCTAGAAAATTAAGCTGAAATTCACATGTGGAATGGAAGCCTGCATCATACGTGAGTGGTACAATGAAGGCCCATCCTTCCACCCTGCACCAACCAGCTCTAGAGACGGTACCTGTGCACCAATTAGGTTTGGCAGTTTGCAACAGATACCAATACTGTTTGTTTATTTTGTATTATCATTAAGTTCTTTTTAAAAAATCAGTTTTGCATTCACATAGTTTAAAGAATTGGTTGCTCCACAGGCTTTTTATGGAAAAATAGTAGTAGTTCTTTGGCTAAACACACACCCCCACCCCCACCACTTCCTTCTGCTTCTCAATCACTTACAACATATTTATTGATCTTTTCTTTAACTTTTGGCTATACCCCACAGCACATGGGACCTTAGTACCCCAACCAGGGATCGATTCCATGCCCCCTGCATTGGAAGGCAGAGTCTTAACCACTGGACCACCAGGGAAGTCCTGGCTTACAACTTACTTAGCTGGTTCTTTTGATACTTACTCCCATAGATCAAGATTAAATCACTACTCAAAAAAAAATTTCCCCTGTCTTAGACATAATCTATTGACCTCCCGACTATGAAGGATGAGAATTTAACTGCTCTTGACTCCCACCATTGTCACCCCACCCACTTCTGGACCCTTATTCCCATCCCACGCTACACCACCCTACTCCAAAACTGATTATATTGACATTTCGCTAGATCACTACTCAGGGTTTATTATTATTCTTATGCAAACAGATGCACGCATGTGTGCACACACACACAGTTCTCTGTTGAGCTCTGCTCTATGCCTTGATCACTTTTCCTTTCTAATACTTTAAAAAACGAAAAACTCTGTGCAAAATTACATTTAAAAATTTTCTTAGTTTCACCATATTCTTCCCCAGTGAGGAAATCTCAGTGACAAGCAAACGTGTTAGTAGTCTAATAGTTTCCTCTTCTTGAGAGTCAGCCTGATTGCTGTCTAGGTCCTGTTCTACTGCAGTTACCTTGGGATCTCCCTTTGGCCACTTGTGGAATTCCTTTAGCTCTGCTCTTTTGGATCACTTGTTTTGTGTATCCAGTGTTCTTACTCACTAATTATCTTTAAATATCTCCACTAACTTACTAAGAAAGAATATATGGGGAGGATATTTTCTGAATTCTGCATATGTGAAAATCTCTCTTTCTACCTTTTTACTTAACACATAGTTTTGCTAGATAAGAATTCTATTGATATATTGGATATAATTTTCCCGCCAAATTTTGAAAGCACTAGTACTTCATTGTCTTCTGGCTCCTGGTTTTAAGGCTGAGAAATTCATTGCCATTTTCATTCTTAATCTTTTGGCATAAAACTTCTTTTGTGTGTCCTCTCCCCCAAAGGTTCTTTGCTCCATCCCAAGTTTTCTGACATCTCACATGTGTTTTGGTGAGGGGCCTGTTTTCATCCATTTGTTCTGGACACTCTTGGCCTCATTCATCCTTCAGTTCTTGAAAAATGATCTTGACTTAATTACCCTCAGTTTTCTCTGTTCTCTCATTCTAGCAACTCCTCTTATTTTGAATTGGACTGCTGAACCATTCCTCTCATTTTCTTAACTTGGTGTTCCTCTTTGCCATTTGTCTCTCTTTCCTTATCTCTTTCTTCCTCCCCCTGCCTCCTCACCCTTCACTCTTGCTATCTTTTTCTGCTTTCTGATAGATTTGACCAACTTTCGTCTTCTGTTTTTTGCTGGGCAGGGGTGGAGGCGGGGTGCAGTTCCTTTGAATGTTCTTCCATTTTTCTTTCAAAGTCGTTTTAGTGGCATTCAGGGTGGGAGAAAAATTATATGCATATATTTAACCTACCATCTTTAATCACAGGTTTCTTTTTATTCCGTTTGTATTGAGGTGGTTTTCATATGATTTTGATTCAGTATAAGAATGTTGCTATATTTGTTTTAGGACCTCATAAACTAAGATGGATCTTCTTATAACAAGTATAAGGATCCCCTCTCTGCTGAATCCTTATAAAGAGGCACCCACTCTCATGTAGCACACATGCATACACACATAAAAATACAAATTAACAAAACAGTTCTGTGCATTACAGTGATGTGGGAAAAGGCAGTGCTTTTCGGTGTTCAAGATAAATTATATCCATCTTATACCTCCATGTGCATTCATCCCTTAAATCGGTTCCAGCAAGTATCTGGTTGAAAGCAAAACCAGAGCTAATACAGTGCATATGAAGAGATTTTGAAAACGTTCATCCTGTATCCAGATTTTAGACAATGTTCTTTTTAATGCTTCTGCAATTGTTATTCCTCTGGAAGCCAAAGAAAAAGTAACTTTTCTATATTCTGTAATTTTTTAGAATTTCTGATTTTGAAAAGAAAGCCAAGGATCATTCTGAGACTGAGACCCAGACAGAGGAGCCCACAGAACAAGAGAAAGAAGAGGAGAAAGACACCAAAACTGTGGGTACTCAGAGTCTAAGACTGTTACCACACTCTCAGTGGATGGAGGGTAGTGAGGGCACAGGAGCCAAGTGGTGTGATGTATGGCTTTAGAAATAGAGAAACAATTTTTCATGTTGAATATTTTCTATTTCTCTCCTGTTTCCTTATCCTGATCTGAATTTCATTCACTGTAAATTGCAGTGAGATGTATTCCTATCCCAGTGATTCTAGGAAATCACTCCTTTATCTCTTCTTGACTGATTTCCTCTCCAGAATTCCTAAGTGAACAAGCCCACAAATTGAGAAAGGAATTTTGTCCAGTATATAATGAAATCATTTGAGGATATGATCCAGAAACTTCAGGTAGAATTGAAGGGTCTTTGTTCTCTCCCATTACTCATTTAAATATAATAGTTTGAACAAGAAAGACATTTGTTTACATACATATTTATATACACTTGTGTGACAACTCAGAAACGTGCCTTGTAACCTGCGAACACAGTCTGAGGCTTAGGGGAAAATGATGAGGGCAGGAAGTTGTGAGACCCACAGTAGCCCACAAGAAAGGCATTTACATGAAACACTCACTTTAGCTAACTTATTCAACAAGCTTATGTCAGCTGCTGCTGTATGTGACGCTCTGAGCTGAGTCCCCTACTTTCAAGAGAATGGAGAATTTGTTAAAAACTGAGATGAAGAGACCAAAACTAATCAACAACTAATTATAGAGAAGTATTGAGACTCCCCTGGCACCGTAAAACTCATTGACAAAACTTCTGGAGCTGCCAGGAAGAAGCCAGTACAGTGGAAACAGCTGAGTAAACTAGAAACACACAAAGTCAGGGAATGTGGGCGTGAGTTGCCAGCTGGGTAAAGTAGATTCTGCTTTGACAGCACCGTGATCTGTGATCCCCGGAAGTGTGGTCAGGCTCCATTGTGATTATGATAGAGGCATTGTCACGAGAGTATCCAAATCGATCAGTTAATGCTCTATAAGGAAACAGAGTTGTATCCAAAGCTTTTTTCTTCCCATGCAAGATATTTGGGGCATTAAGTGCCAAAAGTTTAATCAGTTCAGTCTTAGTTAGACACGAGTGGTTCACGCTGTTTCCTCACAAAAAGGTTCATTTAAGTTCTAATAAGTGCATGTTTGGGATTTCCTGGATGACAGATTGGAAGTGAAGTGGAAACACTGAACCTTCAGGTGACAACCCTGTTTAAGGAGCTTCAGGAAGCCCACACGAAACTCAGTGAAGCTGAGCTAATGAAGAAGAGACTTCAAGAAAAGTAAGAATGAGAGATAATGTTTACCCCCCCTTCAAAAAGTGTACTGTTTAACAAAATATGTTAATATACAAAAACATCGTTTTGTTACTGTGTTACTGAGTGAAAGAAAAAGACACCTAATTGAAATATGAATTCAGAAAACACCAATGTTCCAGTTAATATATAACCATGAAGTCCTTGGGGGAATGGACCCAGGGGACTCTGATTCTGCTTTTCGGGGGCATTTTAAGCATATATGAGGACCTGGAAAAAAACAGTGAGCCAGACTTCCTGTGACTTATGTAAGCTGACAACATTGATGTGAACAGACATAAAAGAAAACTACAAAGGGCAAGAAGAACCTGAGTGAGATTTATTTGCGGGGGGATAACTTGATTTTCTATCAGTTATGAAGGCTAATATCTAAACTGAGAGGATTCTGCATCTGCTTGTTTCTCTTGATGTAAGGAGTTGCCCCAAATTTAGAAAAGTTAAGTTTATGTTGTTCTCTTAGATTAATTGGCAAGCATATTTCTGGCACAATATACAAATGTATGTTTCTGTGGAGTTACACTGACCAAGGCTATACAGTATTACGGACAGCATAGCAGCTGATGCAAAGGACTTAGGATAAACAGACCCAGGTTGAAATACAGATTTACCCCTTATTTGAGGTATTACCTTGGACAAGTTATTTATTTAACCTCTCTGTGCCTCAGTTTTATCATCTGTAAACTGTGTATCATAACTCAAACTTTGTATTAAGTAAGCTAATGTTAACATGCTTTTTGCATTAATGCCTTACACACAGCAGTCATTGGCTCATTTTGCTCTTGTTACATTGAAATTCTCAGTCTGATATTTAACAGGACTTAAAGCACTTCCTTCTCTCCTACTGAATCTTTATCAGAAACCATATTTTTTTGTACTTAACAGAGCCTATAAATTTCTCTTATAAAAATCTGTATGTTTTTATATTCAGTCGTAACGGTTCAGAAATACTTCTAGTAAAAAAGCAGGAAGGATAAAATATTTTATTTTGTACTGTTAAATTTTTGAAAAATGTCATCATGAAATTCTTTGTATTTGCTCCATAATCTGAGAATCTGTTCAAAAGCCACTGAGAAATGTGAAAGGAGCATTGTTTGTCCTCATGAAATTTTTCTCTTTCTTAGATGTCAGGCCCTTGAAAGGAAAAATTCTGCAAGCCCATCAGAGCTGAATGAAAAACAAGAGCTGGTTTATAAAAACAAAAAGTTAGAGCTCCAAGTAGAAAGCATGCGATCAGAAATCAAAATGGAACAAGCTAAAACAGAAGATGAAAAGTGAGTGTGCAATGACTGGATGGCTAATTGCTGAAAGAAGATAGAAGAGCAGTTTTATGTGGTTGGAATCAGGACTTGAGAATAAATTTATTTTTTGTCTTTTGTTTATTTGAAGGAGAATTAGTAGACTTTTCTGAAGAGATAAAATTTAAGTTTTATTTTAACAATTATGAAAATTATTTGTAGTCTATCTTTATTTGAAGAAAAATCATTTTCTTTGAGAGTAAGAATATGCTAGTAGGTGGTGGGATTATAAAGGTGAAAGAGATTTTGCTACTTGAGTGTTCAGGAGAAAGTTGGGAGGCAAGACTAAGTTTCGATGTATTTTCCCCAAGATTTCCTTTTTAATTTCTTTTTAAATAGGTCCAAACTAGGCACTCTACAGTTGACCCACAACAGGCTTCTTCAAGAATACAATAATGCACTGAAGACAATTGAGGAACTAAAAAGGAGAGAGGTACTCACAGGGAAGAAAATTACTTTCATAGCCTAGTAGTGAATGGAACGTTTTATGTAAATATGTGATGTATGTTATGTTATGTATGTATGTAAACATATGTATGTATGTTATGTAAATATGTGAAATAGTTGTGTTAATCCTTAAGTAAGTCTGGTTTCAAAGGTTGTTTTTCCATTTATATCAGTAATTGATTTCTTGTGTCTTAAGTGTTCATAACTCCTGCCACATATGTATAACGTGCCGGGTAGTCAAAGATGGAGTGCACACCTTATGGTCACGGAGTAAGCTGTTAGCGTTTCTAATGGTGGGTGAGTTTGCAGGAGAGCCGAGTATGGGCTCCTACATGAGTAATGGACGTATAGTGAGACTGCTGCTGGTAGCTCTTACAAGGCCAGCTTGCCTCTGTCAGTGGACTTGAGACCCTGGACTTATTGGACTGCAACTTAACTTAGTAATGCACGTATAGTGAGACTGCTGCTGGTAGCTCTTACAAGGCCAGCTTGCCTCTGTCAGTGGACTTGAGACCCTGGACTTATTGGACTGCAACTTAACTTAGTAATAATAATGTCCCCAGCATGGTGTGATAGTTTAAACACCATGGATAGATACATCGGATGATAGATGAGTTAATTAACCCAATCAGGGGAACCTTTTCACAGTGTATATGTGTATCAGATCGTCCCATTTTACACTTCAGAAATTTTACAATTTTGTCAGTTTTACCTCAGTAAAGCGGGAATAAGTAAAGACCAGGAAAGTTTTGTATCAGAAGGGGTCTTTGAGTTTATATTCTTAGAAATATACTTTGTTTTTCATTTAATTTTCCTAGAATATGGTTCCACTCTAAAGACCTAGTAAATTTTTAATTTAAGCCTTCATGTTACATTTTATTAAAATAGGTTGAATTATTTCAAAACCAAGTCCAGAATAAGCTTATCTTTTTCAGTCAGAAAAAGTGGATAAGGTGGTGCTGCAGGAACTGAGTGGAAAGCTGGAACTGGCAGAGAAGGCCCTGGCTTCCAAGCAGCTCCAAATGGATGGGATGAAGCAGACCATTGCCAAGCAGGAGAAGGACCTGGAGACCATGGCTGTCCTCAGGGCTCAGGTAGGCTTCGTTCCCAAGCGTGAGCTGAGGGAGGCTGACCTTGATTATATTCTCAAACAGGAAAGTGGTGGTGCTTAAGATATATTTTTTTTATTTTACACTATTTCTGCTAATATATTTTCAAAAAACCTTTTTACTAAAGTTTATCACATGTGGAAAGCATACCACACTTCTAAGTGTACTGCTCATTGAATTTATCCATTCTACAGTGATGGACAGCTGGATCATTCCCAGCTTGGGGCTTGGTGTTTAATGTTGCTCTGACACTCCTACACAAGTCTCTTTATTCGCCTGTGCACTCATTTCTGTTGGCTACACACCTAGGGGCAAAACTGCTTGTTCCTAGAGTAGGCAGGTTACTCAGTGTTCATTGATAATGCCAAAGAGGTTTCCAGAGTGGATGTACCTACCGGTTTTCACTCCTGTCAGCAGAGAGTTCCTATTGCTCTACATCCACCTTGACCCATACTTGTATTATCATTTTTTAAATTTTTAACCATTCTGGTGGGTTTATAATGATGTCTCATTTAATTTGCATTTCCCTGCTTGTTTGAAAGTGTACTTTTTGAAATGTTTACTGGCCTTTTAAGGATCTCCTTTTGTGAAGTGCCTGATCAGGTCTTTGCCCAGTTTTCTTCTGGTTTGCTGGCTTCTTAATTTTATAGGAGTTCTTTATATATTCCAGATATAAGCCCTTGCCAGTGCTTTTTGCAGATTTCTTCACTCTGTGATTTACCTTTCCACCCTCATGTCTTTTGATGAATGGAATTCTTAATTTTAATGTAGTTTAGTTTATCAGTCTTTTCATTTATGATTATAGTACTTCTGTGTCCTGCTTTAAAAGCTTTCATTACCTCAAGGCTATGAATATATTCTCCTGTGTTGAATTCTAAAAGATTTATGGTTTTGTCTTTTACAAAGATACAAAAATATCTGAAATTAGCTTTTCTATATGCAGTGAACAGTAAAGATTCCTATTTTTTTTTTTCTACATGAATATCCTATTCATTTGGCACCATTTGTTTAAAAGGTCGTCTTTTCCTAAGGACTCTGTTGCCCTCTTTGTCACGTATTATGTCAGTGTACCCACAGGTCTATTTCTGGATTCTACACTGTTCCATTGGGCTGCTTGTACATTGTTTGTCTGGTACATACTGTCTCATTGTAAATAATCAAATGTTTTGATGTCTAGTAGAGCTAGTCGGAGAAGGCAATGGCAAGCCACTCCAGTACTCTTGCCTGGAGGATCCCATGGATGGAGGAGCCTGGTAGGCTGCAGTCCATGGGGTCGCTAAGGG
Organism: Moschus berezovskii; assembly: GCF_049115385.1. NCBI lineage: Eukaryota > Metazoa > Chordata > Mammalia > Artiodactyla > Moschidae > Moschus > Moschus berezovskii. Next base: position 57,001,387 of record NC_142474.1, on the reverse strand, counting down.
TCGGACACGACTGAGCGACTTCACTTTCACTTTTTACTTTCACACATTGGAGAAGGAAATGGCAACCCACTCCAGTGTTCTTGCCTGGAGAATCCCAGGGACGGGGGAGCCTAGTGGGCTTCCGTCTATGGGGTCACACAGAGTCGGACACGACTGAAGTGACTTAGCAGTAGCAGCAGAGCTAGTCTTCCTACCACCTCACTGCTTGTATAATTAAAACCAGGATCATGCCATACATATTGTACTACTTTTTCATTCCTGATCTATCTTGGATATCTCTCCGTGTTATTACTCACAGCCATAAGTACAGGGAGGCCTGGCGTGCTGTGATTCATGGGGTCGCAGAGAGTCGGACACGACTGAGCGACTGAACTGAACTGAACTGAACTGAAAATAGTTGTATGGTGTCCAAAGTGTGCATTACCCTGATATAGTTAACCAGCCCTCTATTAATGGACATGTAGGTTGTACCAATATTTTTGCTTTTTATCAACAATGCTGAACTGAACATTCTTGTATGTATATCTTTGTGCACTTGTGGAATCTCTAGTAAGATACAGAAATGGAATGGTTGGGTCATTGGGTTAGACTGTTTTTAAGTTAAATAACTATTTCCAAGTTGTCTTCCAGAAGTGCATAATCAACATTTTTTGCTCACCAAAAGTAGCTGAAAGCCCCTATTTCCTTACATCCTTGCATTACTCTTTTAAACGTTTGCCAAACTGATAAACAGATTATTTTCAATGTAACAATACCAGAAATTTACTATTCCCTATATACATACTCATTACCTGCTGCCCATAGTGGCTGGCCTAATGAAATATAGGAGTGGTTGAATGGACTTACAGCTTTAGTTTTACTTCTATAGGAATAGAATTTCAACCTGAGCTCTTTTAGGTATTTTCTTTGATTGGGCCTGATACTGTAGTCATAGGCTTCCCTGGTAGCACAGCTGGTAAAGAATCCACCTGCAATACAAGAGACCCTGGTTCAATTCCTGGGTCGGGAAGATCCGCAGGAGAAGGGATAGGCTACCCACTCCAGTAGTCTGGGGTTTCCCTGGTGTCTTACCTGGTAAAGAATACACGTGCAATGTGGGAGACCTGGGTTCAATCCCTGGGTTGGGATGATCCCCTGGAGAAGTGAAGGGCTACCCACTCCATCATTCTGGCCTTGAGAATTCCATGGACTGTATAGTCCACAGGGTCACAAAGAGTCGGACGTGACTAGCAACTTTCACTTTTCACAGCTTTGGTTTTATTTCTCCAGGAATAGAATTTCAACTTGAGCTTTTTCAGGAATTTCCTTTGATTGGGCCTGACAAATGTTTTGATGTCTGGAGAGTCAGTCTTCCTACCACCTCATGGCTTGTGTAATTAAAAGCAGTGTTGGGGATATACAGATGGCTACAGAACAAAGGCCTAGTTCTTACTGGCTCAAACCTAATGACGTGATGGAAATGAGATTCTAACACAGATTTATGTCTGACTCAAAAAAAGCCCGTGATCTACCAATGAAAACCATAAAATGTTAGAGCACTCGCAAATGGTAGGAAGTCCCTTAAAATGATCTTTCTCATACTTTTTTTGGCAAATAAAATTGTGATTAGAATATTTAGATTTTGATTAACTTTTAAAAATAATGAATAAAAAAATATATCCTAGAACCACTAAATCTGAAATGGAAAACCTAATTGAAAATATAGAAAGTTAAAAACTGGTATTAAAATAATGCTCAGTTCACTATTAAGGCATCCATTTTTACTTTATAATTTTGTAACAGTGAAGAAATTACATATTATAGCATAATATTTATTTATTTAGAGGTAACATTATTCTCCTAATGAAGCAGCTAAAGCAACAAGCATTTATTATCTCAGTTGCTATGGATCTGGAATCCAGGAGCAGCTTAGCTGGGTGATTCTGATGCAGGGTCTCTCATGAGGCTGCACTCAGGATGGACTTGAAGATCTATTTTCAGGATGGCTCACTCACATGGTCATGGTCATTACACTGGTTTCTAGCAGGAGCATGTACCTGTTATTAATATTTGTAAGACGTGTCACAGGATGTAGCACAGCCTCTTCCACTTATTAGCAGATAGGCTGTAGAGAATCCACATTTGTCTGGGTAGTAACTTCTCTTTTTTTTCCCCTCTAACAGATGGAGGTTTATTGTTCTGATTTTCATGCTGAAAGAGCAGCAAGAGAGAAGATTCATGAAGAAAAGGAGCAGCTGGCATTGCAGCTGGCAGTTCTACTGAAAGAAAACAATGCTTTCGAAGATGGAGGCAGGTAAATGAGGGAAAGACTTGGAGCACAGATCACCCAGGTTGTGGGAGAGGGACCCACAGTGTTTTAGCTGTTTGAGCTACAAGACTTTCTTTGAGTCCACCTGGCCTGACGGTGTTCCTGACACTTGGTTTGCTTTAAAAGGCTTGGCAGTATCTTCTGGGAACCTGATTGAGTTTCTGCTTCTAGATAAATTGTAAAAACATGATAATGTGGGTTCCAGTCATATCCTACCATTGTCATGGATGAAATATTCCTAATGCTTTAAGTAATACTGTAATATGTTTTACAAGATAATACTGCTAAAATTACTTCTAGCTTTAAAAATTTCCTTTTGAGAACAAAATATAGAGGAGTTCAGTTCAGTTCAGTCGCTCAGTCGTGTCCAACTCTTTGCGACCCCATGAATCACAGCTATAGAGGAGTAAGAAACAGCAAAATACAGAGAGTAGAATAACACATACCAATGTGTGTATGTTAGTTGCTCAGTCATGTTGGACTCTTTGCAGCCCCATAGACTGTAGCCCACCAGGCTCCTCTGTCCGTGGAATTCTCCAGGCAGGAATACTGGAGTGGGTTGCCCTTTCTTTCTTGAGAGGATCTTCCTGACCCAGGGATCGAACCTGGGTCTCCTGCATTGCAGATGGATTCTTTTTTTTTTTCTTCAGTTATATTTATTTATTTGTATTTTACAATATTGTATTGGTTTTGCCATACATTGACATGAATCCACCATGGGTGTACATGTGTTCCCCATACTGAACCCCCCTCCCACCTCCCTCCCCGTCCCATCCCTCTGGGTCATCCCAGTTCACCGGCCCCAAGCACCCTGTATCATGCATCGAACCTGGACTGGCAATCCATTTCACATATGATAATATACATGTTTCAATGCCATTCTCCCATATCATCCTGCCCTCGCCCTCTCCCACAGAGTCCAAAAGACTGTTCTATACATTTGTGTCCCTTTTACTGTCTTGCATACAGGATTATCGTTACCATCTTTCTAAATTCCATATATATGCGTTAGTATCCTGTATTGGTGTTTTTCTTTCTGGCTTACTTCACTCTGTATAATAGGCTCCAGTTTCATCCACCTCATTAGAACTGATTCAAATGTATTCTTTCTAATGGCTGAGTAATATTCCATTGTATATATGTACCACAGCTTTCTTATCCATTTGTCTGCTGATGGACATCTAGGTTGGTGCTGCGATGAACATTGGGGTACGTGTGCCTCTTTCATTTCTGGTTTCCTTGGTGTGTATGCCCAGCAGTGGCATTCTCTTCTCGGAGAAGGCAATGGCAAGCCACTCTGGTACTCTTGCCTAGAAAATCCCATGGATGGAGGAGCCTGGTAGGCTGCAGTCCGTGGGGTCGCTAAGGGTCGGATACGACTGAGCGACTTCACTTTCACTTTTCACTTTCACACATTGGAGAAGGAAATGGCAACCCACTCCAGTGTTCTTGCCTGGAGAATCCCAGGGAAAGGGGAGCCTGGTGAGCTTCCGTCTATGGGGTCACACAGAGTCGGACACGACTGAAGTGACTTAGCAGGAGCAGCAGCAGCATGGCAGTTCTATTTCCAGTTTTTTAAGGAATCTCCACACTGTTCTCCACAGTGGCTGTACTAGTTTGCATTCCCACCAACAGTGTGAGAGTGTTCCCTTTTCTCCACACCCTCTCCAGCATTTATTGCTTGTAGACTTTTGGATAGCAGCCATTCTGACTGGCGTGAAATGGTACCCCATTGTGGTTTTGATTTGCATTTCTCTGATAATGAGTGATGTAGAGCATATTTTCATATATTTGTTAGCCATCTGTATGTCTTCTTTGAAGAAATGTCTGTTTAGTTCTTTGGCCCACTTTTTGATTGGGTCATTTATTTTTCTGGAATTGAGCTGCAGGAGTTGCTTGTATATTTTTGAGGTTAATTCTTTGTCCATTGCTTCATTTGCTATTATTTTCTCCCATTCTGAAGGCTGTCTTTTCACCTTGCTTATAGTTTCCTTTATTGTGCAGAAGCTTTTAATTTTAATTAGGTCCCATTTATTTTTGCTTTTATTTCCAATATTCTGGGAGGTGGGTTATAGAGGATCCTGCTGTGGTTTATGTCAAGAGAGTGTTTTGCCTATGTTTTCCTCTAGGAGTTTTATAGTTTCTGGTCTTAACGTTTAGATATTTAATCCATTTTGAGTTTATTTTTGTGTATGGTGTTAGAAAGTGTTCTAGTTTCATTTGTTTACAAGTGGTTGACTAGTTTTCCCAGCACCACTTATTAAAGAGATTGTCTTTTCTCCATTGAATATTCTTGCCTCCCTTGTCAAAGATAAGGTGTCCATAGGTGTGTGGATTTACCTCTGGGCTTTCTATTTTGTTCCATTGATCTATACTTCTGTCTTTGTGCCAGTACCATACTCTCTTGGTGACTGTTTCTTTGTAGTAGAGCCTGAAGTCAGGCAGGTTGATTCCTCCAGTTCCATTCTTCTTTCTCAAGATTGCTTTGGCTATTCGAGGTTTTTTTGTATTTCCATACAAATTGTGAAATTATTTGTTCTAGTTCTCTGAAAAATACCATTGGTAGCTTGATAGGGATTGCATTGAATCTATAGATTGCTTTGGGTAGTATACTCATTTTCACTATATTGATTCTTCTGATCCATGAACACAGCAGGTGGATTCTTTACCATTTGAGCCACCAGGGAAGCCAATGTGTACCCATTGAGGATTGACATTTACTAATATTTCTTTTATTTACTTCAAGTATATTTTTATAAAAAGAAGCAAAAGAACTGTAGATGAAGTTGCAGTCTCCTTTCTCCCTACCCCTCAGTATAATCCAATCTCCCTCTCCCACAGTGCCTGGAACTTGTGTGTAGCATCTCCAGCTGTTTTGTATTTTTGCATATATACACACCTATATAATATCTTAAAACAAGGTAATATTAATTTCTTAGAACAAGGTGCATAGGTTACAAAATTGTCACTAAAGGTATTATTCTACAACTTGTTTTATATATATAACTGATTTTGAACTATATATATATATAAATCTGCATGTGTATGCAGATTTAATTCATTGTTTGCTCTGTTGTGTCCTGCTTTAGAAATATGCCACTTTTTTCCAACCTATTCCACATTGATTGACATTCTATTTATTTCCTGATTTTTAAAAAATCATATTTACTACATTGTGTCCTAGTGCCAGTGATATTTAAAACTCAAATTACTCATAAGTTCTGGTTTCTGTGAACCTTGGCTTTGTAGTTTACCTCTTTTTTCTCACACATCTGTTGAATGCCTGCTTAATGTTGTCATATTTCAAGGTTTCACAGATAGCATTGCTTTTTATCCCAGCAGACAGACCTTGATGGAAATGCAAAGCCGTCATGGGGCGAGAGCTAGTGACGCTGACCAGCAGGCTTATCTCGTTCAAAGAGGTGGGTCACGTGTGATACCAGGTGGTAGAGGTTCCTTGGGTTTGCTATCCTGTGAAGAAGATGCTTGAAGGAAATTTTCACTACATTCTATATACACTAAAGTCTCACTACATTCTATATATTCCAGGTCAAGTTACCAAAAATACAGCAAAAATCAGTCTTATTTCCAGAGTACCCCAAACTCCATCCATTCCCTCCTGAATCCAGACCAGACTCTTCACACTGGCAGTTAACATCTGGCATAGCCAAAATTCTGAGCCTTCTCTCACTCTATTCCCCTATGGATATTAGCCAACAGAATGATTCCCTGTTCCTCGAACTTGTCCTAAACTTATACACCTATGTGCACTTGCTTATGTGGTATCCTTCATATAGAGGCCCTTCCTTATTCATCTGTCTCTTCCTACAGTCTCTTTCCAGTGAACTCTTAGCCCATCTTTAAAACCCATCTCAAATACTGCCCCCATGAATCCCACAGAATGTGACCTTTCCCTCCTGAATTTCCAAAATACTTTATTTCTGTTCCAGTACTTATCTGCTATTTTATAGTTACTTATGTGTTCTAAATATGCATGTAACTACTCTATTAAATAAGCCCCTGCAGAGCTGATATCCTCACCCAATACCTGGTGTTACGCACATAGTAAGGTTACCATTTATTGAGAGTTTAGTATGTGCTGGTGCTATGCTGATCCCTTCATACAAATTACATCATCTGATCCTCACAAAATTCCATCCAGTATAATGTATCACCATCTTCCAGAAGACAAGGTTCAATAACCCAGGATCACAAGGCTTCTAAGGGGCAGAACTGAACATGGAGCCCAAGGTTATCTTAACTCTTCGCCACTACACAGTACTACATGTAATAAGCCTGTCACTATGTTCTATATCCAGATTTTAATTCCCTGAGTGAAATTGATCATAATACTTATACAAATATAATACTGTGTTTATTGCATGGTTTTAATACTCTAGGAATAATGTTCTATCATTTACAATAAATTATGTCACTGAAAGGGAATTATTATCCTTGAGTCTAGATAGGAAAAAATATAATAGTCAAAGGATCAAAGACTGACATAGCTAGATGAAAGGTTAATAGCAATGCCACTAAGAAGAATCAGATGTTATCTGATTTGATTACATGTTATCAAAATAAAAAGATGTTATCTAAATTTTACATAAAACTGATTCTTAATTTTTTTAATGCTAGATCAGTCTGAATCCCTTCCAGTGTTGTTACCAACAGCAAAGAAGCTATATAGTATGTATAGTTAACTGTTAAATTGTAGCAAAAGTTTTCTGAGCATCCCTTCTACCACCTTTCTCTGCGGATGCCACTGCCAAAGTCCTTTTACAGGAAAAAATAGATTAAATATTAGAGGTAGTGATTCAGGTTAAAAATACACATAAAAAAATTCCAAAAAGATACATATAGTATTCATGGGGCATATGCAGAAGGAGCACAGTGCATGCTAAGTCACTTCAGTTGTGTCCGACTCTTTGCAACCCTAAGGACTGTAGCCGGCCAGGCTCATCAATCCATGGGATATTCCAGGCAAGAATACTGGAGTGGGTTGCCATGTCCTCCTCCAAGGGATCTTCCCAACCCAGGGATTGAACCCACATTGGCAGGCAGGTTCTTTACTACTAGCACCAGCTGGTGGTGGTGGGGGGACCCAGAAGGAGCACAGGGACTAGTCTAAATATTAGTCTTAGGCATTTTTTAGGATCAGAAGAGAAAGCTGCATCTACCACTGGTACACTGCCAGGCCTTTTCTCTAACCTGAATTTAAATATCCTAGGAATATCCATATATCTCCTATCTATAAGTGCCTCCAAGATTGTCTTGGTTCAATAAAAGGACAGTTCTTATACCTAGATTTCTCGGGAAAATTTTTCTTTCTCATAACTATATAAGGCAAATATCTATTTACACATAGGGAGAAAAAAAAAAACTGACCAAACACTCTTTGTCCTATATTTATAATCTAAAACTCACCACAAATACAAATATATTAATAATTATCCTAATAAGTTTTTGGTCGTATAAGTAACAATATTCCAAACAGAGATTGTCCTAAAATGTTTTGTTTGTTTCCTAACAAAGCAGCCTTAAACAGTATAACTCTTCTCAGTGTTACTTCATCATGGTTGTCCTCTGCAGCCATGTAAGTGTCTTCTCTGGCCTAGGGCACTTGGCTGAGCATGAGGGAACAGGCGAGCATAAAACACGGTCAGATCCATTAAGGCCTGTGGTATAGTTAGACAGGATATGCATGAAACAAGATGAATTCATAATATAACAAGTAAGGGACAGAAACAATAGTGCTGGAGATAAGAGGAAAGGATGACACCAAAGGGCCAGGAGGTTTGAGAAAGGCCTTGGAAAAATGTGACTATAAGCTTCACCTGGAAGCCATAACTTCTGTATGAAAATAAAAGGGCAAAGGCGGAAATGACTGTGGTGCATAAATAAGGAAAACTGACTAAGCTTATTTTACAGTGAAGAGCCAGGAGGTGAAGGGAACTGTTAGCTGAGTGATACAACAGCCCAAGTCTGCATCCTGAAACCTAGACAAGGTTTCAGGACAAAAAGAAAGGTGCCAACAGATACCATAAAGTTTAAAGGGATGAATTAACAGTCCCTGATAAGTGGCTGGTTGTCATCTAGAGCAGATTTTGACAAACTGCAGCCTACAGGCCAAAACTGATCTGTCAGCTGTTTGAATAAGTAAAGTTTTATTGCAACATAGTCATGCCCTCTTGTTGAAATACTGTCTGGCTACTTTCTGGCAACAATGGCAGAGTTGAGTAGTTGTGCCAGAAATTTATGACCTATAAAGCCTGGAATACTTATTCTCCTGCCCTTTACAGGAAAAGTTTACTGCCCCTGATCTAAAACAAGGAGACCATTGGCAAGCCCACTGCTTCAGAAATCATGCCTTGTGATCAGTATTTCTATTCAAAGTTGCTTCTAAAGTTTGCTGGAGGCAAACTATCCATAATAGTCTCTTGTGTTATTCAATTCAGATAATATGCTCAGAAGTAGATAATAATGTTAAACATTACCTCCACTATCATCTGCAAAAACAAATATTTGGGGGGACCTGAACAAGTCTAGAGACCTGGGCGGAGATGCTAAAAAACTAAAAATGGTTTGCATCAGTGCAGCAGGGACAGATCAAAGAGGTGTCCTGGGAGCCACAAATCATTTCCTGCGAGGAGTATGGTTCTCACACATGGGACCTGCCAACAGTCAAGGCCTGTTTCGAGCATTCTTTTTTTATATATTTATTTATTTTTAATTGTTGATGTTTGTTTTACAATATTGTTTTGATTTCTGATTTAGACTTGAACCTCAGTCCAACTCCAAAATTGAGGGACTCTTTCTTTAGTCCCTTCTCACTTCCTTTGCCTGGATAACTCCTCATTCTTAAAACTCCTCTCACATGTGGAATTGATCTCATCAGGGGAGCCTGTCTGCACCAAGCAGTCTGAGCCTTTCTCTGCCCTCCCAGGAAACCAACTATGGCGCTTTACCCCACCCCTGTCACCCACTTTTCTTGCCTGATGTCCCCATCATGTCTTTATTCCTCTCCCCCAGCCCCAGGTGCTCAGACACAACTGCTGAATGCCCCTAATTGTTGTCTCTGCTTCTAAGAAGGTACCTACTGTTCCTGGATCCCTCTCAGTGTTCTGCCTGCTGTCTTCTCCACATTCTCTCCTTCCATTTAGGTTACATCCTCATCCCTTTTCTTCTCTCAAATATCCTAGTTTTTACTAGAACATATATTGTTTTATACCTGGAACCGAAATCACATGTTTTCATATACCTAGAACCTTGAATAGAGGCGAAATCCTAATGTCACAGGGAAGCAGGCACTGCTTCTGAAGATTTTTTTTCTGTGTGTGTAGATTACTTCAGTTAAAGACTGAAAAACCTATGTTCATTTCCCACGAGGTATTGATTACAGAGTTTACCTGAACATTAAAATTAACCATCTGTTATTAAAAACTGCTTACACTATGGAAGGAATGGATTAACATTTCATTTAATGCTTCTTCCCAGGAGCCGAGGATAGAAACTGGCTGCAGCAGCAACAGAATATTCCAATTCATTCTTGCCCCAAATGTGGAGAAGTTCTGCCCGACATAGATACACTACTGATTCATGTTACGGACTGTATCATTTAAGTGTTGACCTTTTACCTCCCCCAAGCTGTTGGTAAATCTCTTTTTTTTTCCTCCACGAGTTGTACTTTTGTGTCATTTGTTTCATGCAATTATTTTAGCTCATTATTTTTATTTTAGGAGAAAGAAAAATCATTATGTTCTATAGAGGAGAAGGCAATGGCATCCCACTCCAGTACTCTTGCCTGGGAAATCCCATGGACGGAGGAGCCTGGTAGGCTACAGTCCATGGGGTCGAAAAGAGTCGGACATGATTGAGCAACTTCACTTTCACTTTTCACTTTCATGCATTGGAGAAGGAAATAGCAACCCACTCCAGTGTTCTTGCCTGCAGAATCCCAGGAACAGAGGAGCCTGGTGGGCTGCCGTCTATGGGGTCGCACAGAGTTGGACACGACTGAAGTGACTTAGCAGCAGCAGCAAAGGACATTTGGGGCACATTTCCATAACTCGCAAAAATAGAATCTTTAGCATACCACTCTTCTGATAATAGGCTCATTGTTTTTAATGTTTAGTTGATGTGAGCACTGAACTGTTCATGAAGGTAATGAATGTGTGACATCATGGATGGAGTAAAGGTGGTAATAAGATGGAAGACGCCTCACTGATTAGAACCTTCTAAGGAGGCAAGAAAAATGAAGTGGGCACAGATTTAATCGAGAAAAGTGTCTTTGAAGTATTTTTAAATGAATTATATTTTTATCTTTCTTTATCCATTTAAGACAGATCTATTTGGGGTTGTGTATATGTGTATATTTTACAGTTTTATTTCAAGCACAGCACCAAAGTTATGATGTGGCTCTTTTCAGATAAGCCCTGTGAGCTTTTACTTGATCATCAGGGCAAGTGAAAAACTACTGGCCTACACAAAGCAGATACAGTAAGTTCACTGGATTTCATGTAACCATCCATAGTGTAAAGTTCCCTTTTCCTTCCCTTGTGGTGCAGGTACATGTTATCTACTATAGAGTAGATAATATATGAACTTCTAAAAAGAATGGCTATCAATTTTCTTCCCGGATCAGGCTCTATATTCATTATCACAAAGATAGTTACTGCAAAATTTGCTTATGAGTCTTACACATTGTTCATATATGGTTATATAATTTCACAGGATGTGTTTTCTGTATTCAGCCTCATGTAAATTTAATACTTACTCAGATCTGTCTTGTTAATTCCATGAATATAAGCAAAATCTCTTTTATAGAGACCAATAAGTGTTGTTTGAATTAGAAATTGTTCTTTCTAGGAAGATGGAAAGATAGGGCTTTTCCATACTTTATAAATTTAGTTTACCAAGATGAGCTAATATTGGGCCACCCTTAGAAGTTATTAATGTCCTTATGTATCTATATACTAAAACATTTAAGAGAAAAGTTTAAAATCTCCTCTGTTTGGCTTTGTCCTAAGAATCTCTCCTAGACAAACTTGACTTGTATGTGTGTGTGTGTGTGTATATGTGTACATATATATATATTTTAAAAAAAACAGGTAATTACAGCTTCATAACAATAGAACACATTGCACAAATTCAACAGTAATTTAGATTCCCCTACCTCACCTCAGGGAGAATGTTTGTTTAAGACATTTCTAAAATAACTATTAAAGTTTTAATTTCTTATTTATAGTTTCTAGTTTAAAAATTTTTTCCTTATTATTTTATATTTGAGTAGATAAATTTCTATAATATCCTAAATAGAAAACAAACCAAATGGTTCCACCCTTAAGTTATTGGCAATATCCTTTTGCTTTGCTCAAGTAAAAATATTAATCTCATCCCAATGTGAAGTAACAGTGTGAATGTGCTTATTTATTCTGGGATCAAATTGTTTCCTTGGTAATTAGGATTGCAGGTGAAGGCAAGTTCATATGGTGAAGTTAAATTAAGGCTATTGTTTCGGGGGACTCAAACAGTTTGGTAAACAACTTGTAAAGTCTGCACATGCCTTCTTCCATTAATTTCATCTTCAAAGGCCTTGTTCTAGGTTACCAGTTAACTGCACCTCATTGGAATTTTGGCCATGCTTTTACCTTGTGTGGCTTAATGGAAATAATAGAAAGATAGGAACTGTGAAGAAATATGAATGAGCAAATGAAAATGTCACATGTAATAATTTTACAAAATTTAGTCTTCAGATATTACATGTAAAAGTAATTTTGATCTGGTCTGGTATGTAAGGAGTTTGGACATCATCACTCCTATCCTTATAAAAGAAAAAAAACTGAACAAACTTAAAGTCATCAATGCTTTTTAAATCTTTCAGAGATCTGAGGTCACAGGGCAAACCTCTCCAAATTGGGGAGACAGACGGGCATAGAGCGTCACTGATTACAGGACCAGGGTCTCAGAAGCAGAAACCACGGTAGGAGCAAGTACCTGAGCAGAAAAACGTAAAGCTAATTATTGAAGAATTGCTAAAGTCTCACATGGATGAACTTAAAAGTTAAAAACTCAAGAGGGAGTAAAGTCTTGGGTGAACCCCTGAACTTTTGTGAATTTTATTTCCATGAGCCCTACCAGATTCTCATAGTAAAGATTAGAAAAAAATTCCCAATAATTTCAGCATGGGGAGGGGAAAAGTAGACATTCAAAAAGATACCAGAACATTCTGTTCTTCTTAAGAAGGCCTGCCCTCAAGGGAAACTCTTTCACCTGAGCCTAACTTGCTGGGAAGTTATCAGAGCCTAAGAAACCTGGAAAAACAGATATACCCAACTTCTGCCCCCTCTAGCCTTCTTCTCACCAAAGGAGGAGGGAAAATACTTGTAAAGGTCACAACCCAGAGGCACAGTCTCACAAAAAAGAGTGATCATAGACGTATAGAATACATCCCCTCCCCACTGTACCTCACCATCATTTCAACAGGGCTCCTGTATAACAATGGGTTATAACGGAAAGAACTGCACAATCTTCAACTTTCTCCAAGAAGAAGTCTGTAAGGAAACCCAGAGACAAAAGCACAGACAACAGAGGAAATTTTAGCATATGACACTTACAGCTGCAGCAAACAATAACCATAGCCCAACTCCTCGCCAGATAAACAAGCTCAAACTAAAGGCCTGTTTACCACAGTTCTTTCTTACCTAGTACATCATGTTCAGTGTTCAACAAAAAATTATAAAGGATACTAAAAGACAAAAATCCCACACAGTTTGTAAAGATAGAGAAGGCATCATAACCAAACTCAGACATAATGATAAAAGAATGGGAATTTAAAACAACTGCAATTAATATCCTATAGGCTGTAAGGGAAGAAAATGACAATATGCAGGAACAGAGGGGTAATGTAAGCAGAGAGATGGAAACTCTTAAAGTCAAAAGGAAACACTCGAAATCAAAAATCCTGTAACAGAAATGAAGAATGCCCATGATGGGCTTATCAGAAGACTGACCATGGCTGAGGAAAGACTCAGTGAGCTTGAAGAAATGTCATAAGAAACTTCCAAAACTGAAAAGTACATAGAAAAAGAAATTAATATCCAAGAACTGTGAGACAGTTACAAAAAGCATAATAAATGTACAATGAGAATACCAGGTAGGAGAGAAGGGGACAGAGGAATGACTGAAGTAATAATGGCTGAGGATTTTCAAAAATTAATGACAGGCACAAACCACAGATATAGGAAACTCAGAGAACATAACTTGAGATAAATGCCCCAGAAATCTTCACCTAAGTATATCATGTGCAAAAGGCAGAAATTCAAAAGCATACAAAATTTTTTTGAAAGAAGCCAGAAGGGAAAAAAATCTTACCTGTAGAGGAACAAGGATAAGAAATATATGAGACCTCTCTTCAGCAACCATACAATCAACCATACAATCAACCATACAATCAACAAGAAAGCTGAGACTGAAAAACCACCAACCTGGAATTCTATGTGGTTGGAAATCATCCTTCAAAAGTGAAGGAGAGGTAGACAGATGGAATCTGTTGCCGGTAGACCAGCTTTGCAAGAAATGTTAAAAGTTCGTCAAAGAAAAGGAAAATTATATAGATCAGAAACTCAGACCTGCATAAAGGAAAAAAAAAAGAGCATTAGACAACGTTGTTTTAGTCACTAAGTTGTGTCTCTTTGTGACCCTATGGACTGTAGCCCACCAGGCTCCTCTGTCCATGGGATTCCCCAGGCAAGAGTACTAGAGTGGATTGCCATTCCCTTATCCAGGGGATCTTCCCAACCCAGGGATTGAACCCATGTCTCCTGCATTGGCAGGCTGATTCTTTGCCACTGACCACCTAGGAAGCCCCAAGAGAAAGAATACATGAAGATAAAGTCATTTATTTTTCTTATTCTTAATTAACAGACAATGAAAGTGAAGAGGAACTCAAAAGCCTCTTGATGAAAGTGAAAGAGGAGAGTGAAAAGGTTGGCTTGAAGCTCAACATTCAGAAAACAAAGATCATGGCATCTGGTCCCATCACTTCATGGGAAATAGATGGAAAAACAGTGGAAACAGTGTCAGACTTTATTTTTTTGGGCTCCAAAATCACTGCAGATGCTGATTGCAGCCATGAAATTAAAAGACGCTTGCTCCTTGGAAGGAAAGTTATGACTGACCTTGATAGTATATTAAAAAGCAGAGACATTACTTTGCCAACCAAGGTCTGTCTAGTCAAGGCAATGGTTTTTCCCGTGGTCATGTATGGATGTGAGAGTTGGACTGTGAAGAAGGCTGATCGCCAAAGAATCGATGGTTTTGAACTGTGGTGTTGGAGAAGACTCTTGAGAGTCCCTTATACTGCAAGGAGATCCAACCAGTCCATTCTAAAGGAGATCAATCCTGGATGTTCATTGGAGGGACTGATGCTAAAGCTGAAACTGCAATACTTTGGCCACCTCATGCGACGAGTTGACTCACTGGAAAAGACTCTGATGCTGGGAAAGGTTGGGGGCAGGAGGAGAAGGGGACGACAGAGAATGAGATGGCTGGATGGCATCACCGACTCTGTGGACATGAGTTTGAGTGTACTCCAGGAGTTGGTGATGGACAGGGAGGCCTGGCGTGCTGTGATTCATGGGGTCGCGGAGAGTCGGACACGACTGAGCGACTGAACTGAACTGGTTTCTTCAGAGTAACAATAGCTACATGGATTTGGTGATTATTTAATGGATAAATGAAATAAATGACATTATTTTAAGGGAGGGTATGAAGAATTGGGGATACTCTGTTAGAAGGTATTTTCCCGCCCTACCCATGACATGGTATAGTATTCTTTGAAAGTGAACTTGGATTAGTAGTCAGTGTATATTGCAAACTTTAGGGCACCCTCCCCCTTGCAAAAAAAAAAGTTTTAAAAAAGAAGTGTAATCGATATACTAAGAGAAGAGAAGGCGTCCCTTGTGGCTCAGCTGGTAAAGAATTCACCTGCAATGCAGGACACCTACGTTCGACCCCTGGGTTGGGAAGATCCCCTGGAGAAAGGAGAGGCTACCCACTCCTGTATTTTCGACTGGAGAATACCATGAACTGTCCATGGGGTTGTATGAAGTCCAAAGAGTGAAGTCAAGTGGGCCTTAGGAATCATGACTACCAACAAAGCTAGTGGAAGTGATGGAATTCTAGTTGAGCTGTTTCAAATCCTGAAAGATGATGCTGTGAAAGTGCTGCACTCAATATGGAATTCCAGCAAATTTGGAAAACTCAGCAGTGGCCACAGCACTGGAAAAGGTCAGTTTTCATTCCAATCCCAAAGAAAAGCAATGCCAAAGAATGCTCAAACTACTACACAATTGCACTTATCTCACAGGCTAGCAGAGTAATGCTTAAAATTCTGAAGCCAGGCTTCAACAGTATGTGAACTGTGAACATCCAAATGTTCAAGCCTGATTTAGAAAAGGCAGAGGAACCAGAGGTCAAATTGCCAACATCCGTTGGATTATCGAAAAAGCAAGAGACTTCCAGAAAAACATCTATTTCTGCTTTACTGACTATGCCAAAGCCTTTGACTGTGTGGATCACAATAAACTGTGGAAAATTCTGAAAGAGATGGGAATACCAGACCACCTGACCTGCCTCCTGAGAAATCTGTATGCAGATCAGGAAGCAACAGTTAGAACTGGACATGGAACAACAGACTGGTTCCAAATAGGAACAGGAGTACGTCAAGGCTGTATATTGTCACCCTGCTTATTAAACTTATATGCAGAGTACATCCTGAGAAACTCTGGGCTGGAAGAAGCACAAGCTAGAATCAAGATTGCCAGGAGAAATATCAATAACATCAGATATGCAGATCATACCACCCTTATGGCAGAAAGTGAAGAAGAACTAAAGAGCCTCTTGATGAAAGTAAAAGAGGAGAATGAAAAAGTTGGCTTAAAACTCAACATTCAGAAAACTAAGATCATGGCATCTGGTCCCATCACTTCATGGCAAATAGATGAGGAAACAATGGAAACTGACAGACTTTATTTTGGGGGCTCCTAAATCACTGAAGATGCTGATTGCAGCCATGAAATTACAAGACGCTTGCTCCTTGGAAGAAAAGTTATGGCCAACCTAGACAGCATATTAAAAAGCAGAGACATTACTTTGCCAACAAAGGTCCGCCTAGTCAAGGCTGTGGTTTTTCTAGTAGTCATGTATGAATGTGAGAGTTGGACTATAAAGAAAGCTGAGCGCCGAAGAATTGATGCTTTTAAACTGTGGTGTTGGAGAAGACTCTTGAGAGTCCCTTGGACTGCAAGCAGATCCAACCAGTCCATCCTAAAGGAAATCAGTCCTGAATATGCATTGGAAGGACTGATGGTGAAGCTGAAACTCTAATACTTTGGCCACCTGATGCGAAGAACTGACTCATTGGAAAAGACCCTGATGCTGGGAAAGATTGAAGGCGAGAGAAGAAGGGGACAACAGAGGATGAGATGGTTGGATGGCATCACTGACTCTATGGACATGAGTTTGAGCAAGCTCTGGGAATTGGTGATGGACAGGGAAGCCTGGCGTGCTGCAGTCCCTGGGGTTGCGGAGTCAGACACAACTGAGCGACTGACCTGAACTGAAGAGAAGAGAGAAAATGGAGTAACTTAAATGAGGCATTAAAACCAGAAAAGTCAGAAATAGATTGAAAGATAACAGGAGAAACCAAAAACAGGGGCAATGAATAGAAAACAGTAAAAATGAGATAGACATTAATCCAATTACCAAGAATCAATTTAAACATCATTGGTCTAAATACACCAGTTAAAAAAAACAGAAACTTTGAGAGTGGTTAAAAAACAAGACTCACCTATATGCTGTATACAAGAAACCCACTTTGAATATAAAGACGCATACACATTAAAAGTGAAAAGATGGAGAAAGATATAGCATGCTAACATATAATCAAAAGAAAGATGGAGTAGCTATATTAATCTCAGACAAAGACTTCAAGGAAAATTATCAGGGATAAAGGGCCATTATGAAATGATAAAGGAATCAGTTCTCTAAGAAGACATACAATCTCTATTATATATGTACCTAAAAACAGCATCAAAATACATAAGGCAAAAACTGCTAAAACTGTAAGGGAAAAACATGAATCCACTACTGTAGTTGGAGACTTCAAAATCCTTCTATCAGTGATTAAGAGACCTAACAGGCCAAAAAAATCATTAACACAGTTGAATTGAACAGCATCAGTCAACTAGATCTAACTTCACATTCTATATATGACAGAATACACATTCTTCTTAGGCTCACATCTAAGCCATAAAACAGCTTAAAAATTTTAAAACAATAGAAATCATACACAGTGTGTCCTCATGCCACAGTGGAACTAAACTAGAAAAGAGTAACAGAAAGATACCTGGAAACTCTCAAAACACTTGGAGACTAAATACACTCTGTAAATAATACATGCCTAAAAAAGTCTCAAGAAAAGTTTAAACTAAATGGAATAAAATATAACATCAAAATTTGGGAATGAAATGAAAGCACTGGAAATGTGTAGCACTGAATTCATAAGTGGAAAAGATCGATCTAACATCAATAATTAAAGCTTTTTTGGAAATAAAACTAGAAAAAGAATGGCAAGTTAAGCACAAAATAAGCAGAAGAAAATAATGGGGAAAAAATGAGACCAGAAATCAGTGAAATATAAACCAAGAAATCAATAGAGAAAATCAATGAAACCAAAGCTGGTTCTTTGAAACAATCAATAAAACTGATAAACCTCTAGTCATGTTAACTAAGAAGAGACATATATTACCAATATTAATACTGTGAACAAGTGGAACTTGAAATTAAAACACTCTTAACATCTACATTAATATCCCAAAATGAAATGCTTAGTTATAAATCTAGTAAAATATGTATAAGATCTGATGAAAGATAAAGAACTAAATAAATGGAGAGATACTCCATGTTCATGTACAGGGAGACTCAATATTGTGAAGAATGTCCCAACCTGATCTACAGATTCAATGTAATTCAGATTAAAATCCAAGATTATTTCGTGGCTATTGATAAAGCAAAAGATCCAGAATAGCCAACACAGTATTGAGTGAGAACAGTTGGAGGATGACAGTAACTTCAAGACTTACTATAAAACTACAGTAGAAACCAGAGTGGTACTGGTGAAAGAGTAGATAAATACATGAATGGAACAGAGTAGAGAGCCCAGAAATAGACCCAGAGAGCCCACCAGTCTTTGACAAAGAATCAAAAGCAAGTCCATGGAGAAAAGATAGTATTTTCAACAAATGCTGAAATGCTGGCACAATATCCAAATGCAAGAAAAAGATTCTAGACACAGGCCTTACACCTTTCACAGAAACTAACTCAAGCCACAGACCAGGAATAAATCTTTACAAAACATATATCCTAAAAAGGACTGGTATGAAAATATCCAAAGAACTCTTAAAATGCAACAATAAAGAAACAGTCCAATTTTTTAAAGGGCAGAAAGATAATACATACCTCACCAAAGATGTACAGCTGGCAAATACTGAAAGGATGCTAAACATCTTATGTCATTGAAAGTGAAAGTGTTAGTAGCTTAGTTGTGTCCGACTCTTTGCGACCCCATGGACTGTAGCCCCTCAGGCGTCTCTGTCCACGGGATTTCCCAGGCTCGAATACTAGAGTGGATTGTTGTGCCCTTCTCCAGGGGATCTTCCTGATCCAGGGGTTGAACCCAGGTCTCCTGCATTGCAAGCAGATTCTTTACCACTGAGACACCAAGGAAGCCCACGTGTCATTCAGTTCAGTTCAGCTCAGTTGTGTCCGACTCTTTGCAACCCCGTGAATCGCAGCACGCCAGGCCTCCCTGTCCATCATCAACTCCTGGAGTTTACTCAAACTCATGTCCATCGAGTTGGTGATGCCATCCAGCCATCTCGTCCTCTGCCTTCCCCTTCTCCTCCTGCCCTCAATCCTTCCCAGCATCAGGGTCTTTTCCAATGGGTCAACCCTTCGCATGTTATTAGAGAAGCCCATATGTCATTAGGGGATTGGAAATTCCAGCAGGATACCATCACATACTTATTAGAATGGATAAAAATTCAAAACAATACTGCCAAATTCACCCGGGGAGTATGTGGAACAACAGGAATTCATTGCTGCCAAATGGTACTATGGAAGACAGTTCAGCAATTTGTTGCAAAACTAAGCACACAATCCTTGCTATTTACCCAGATGAACTGAAAACTTACATCCACACAAAACTTGCACTTGAATGTTCATAATAGTTTTACTCATAACTGCCAAAACTTGGAAGCAACCAAGATGTCCTTCAAAAGGTAAATGGGTAGTGAAACTGTGGATATCATATCCATATGATAGAATATTATTCAGTGGTATTAATAAAAAGAAATAAGCTAGTATCTAACCACAAAAAAGATATGGAGGAACCTTAAATGCATATTGTCAAGTGAAAGAAACTAATCTGAAAAGACTACATATTGTATGCTTTAAGCTGGGTAACACTCTGGAAAAAGCAAACAGGATAGTAAAAAAAATATATATATATATATATATGTATATATATATCAGTGGTTACCAGGGGTTAGGTGGAAGAAGGAGTGAATAGTAAGAGCACAGATGATGTTTAGGGCAATACAACTATTCTGGATAGTACTGATGGTGGGTACCTCTGTCAAAACCTATCGAATGTATAACATAAAGAGGGAATCTTAATGTAAACTGTCATAATTGTTCATTTGCTAAGTCATGTCCGGCTCTTTGCAACCCCATGGACTGTAGCACACCAGGCTTCTCTGTCCTCCATTATCTCCCAGAATTTGCTCAAATTCATGTCCATCGAGTTGGTGATGGTATCTAACCATCTTATCCTCTGCTGCCCCCTCTCCCTTCTGCCTTCAATTTTTCCCAGCATCAGGGTCTTTTCCAGTGAGTCAGCTCTTCACATCAGGTGGCCAAAGTATTGGAACTTCAGCATCAGTCCTTCCAATGAATATTCAGGGTAACTATCAGTTCAGTTCAATCACTCAGTCGTGTCCGACTCTTTGCGACCCCATGAATCACAGCACGCCAGGCCTCCCTGTCCATCACCAACTCCCGGAGTTCACTCAAACTCATGTCCATCGAGTCGGTGATGCCATCCAGCCATCTCATTCTCTGTCTTCCCCGTCTCCTCCCACCCCCAATCCCTCCTAGCATCAGGCTCTTTTCCAGTGAGTCAACTCGTCGCATGAGGTGGCCAGTTAATAATAATAATGTGTCAATATTGGCTCTTCAGTTGTAACAAAAAGTGTGATACTAAGGCAGGATGTTAATAATAAAATTGTTTGTGGAAGGGGCTATGTGGGAAGTCTGTTCTTTCCATTCAATTTTTTCTATAATCCTAAAGTTACTCTACAAAATAAGTATATTATTTTCTTAAAAATGAAAAAACCTTTGAACTATATATGATTATTTAATATGAATACACATAAAATATATTGTGTACATCATACAATCAAGATTCTGGTAAAAACTGCCTAACAATTTCATCTGACCCATAATGAAAGGACTCAGTTGGAATTGGTTTTAATGAGATATCAGATTCATTATGCTATCATTAATTCAGTTGAATAAAGCTGACATAACAGCCAGTTGCAGCGTTTAAGTGTAACAGGAATCAAGTATATGAACCAATATTCAAATGTTTCTATGAAAGAAGGAAAGGTACCAAAACTGCTTTGTTATGAAAGGCAAAAAGTAGAAATAATTTTATATCCTCTGGTATCTTTTGACTTCCAGAGTTTGTCATTTTAAAAATTATTGAAGGAACATTATGTTCTCATTGTGAAGATACTGCTGCTGCTGCTGCTGCTGCTAAGTCACTTCAATCGTGTCCGACTCTGTGCGACCCCATAGACGGCAGCCCACCAGGCTCGCCTATCCCTGGGATTCTCCAGGCAAGAACACTGGAGTGGGTTGCCATTTCCTTCTCCAATACATGAGAGTGAAAAGTGAAAATGAAGTCACTCAGTCGTGTCCAACTCTTAGCGACCCCATGGACTGCAGTCTACCAGGCTCCTCCATCCATGGGATTTTCCAGGCAAGAGTACTGGAGTGGGGTGCCATTGCCTTCTCCGTGTGAAGATACTAGTCATCACTGAATACCATAGGTGTTCTTTTCTTTCTAGCTAAGTAATTACAAAGATATGAAGTATAATAAAAGAAAATACTGGCTCATGAACTCTCACTGTTTATGTAGCAATTTTGTCCTTTAAATATATGGATCCATAATCATGGGTAACACTTATTCCGCATACATAAAGTATATATTGTCGTTAACTCAGCAAAAATCAAGGAAGAAATGTGCTGAATGTTCTTATGAATTAGTAAAAACCAGCAAGGCTAGAGTTTATTAGCTTCTCCTGTAAAACATCAGTAGAGATGGAGAACATCCCTGTTGCTTAAACTAACCTCTAGATTGTTTGAAAAGCAACAGACATTTATTTGGGCAACAGAGACAATATTCTATTAGGAAATCTAGAGGTTGGGTTTTCCTCTTTCTCAGAGGGGTCGTTCATCTCTCAGTAGAGTGTTACCTCCGAGAAAGAATAATATTTTTTTCAGTAAAGAGTTTTGTTCGGATAGCTGGACAAATTCAAGTTTGGGATAAGACTCTAGAGAATTCTGTACCATTAAGCATGAGACATGAAGGCAGATGTAAACAGATGCCTACAGGTAGGTGATAGGGGTGCTATGGAAATTGGCCATTATTCCCAAAAGATCTGATTTTGAATAGCATTGCTTTCTTCTGGGCCTATCCTCTGGCATGTTAACCCCCAGAAACATACTTTAAGATACTCTGCTTCTAAAATCTCTACTTTAGAGAACTCAACTGCACTCACTATACCTACACTTGAAGCCCTGATATGTCCCCTTGGCTTGGGTCACAAAACCTAAAGGTAGTGCTGAAGTCTCCTTGGCTTGGGTCACAAACCTAAAGGTAGTGCTGAAGTCTCCACGCCATCACCTCAGGCTGAACTCACCATGTCTACACTGTGCAAAGCAAATTCTGCCTCTCTAATTCTGCTGGTCTCCCAGCTATTGCCAATGTGGCGATTATCCTCTCTTCTTCCTGCCAAAGACAACTTTCCTTTGGTCAGTTACCAAAGCAGGTATGTTTCCTTCATAACATGTTTCCCATTCTTCTCTTCCCTTCAGCTCTCACAGTCTGAGACTCTCACAATCTCCTATGGAGCTTCTTGGTCTCCAGTTTCTGGTATATCCAATTCCTGAGCATCTATCTTTGTTAGCTTAATCATCCTAAGCATTACCTGATAAAGTAGTAAGAATAAAAAAGTTAATGCTCATTTAATGCTTACTTACATGTGCTGAGCACACTCTGCATATTTTAAAGTTTTTCTCATGAATTCCCTGTCCCAAATAACTATGACTGTCCCTGTTTTGCAGGTGGGTAAGCTGGGGCTCAGAGAAGTTAACTAATTTAGCCAAGGTTGCATAGTTAGTCGGAGAAGGCAATGGCAAGCCACTCCAGTACTCTTGCCTAGAAAATCCCATGGATGGAGGAGCCTGGTAGGCTGCAGTCCGTGGGGTCGCTGGGAGTCGGACACGACTGAGCGACTTCACTTTCACTTGCATGCATTGGAGAAGGAAATGGCAACCCACTCCAGTGTTCTTGCCTGGAGAATCCCAGGGACAGGGGAGCCTGGTGGGCTTCCGTCTATGGGGTCACACAGAGTCGGACACGACTGAAGTGACTTAGCAGCAGCAGCAGCAGCATAGTATGTGGCAGTTAAAAATCACTGTCTTAACTCCCGAGCCTAAGCACTGAGCCTCACCTTCCTCCCCCACCTGCTCAAACATGGTCTTTTTAACACTTACAGAATAAAGTTCTTGACTTGTCATTCATCATCTGCCACATAGTTTGACTTATCAGCTTTTTTAAAAAATGTTTTCACCTCACCTTCTCTTTCACCTCCTTTTCAGCAAAATTGGTTCCCCCTAGTCACTTTATGTATAATTTGTCTTATGCATACATCAGTTCAGTTCAGTTCAGTTCAGTTCAGTTCAGTCGCTCAGTCGTGTCCGACTCTCCGCGACCCCATGAATCACAGCACGCCAGGCCTCCCTGTCCATCACCAACTCCCGGAGTACACCCAAACTCATGTCCACAGAGTTGGTGATGCCATCCAGCCATCTCATTCTCCGTCGTCCCCTTCTCCTCCCGCCCCCAACCTTTCCCAGCATCAGAGTCTTTTCCAGTGAGTCAACTCGTCTCATGAGGTGGCCAAAGTATTGGAGTTTCAGCTTCAGCATCAGTCCCTCCAATGAACATCCAGGATTGATCTCCTTTAGAATGGACTGGTTGGATCCAAATGAGACGTCTTTGCTCACCCTTGCACAACAGAGGCACTAAGTGATTATGACTGATAACCAGTGTGTAAAAATGTACTGGAAATTCTCATTTGATCCTTCCTGAAACCCTCTAACCCAGGTATTGCTTTCATCAGCACTCTAGAGACGGAAAAAAATGAGCCTTCCAAAGCTAAGTGATTTGCTAAGGAGGCAATGCTCTCGACGTCTTCTCTCTGTAAACATTTCGTGTGTGCCAGGTACAAGCAAGAGGAGAGAGAGGAAGAGACAGGACCATGAAGAAGATACAGTCTCTTGTCTTCAGATGCTGATATTTTGATGGGAAGAAGCATAAAACAGTTACTCCCAACTCTGACGCAATTTCCAAAGTCTAAGGACCACGGACTCCTCTAGAACAGTGGTTTCTACTGTGTTAAAGAATGTCACCTAGTCTTTCCTTCTCATTTTACAGACGATGATGATATTACTTCCCCAAGATAAGACAGAGGTAAAAGTGGATCCGACTTTTCTTTTAGTCCAATTATCTCAACTGAACACAAGATTGTAAAATAATCAAGTAAATGAAATAATCAAGCACATCTGTATACAGGCAACGCAGCCACTGGCAATCTGTGAGGGCAAGGGGAAAGCTTGCAATGGGTTTCGCGGTCTGAGCCTCAGTGTCTAGGCTTGGCATCAAGAATTACCCTCCACCTCACAGGAAGAGAAAACGAGGCTCAGAATCGGATGACACAGTCAGTCCCGGAAAGTTTCAGGAACCGACCACGAAAAGACACAACTACTTCCCGACACTAGAACACTTAACCGGAGAAGCCTAGGACTTCACCGACCGGAAGTTCCCCTGCCCCCAACAAAGAGGGCGCCGGTCACGTGAGCCAATCTGATTGCTAAACGCCAGGGTCTCCTTCTCCCCGCGCCCTTGAGGTCGTTTCCGCCCAGAGCTCTGAAGTAGCCAATCAGTACAGGCCCGAGCAGGCGTGCGTCTGACGTCAGAAGCCGGGGCGGAGAGGAGTTGGAATTTTGGCGGGTCTGGCTGTGCAGAGTAAAGGGGTGAGGAGCCGGGTAAGGAGCGGTTTTGAGAGTATTGAGGGGCCGCCGAAGACTTCTGTGTGAGAGTTTAACGAGCTCCGAGGGCGAGAGGCGCAGAGCTCGGGGGCGCTCAGGTGGGTGAGACTGGAACTAGGCGAACGCGGAGGAGGCTTGGGCAGAGCTCTGGGCTGACGCGGGGCCGGACGGCCGGGAGGGCCTTGTGTGCGGAGCCGTGGACGGTTCCGGAGCCGGGAAATGGCGGGTAGTTCCGAAAGGCGCCGAGAGGTGCGAGGCGTTCGGCCGTCCAAGCTGTGTAAGGGTCCATTTTTTTCTCTTAAAAGGTAACCATTTAAAACGTTTGCTAAATACATGCCGTTTGGACTTTCTCTTTTATAAATTTATGCTTAAGTTTATGGTTTGCTAATAGGGGTACAAGGCTCCCATCACATCTACTTTCGTGTTATCCAGTTTAAAGAAGGTGAAAAAGTGAAAGTGAAGTCGCTCAGTCGTGTCCGATTCTTTACAGACCCCATGGACTGTAGCCTGGCAGGCTTCTCCGTCCATGGAATTTTCAGTCAAGAATACTGGAGTGGGTTGCCATTTTCTTCTCCAGGAGATCGTCCCGACCCAGGGATTGAACCCTGGTCTTCCGCATTGTAGGCGGGCGCTTTACCGTCTGAGCCACCAGGGAACAGATGACAAACTGGTACACTGTAGTGGAATGTACGATAAAGTCGTGAAAGCGATGAGGTGGGAGGGTTCCAGGGGCCTGGCCAGATAGAGTGGCCTGGAAAGGCTTAGGAAAACTGGTAGTGAAGCGGAGACTGAGGAATGAGGAGATAGGGGAGAGCTTTCCAAAGAGGCCTGGAAGCACTTGCGTGTTCACGAAGTTCAAAGCAGGCGAATCTGGATGAAGCGTTATTGCGGGGTTGGGGTTGGGTGGAGAGGTTGTAGAAAACACGAGGAAGTGAAAGTAAGTAGGAGAGCGAGTAGGCGTTGTAAATTTTGTTCTAAGGGCAATGGAAAACTGATCAGAATTTCATTAAGGGAATACTGCGATCTGACTTATGTTCTTAAGAGATTGCAGATATTGCTGAGGAAAGAAAAGATTACTGTGGTGTTTACACAGAGGATACATTTCAGAGGGACAGAGAGTCTAATACAGTATTCCAGGCAAAAGATTGAAGATGACTTGGACTAGGTTTTCGGATGAAACTGGGGAGAAGCAGAAGATTTTCAACTGAGAGTTGAAAACTACTGAGTGACTGAGCAGGAGGTCTGTACTGGCAATCAGAGAACAGTGTTGTAATTAATCTTTCCCCAGTAGGGGGCTGTGAGGTATACACTGAGTTCCAGATACTGAACAAGGCTCCCAGGGGATGTGATCCTATGCCTGTGAGGTTTCTCCCACGTCCTCACACTCCTTTCAACCTTCACTCCCTTCCTTCTTCCGCCAGGACCAAAACCCAGATGCTGTCCTTAAGACATCAGTACTCTCATGATTTTCCCACCTGACTCCTTAGGTTAGAGTCTTCCCAGATGGCTCATTGGTAACAGAATCCGCCTGCCCATGCTGGAGACGTGGGTTTGATCCCTCGGTGGGAAAGATCCCCTGGAGAAGGTCATGGCAACCCATTCCAGTATTCTTGCGTGGAGAATCCCATGGATAGAGGAGCCTGGTGGGCTAGTCTATGGGGTCGCAAGAAGTCAGACGCAGCTGAGCACAGCACAGAAGATTTTAGCAATATATTGAAGAAAGAACCCTTAGCATTTGTCACATGGTCCTAGATGATGGAGGGGGGGCAGGAGGTAGGTTGGTTATAGAAATGACCAAGACAGTTTGCCCCTATCCAACCCTCAGGAACCTTACAGTCTTGCAGATTCCCCAGTTGACTGCACCGTGCCAGACACATGATGGATGGTGGGAATATCTAGTGAATAAGTGAAAAGAAAGCACCATAATTAATCCCTGACATCGAACTTATCAAGATCCTATATATTATAGAACACTTATAAGTTAAACAATAACCTAGAAAATTTACACTTTTTTCTTGTAGTTTTAAAAATGATTTTAAATGAAAAGAGGAAAGTGCACAGG
The DNA here is from genome assembly GCF_049115385.1 of Moschus berezovskii. Taxonomy (NCBI): domain Eukaryota; kingdom Metazoa; phylum Chordata; class Mammalia; order Artiodactyla; family Moschidae; genus Moschus; species Moschus berezovskii. Next base: position 56,974,556 of record NC_142474.1, on the reverse strand, counting down.
ATAATATAAAGTTACCCTACTTAGCTATGCCAGCTATTCCTCTGAGCTTCATAATACTTGTTCACAGTTTGTCTCATTGTGTAATCTAGTATCACACAAAACAACTCTCAGGGACTGCATCCATACAAGGAGGGAGAGAAAGTTGGTTGGTTGGGGTGAGAAATGGCCAGAGCCTGGATTAATTCTGAGCTTGCTGCTGCTGCTAAGTCACTTCAGTCGTGTCCAACTCTGTGTGACCCCATAGACGGCAGCCCACCAGGCTCCCCTATCCCTGGGATTCTCCAGGCAAGAACACTGGAGTGGGTTGCCATTAAGCTCCTACAATTTGTAGGATGCTGGATTTGTTGGATGTGTAATGTGAGAGAGAACAATTGAGAGTTATTTTTCCTACATTGATTCCACACAGCCAAGGTTCTGCATTGCCGCCATCTCCAGGGCACCTGGTACTCCCTCAGTTTTCCATCACCACTGTTCACTTGACAGCATGGATGGTGAGTCCTGGCAGTTTTCTCAATTTCCCTTTGTTTCGTGAAAAATCAATCTTTTGTCCATGAGCTTGCTGTTACTTATCTCTCTCTCTCTTAGTCATTAAGTCGTGTTCAGCTCTTTTTGCTGCCCATGGACTGTAGTCTGCCAAGCTCCTCTTTCCATGGGATTTCTGAGGCAAGAATGCTGGAGTGGGTTGCCATTTCTTTCTTTCATTGTCACTTATATCACTTATAAAATAGTGAAAATAGCTACCTTACCCTCAAGCATTGTCTGAGTAGTTCAATAGAAATCTCACTTCAGTCAGTGAATGTTATTTGTTTTAACCAGGTGCACTTTCTGTTCCTAACAACATTGGTTGTCTTTCATAATAATGATGGTTGGCATATGCTTACTATGAGCCAGGCACTGCTCTAAGATCTTATGCATACAATTGGCCTTCCATATCTGACGGTTGCCCATCTGCAGATTCAACCAACTGCTCGCATATTGAGAATATTTGGAGGGGGGGGGAAATTCCAGAAAGTTCCAAAAAGCTAAACTTGAGTCTGCTAAGCTCTGGCAACTATTTACATAGCATTTACATTGCACTGGGTATTATAAGTCATCTAAAGGTTATTTAAAGTGTACAGGAGGATATGCATAGCTTGTATGCAAAAAATATGTATGCCATTTTATTAATATATCAGGAATTTGAGCATCTGTGGATTTTGGTATCCATGTTACTTTAAAATATTTATATAAATTATTTCACATTGTACGTATTACTCCTCTCCTGGTTTCATTCAACATTGCATGTAAGATTGATCCAAATCAAAATATAGTTTATTTCTTTCAACTGCTGTATTTCTTTCAGTTACAATCCATGGTAAGATTGAATCACATTTTAGTAATCTATTTTCCAGTAAAAGGCCTATGAGTTAGTTCCAATCTTTTCCCACTATAAACTATGCTGCAATTATGTTGTTTTGTTTTGTTTTGTTTGGCACATGTATAAGAGTTTCTCCCTACCACCTCACCAACATCTGAGACATCATCCAAAGTTTTTGTAACTAATCTGATTGATGATTTTAAAAGGTAGCTCGCTATTTTAATTGCATTTCCAGGATTACTAGTGAGGTAGAGAACTGTTGGTTTATTTATTGGCCAGTTGGATTTCTTCATTCTTGATTTATCTGTTTCTTTTATTTGCTCATTCCTACCTCCCCACAATTTGGGCTTGATTCCTTTATAAAATCAGAGGCATTTAAAGCACAGACATTGAGGATACATGATACACTCCCTCACTGAAAAGACGGGGTCTGAAATCTAGAGAAGTTAAGGGCCTGTTCAGGATCACATGATGAAACAGGTCAACACAGGAGCCTGGGTTAGGATAGAGACCTCTAGATCAGCAAACCAACACCCTTTCTACCACTCTACGCTCCTTGACCTCAGAAGGAAATGAGCCAGTGGCCAACTCAGGGTCTAGAATCTGATGAAAGAACCTAAAGCTTAAAGTCAGAAATTGCATAATGATTACTCTGAATTGCTTAGTCAGCAATAACTCCAAGACTGCAGGGTGTAGCAAGAGAGAAGAGGCTACTTGGCTACCCAGGCTCCAAGTGAGATAACTGCATACCCAAAATGGAGCCAAGAGGCCTTCCTCTCTCTCCCATTCCAAGCTGTTATAGAGAGCACACCCTGGAAGAGGGCTGTGCCCACACCACTGGGAACTTTGGGTGAGAAAGGCTGCCTAGTGGCTCCACACTCTTGGCCTTGAGTCCATCCTTTCATGAGAGAACCAGGGCTGATCCCTCTCTCACTATTTACTAATAAATATTTTGCACATACCCCCGCAAAATGAACAAAATTTAGAAGTATTATAAGAATTTGTCAGAGCTAGACTAAAACCACTTCAACAGATTTCAGTGTCAAAGGTGAACTCTGAAGTGAAACTGCCTGGGTTCAAATTCCTGTTCGTGACAGTTTCACCTGTGACAAGTCACCAAACATGTGTCTTCCTGTCTATTTTGCTCTGAGGATAAAATCAGTTAATACAGTCATCCCTGGTATCCACAGGGCATGTATCCCAGGACCCTGCATAGATACCAAAATCTAGATGCTCAATTCCATGATATTAAAATGGCATATATTTTTTGCATACAAGCTACACGTATCATCCTGTACGCTTTAAATAATCTCTAGATGACTTATAATACCCAGTGCAATGTAAATGCTATGTAAATAGTTGCCAGATATGTTAATGAATATGTATTTATGTTAAAAGTATGAAGAATGGGCTTGAATGATACATCAAAATTACGACAGTGATTACACTGGGACCTGGTGGCTATGGTAAGGAGTTGGGATAAGATTTGATGTAATAAACTTCTAACGTAAAAGCCAAAAGCAAACATGATAAAAGGTTGTATGTGTGTTAAATTACTTCAGTCATGTCTGACTCTCTGCGACCCTACGGACTGTAGCCCACCAGGCTTCTCTGTCCATGAGATTCTCCAGGCAAGAATACTGGCATGGTTGCTTTTTCCTTCTCTAATAAAAACTTAATTATGGCTAATTCTGGTTGATGGGATATGAGTACATTTAATGTAATGCTTTGTAACTTTCTGTAGTTTTTAAAAATTGCCCAAACAATGAAAAAGTGGGGTAATGTATACACCAAGGAACTAAATGTATACTTAGCATGATTTTCAATTATTCCATTGTGGATTGAATTTCATACGCAGGAAGTCACTTCATTACCTTAAGTAGTGTAGATAAAGAGATCTAGCCCAGTGGCTGGCCCACTGAGATAACTAAGCAGATACTGGCCCCTACTTTCTTAGCCTAGTGCCCTCCAAGAAGCACTTGGGGAGAAGAAAGTTAGAAACAAGAACAATAGTTACATGTACCAGGCAAAATGGTGAATCTGCAGTCATTTTAACTGCATTATGAATGTTGAATGTTTTAACTCTGCTTGTCAATGGCTGTTTTTCACATATAGGCTTCCTTTATTTCCTTTTTCTTCTTTTTCCCATAGGGGAGGAAGATGATTTGTCTCTGCTGACTGCATTGCTGGAGGAAAATGAATCGGCCTTGGATTGTAATTCAGAAGAGAGTCAGCCCTTGACCCAGGAAGATGGTGAACCTGACTCATTTGATGAGCTCTTTGACGCTGATGGTGATGGTGAATCTTACACAGAGGAGACTGATGAGGGAGAAGTGGAAAAGGCTGAAAACCAAAAGGAGAATTTGGCCACACTCTTTGGAGACATGGGAGACTTAACAGATGAGGAAGAAGCTCCTACATCACAATCAACTAAAGAGAGGGTTGTCCCTGCTCCTGCTCCCAGTCAAGGGAAAACTAATCAGGAGTTGCAAGGTGCCCTAACCACTTGCTTTCTCTAATTTCTTTATGATAGACCAGATGATGACTACCCATCTGACAGCTTTCTTCAAAATAGCTGCTGAGTCAGGAGTAGAGATAAATGACTTTGCAAAAAAAATTGTAGAAGTTAGTGGAGCAAGCATTTAAAGCCAGCATTTGAGGGCACAGCAGTCCCTGATATCAGGTCAGCCAGCTATAATTGAGCTTTTGCAAAATGGCTCTAACATTTCTCACATTTATTACAGAAAAATAATACCTTGAGATTTAGCAAAGGGAGCCAGGGATAAGACTACAAAGCCACTACATATTCTGTTTGAGCAGAAGACCTTTTCTGAACAGATCCATCTAGGAGTGGCTTTTTCTTGCTTGCTTGCTTTTTTTTTTAGTGTTACAGATTTTTTTCCTGTTTTTATCATCTCATAAAAAAGCATTATGGCAAGTTTTTTAGTTCATTGTTTCAGGAGCATTGGAGCATATAAGTGACTTGTCCCAGGTCACTCATCCAAATCTGTATGATTAGGATTCCAGGTGGATTTTGGCTGCAGAGTTTCTATTTCTATTTTAATCCCAACAGGAGATTCAAATACTTATAAACATCAACTAGAAAAGGTTTATACATATTAGTTGGTTTTATGAAGTTGTTGTTTAGTCGCTATAATGTCCAGCTCTTTTGAGATCCCATGGACTATAGGCCACCAGGCTCCTATGTCCATGGGATTTCCCAGGCAGGAATACTGGAGTATGTTGCCATTTCCTTCTCCAGGGAGGAGCGCCATTTTCTTATTCCTGATATCTTCTCTGATACGTATTTTTTTAATTTACATATATATTTTTAAGTGAAATATAGTTCATTTACAGTGTTATCAGTTTGAGGTATATAGCATAATGATTTGACATTTTTATAGATTATACTCCATTTAAAGTTATTACTGAATATTGGCTTATTCTCTGTGCTGTACATTTGTGTTTTAAATATGGAAAGCTTCACAAATTTGCATGTCATCCTTGCTTAGGGGCCATAATCATTTCTTGACTCTTAAGAACTTGTCAACCATGAACGTGTATCTAACTGTCAGTAGTACAAATTCATAATCAGCTTTGATATTAGAGATTTGTTTACTGGAAAAAATACCATGTTTACTTCTCTAAGGGGAAATGTTTAAAGTGTAAAAGTTAATTGTGAGTTCTCAGTATGTGATTCTGTTCTGGGTCTCAAGTTTTGGAGGTTATGGGTAGACATCAAAAATCATTTCAGCACTTCCATTATGTATGATATTTCTTCTGTTCTGGCTTTTTAATCAATATATTTTTTTCCCCTAGATGAATTAAGGAAGTTGCAAGAGCAAATGAAGTCCTTACAAGAACAGCTGAAACTAGCGACAATTAAACAGCCTTCAAGTCCAGCCCTTTCACGTAAAACCCCAAGTAATCAAACTAATTCTAATAGTATGCATTTCTGTTACAAAGAAATCATAACATTACTTTTGCATCCTACTCCTGGTAAAAACAGTTTTTGAACCCCTTTCTAAATTTTCTTTACTAATTTCTTTTAATCAAGTAGATAAATCTCCACGTCCCCCTCTTAAGGAGAAGAAAGTTCAGAAAATTCAGGAGTCGTTATGCTTTGCTGCGGAGCTTGACATCCCTACTCTACCAAAACCCAAGCGAGTGGCTCGGACACCAAAGGTCTCACCTGCAGGTGTAGTACTCATGGCCCCTAGTTTCTTACTGCCTGGGCTCTGTTTACAATATATTTGGTACTCTTATGTATGGGGGTGTGTGTTGGTCTGTCTTACTTGCCCATTGAGAAAAGTAAGTTTCCTGGAAATGGGAACCACATTCTATATTTCATAATCTTTGTGTACATCTCAAAGTGCTTAGGAAATACTTGGGTAGAGAATAAGTATTTAAATGCTTAGTGGATTCAAATTTTTTTGGTTCTATAAGTCCTGTAGTTGAATTATAGTGAAGTATAACCTCTGGGTTGAGTTCTTATGCTAGAAAGCTAGAGATTTAATCTTCAGGCTGTGAGACTGAGGCACAGTGATCTCTTTAATAAAATGGTCAGGTTTTATTTGAAGCCAGAGGTTTCATTCTTATGAAAAGTCATCTTTGCCAGGAAGATAGAGTGGTACTCTATTTCAGCACATACATATATACACACAAAATAAAATGTAAAGGATTGTGTATTGGTTTTGTTGTACTGTCTTTTTGCCCAGAGCAATTGCTCTTTGGAAGATCTAAGAGAAAATGACCTGGCGGTAACTTGGCTTAGAGTAAGCAGCATTTTATTGATCACACGTTCAAAAAGGCCCTTTTGACTGCCATTGGCACATGACACAACAATACAGAATGGCTGTAGCCTCTTTGTGTTCATATTTATTTGACAACAGATGATATATTCCATGCATCCACTTATTAATAGTGTTTATTCCCTTAGGACTTCTGATATTACTAAGGTATTTTATTAGGGAGTGTCCTGAGGCATTGAGATAAGGGCATGGTTTCTGGCAATTCTAAAAAGTTCTAGGGTTACCCTGGCCCCTGCCTTGGGAGCAGTGATCCAAGTTCACTTTGAAAGTAAATACCAATCTTATTTGAGAGAGAATTATTAAGGAGAATACCCAAGCATTCCGACCCTCAGGAACATTGTCAAATGCTTGTAAAATATGAAAAGAACCATATTAGAGTATCCTAGGTCCCCTAACACTCCCGCCCCCGCATCCCCACTGATGCACATACACACAAGTAAAACGAAATGAATTGAAGCAAGAAAACAAAGGGAAGCTAACTTTGGATGTCTTTCAGGTAGAATTTGACCTGTGCACAAATCTCCACTAATTACTGATTTCAGAGGGAGGGCTGTTTCTCCCATATGAAATCTACCACAGTGCTCTCTGTATATGGTGAATATTCAAGAAATGGCATTGCACAGAGTAACAGTGTTTTAGAGTAGAACTGATGCAGCCACTAGCCACTTGTGGCTAATTAGATTACAAATTAGGCATTCATTTCCTTAGACACACTGGTCAGTTTCAGGTGGTCAGTGTCCACCTGTGGCTGGTGGCCACCACATGGACAGCAGTGGTATAAAACATTTCCATACACAGGAAGTTCTGGACTACACTGCAGAGGTTTGGGGGTAGTATAGAAATGATCCTGTGGGTTTCCGTTATTCTCTCAAGGTTTGACATGTGTTGATTAAAAAAGAAACAATTCTAATTAAAAAATGTTTAATTATCAGTGTGGTTTTTATATTTTCTAGAGCCCCAGTGCTCACCTTTGAAGAGGACAAGTGTACCCTCCCAACCACTCCGAACAACTCCTGGGAACAAGCCTGGTGGGATGACTAGGGATCAGAGTTCAGGGACACCCAGGAGCTCTGGGGAGATGGCTCAGGATGTCTCCGTGGAAGCCTTCTCTGGCCTGAGGCTCAGGTCAGTAATTGTGACAGCCCTCTCTCTGCTCGTAGTCCCCACAAGATGCCTCTTCTCCTTCCTAGGGACTGAGCCTTCCAGAATTAGTGTGTTTGTACTGCCGAGTCCCATGAGACGTATAGCTCTTATACTTGACCGTACTAGGCCTTTGGCACTGAATTTGACTCAGTGTATTTACATATGAATAGGAAAGTTTTCTCTTGTTTGTGTAGAGAATAAAAGATATATGTTCTTAAAAATGAAATCAATAAATAAGTACTGTATTTAACCAGAAACTAGTAGGAACAGTGGTAGAGACTATTTTTAAATACCTAAAGGAATATACAGTTTAACTAGGATAGTAGTATCTTCTTAATGTTAATAGAAATAACTGTGCTTTTTTGTATTGTTACGTGGAGAAATTAAGATATTCAGGTAAAATATAAATGGGAGGTGGGAGAGAGGCTCAAGAGAGAAAGGATGTATATACACTTAAAGCTGATTCACATTGTACAGCAGAAACTAACACAACATTGTAAAACAGTTATCCTCCAATTTGAAAAAAATAGAAATACATCCCAGGATCAGTTCAGGGAAAAACCTGGATTTCTGAGTCTTCTGTGTCTATTGCTTTGCACCCCTGTTATTACTGCTCTTGAAGCCTTGGGCAGAGACGACATCCTTACCCTGAAACCAGATTGCCTTTAGTACTGTCTGAGTAGCCAAGTGCAGCCCCTCTAGAACCTTGTCAACCTAAACTAAAACTGCTAAGCTTTTAAATTATATGTTATTGAGCAGGGGAGAACAAGTGACTCCTGACATGCAGTAGAATTTTATTGTAATAACTCCATACTCTTCAAAATTGGGGGGATCAATATTTTAATTAATTGTGTATTAATTATGTATGTAAATATTAATATAATTAATGTAAATATTATATTTTAAAATCAGTTTTTTAATTACATTTGAGACAGAATTCGAGGAATGGAATATAGTAAAAACTCACTGAGGGAACTTCAGGCTTGTTTTTTAAGGTAAATATGGCCCTCCTGAGATAATACGGCCTTTCCCAGTGGAAACACCCTAGAGATAATACAGATGTTGCTAATGCGGGTATTGCTATACATTTGAACTGAATGGAGGTAGATGAAGTTGAAACTAGTCAGCCAGAGCTTCTGTGGGGCCTACAAATTTAGGGGGTTGCAGAGTTTTTGAGTCTTTCTCATGATTGTTCTTCCTGAACCTTAGAACCTGAAGATACTCTGTAGGATCATAGCTTCGTAGTAACCTGTTAACTCGGAAATCAAACAAGGAAAGAATTTCTCCACTTATGTCAGTGTTTCCGTCCTGAATATTCTTTATTGTTGAGTTAGCCCTTAGAGTTTCTATTCTAGAAAACTTCTGAAAGAGTCAAAAAGCTTGTTTTCTCCTGACTGCTCTCATCCTAAAATATGTTATATGATCCAACATGAAACAGATTTTAATATTCAACTAGAGAAAAACAATTTGCAAATTTTATGAGTTTTAACCAGTCATTAGAAACAACAGTGTATTAATTGAAGTTCGAGTCAGTTTTTTTAATTATATGAAAAGGTTGGCTTTTAAAAAATCTGATTAGAAATAGTAAAACTTACGAAAATCTCACAGAATTGATGGAATTGAAATATCCTAATTTACCTAAACAATTCATAATTTTATATTAAAATCAAGAGATTATTTTTAAAAGAATGTTATATTAGAATTCAAAAGAACTTAAATAATTTGTGGTCTTTACTTTCTACATAAGTCCCAGTTCTATATCCGTGGAAAAGCAAACCTGGTCTTTAAAATAATCTTTTGGGGAGGAGGCCGTGCTGTATAGCATGGGGATCTTAGTTCCCCAATAATGGTGGAACTCATGCCTCCTGCATTGGAAGCACAAAGTCTTAACCACTGAACAACCAGGGAAGTTTTCACCTGCTGAAAAAATATGTGCCTTGTACTAAGCCTCCCTAAGAACAGGTGCTTTAGAGATTTATGTCCATAATATCTCTTCTAACCAATTTGCTACAGTGCCAGATTATCTCTTAGAGTAATAATCTACCAATCGCTGGTGTCTTGACCCAGAAAGCCTCGAGTATCCTCCACAGAAATGAACAAGAAAATGATCGGCCGAAAACTTATCAGACTGTCTCAGCTCAAGGAAAAGATGGCAAGTGAGAAGCTGGAAGAAATAGACTGGGTGACGTTTGGGGTTATATTGAAGAAAATCACTCCACAGAGTTCTAACAGTGTAAGCTATTTTATTTATCAGCTGTTTCATCACAGATTGGCAGTGGAGACTCATGTTCTTGATTTGTTACCCAGAGCCCATCAGTGTTTCATTTTGTAGTCATTGCTAGTAAGTTCTCAGATTGCCACACCATCACCTGGTTGGTACCAGAGTGGGAGATATGTAAGGAAGGCCCTACGTAAAGGTCTGGTTGGACAGGTTTCTTGAGCCTTTTATTGTCCACATCATTCTTACTCATTTTACTTGTTTGGTGATGCCTGTGGATGCTCTACAACTCTGATTAATCCCCCTTATGGAAGGGGAGAACGTCCTCAAAGACCGTTTGGAGAGTCTTACTAGATGTAAGATGTCAGTCACCAAAGTCCTGATATTGCTGACCTGTGCCAGTACAGGATGGTACATTTCATTTGCCAAATATTATAAAACATCTGGTAAGTTTTTAAATCACAGTTGACTGAGAAAGAACAAAAATTATTCTGTGGCCAAGTCAGAAAAGCTGGATTCTAAGCCTCATTCTTTATTTATCAGGAGCTTTGTGGCATTAGGTGGCCCTTACTCTTTCTTTAAGGACCTCCATTTGCTTATCTGTAAAATGAAGGAATTGTCTTTTGATTACCTGAAAGGCTGTCTCTAAAATACTTCAGATTATCTTGTTCAAAACTAATTTCATTCTCCAGTTTTGATATTGACCAAACTTAAATTTTTTTATGAGCTCTGACACCAGGGGTTGAGGTTCAGATTCTGAGTCCTGCTCTATCCCTGGTCTGTCTCAGTAAATGTGAACAAAGCTGGTTTTCATTTGATTAAGTTCATAATTGCATTACCACTGGCTATAATGACATTGAAATAATAGGTGTGAAATTTATCTGAACTTCTCTAAGAATGGCATTGTATAAATCCTTGGAATAATTATAATACTGGAGTTTAGGCAGTAATTCACTATAACCTGTAGCCATACCCACTCTGGGCTGCCTCTGAAATAGCTTGATTCAGTATTGTGTGAATTGCTTTTTTAAAAATTCTATAAACATGGAAGTTGTTCAGATTATATGTGGCTAGCATTTTGAGTTTCTTGATATGTCATAGTATTTCCAAAGTTTCAGAGTTAAATACAACCAGTTTTCTTTAAATGATGCTGTTTTTCTCCTAAGGAAAGATATAGAAGCATTGAACTGAAACTTCCTTATTAATATTAAAATAACAATGATAAATAATGTTTATTAAATATATATCAGTAAATTTTTTATGGAAGTGTAGTTGATCTACAATGTTGTGTTTTAGGTGTACAGCAAAGTGATTCAGTTATACATATGTCGATATGTTTCATGTTCTTTTCCATTATGGTTTATTATAGGATATTGAATATAGTTCCCTATGCTTTACAGTACTAGTCTTTATTGTCTGAATATTTTATATAGTACTTTGTGTCTGCTAATAACAAGTTGAAGAAACAAAGTTAACAAGTTAACAAGAAAGTTGTTTCTTTCTGAGGTTTGCCTTTCTTCACCTTCATTTCTAAAATGAGAAGAGGCATACCAAATTCTTGAGAAAGGATTAATTTATAATTAACAGACATTCTAATGATAACCTATTCATACTGGGTCATGCTTAGCTATTTTCCACAGTAGAACACTTGGACTGTATATGAAGACATTGTAACCCATTGTTCAAGATTTATTAAAGATAACCATAAATGATTTGCTTCAGGGGAAAACATTTAGCATCTGGCGACTGAATGATCTTCGTGACCTGACGCAATGTGTGTCACTGTTCTTGTTTGGAGAGGTTCACAAAGAACTCTGGAAGACTGAACAGGGTTCTGTCATAGGGCTGCTCAATGCAAACCCCATGAAGCCCAAGGATGGTTCAGAGGAGGTAAGACTCTGTTTCCATGTGTTTGTTTGGGGTTTTTTTGTGGTCTTTATAACTTAGCTGAGTTCTATCAAAAACCTTTATGCTGGTCTACCTCCAGGTAATAAGCTTTTGTATTATTTTTACTCCATTTTACTGGCTTTTTTTCATTCATTTCTTACCTGCCAGTATTCTGAATTTCAGACTAGGCTAGAGTATTTTATGACAACTTTTTTCATTATATTTTTTCAAATTCATTCCAAGCTTCCTGGAATTTATTTTTCAGTACTTGGGCTCAGGTTCCCTTCCATCTCCTATTATCCTTGATAGCATCGGGAAGGAAGGGTTTATAGTTGAGGAGGGTTTGTTCCGTTTGCTAGTACAATCAAAGCTGCAACTTACGAGTTTTTGTTTTTAAAGTGACTTTTCACTGTCTTAAGCAGCATTAGAATTTGGGTTACTACCTACTTACTGATTCTCTAGTAAACTGCAAACAGGTACAGTGTGAACAATAACAGTTTCTCCACAGGAATCAACAAGGGGCTACTGCTTCTGTTGTAGACACATTATTATATCAGGAGGAGTGAGAGACAGAGTTGTTGCATTCATTGCTTTCACGAGAGAATAGCAACAAATCTTCATTTATTGGTTTGGAAGGTGTTTGGCCACAAGTAACAGAAAAGCTTCACTACAGTTCTTTGTAATGGTAGACACTGAGGTTTTTGTTTTTCTTGGATAATAAAAAATCCAGACATAGGCAGTGTTGCTGCTGCTAAGTCACTTCAGTCGTGTCCGACTCTGTGTGACCCCATAGACGGAAGCCCATCAGGCTCCCCCGTCCCTGGGATTCTCCAGGCAAGAACACTGGAGTGGGTTGCCATTTCCTTTTCCAATGTGTGAAAGTGAAAAGGGAAAGTGAAGTCGTTCAGTCATGTCTGACTCGTAGCGACCCCATGGACTGCAGCCTACCAGGCTTCTCCATCCATGGGATTTTCTAGGCAAGAGTACTGGAGTGGCTTGCCATTGCCTTCTCCAGTAATGCTCTAATACCAGGGCTGGTGTCCATGAGTCTCTCAGATTTCCCTCTTGGTCACAAGATGACTTTGAAACCCTAGCCATCACATATCCATTGAAGTCAGGAAGTCAGCCAGCCTCTTCACTCTGCTTTTATAGAAAAGCAGAAGCTTTCCTGGCTACCTTCCCTGCAGACTCCTACTTCAGTCTCATTGGCCAGAGTGGAGTCACATGACAATCATTAGCTGCAAAGAATGCTGGGAGAACTGGGAACCTGCTCCATCACTGGAGGCTGAGCATTAGGATTCTGATAGTAAAGACGCAGGAGGGAACAGAGAACTAAATGTCCTCTCTCTCCCATTTCTACAACTGTTTTACAGAGCACTGGCTTCAAATCCCAGGGCACTGATGAAAAGGATAAGCCTAACTCAGGCCAACCGTTACTATATCCATTCTTGCGGGTGAGGGGCCATACCTTTGTTTGCTTTTAATTCCCACTACCTCTTTTTATACAGATATGCTTATCTATTGATCATCCTCAAAAGATCTTAATTATGGGGGAAGCTCTTGACCTGGGAACCTGTAAAGCAAAGAAAAAGAACGGAGAACCATGTACACAGATTGTGAATTTGGTAGGTTTAAGCTTTGTTGGGGTGGCTTTTGCTAAAGAAAGAAACATACGAATAAATTTTAGGCACTTTACCTGTAATGACCTATTTGGAACTGAGTTTCGTACATAATAGGAAGCATCAAAGTGAGAAAGTAGAATGTGTGGTTAATAATGGCCAGTTTAAAAAGCTGAGGGCGGGGGAAGGATTTAACCTCTTAGGAAACTGATCTTTTATTACCAGCTGATTGGGAAGTATAAGAAAAACAGAATTTTAATTTGCCCTCAATTCTTTCTAGTGCTGAAGATCAAACTCTAATGATGAAATACACTGCAACCTTATTTTAGCCAGTACATAACTGTATTCTACCTTTTATTAGAACTTTCTTTTTTGAAAAGTAAATAAACATTGTACTGAAATAGAATGCACATACCAGACCATTCAGCTTTAAAGTGCACAGTCTAGTGATTTTTAATGTATTCACAGGGTTGTGCAATCATCTCCACCAGGTAATTTCAGAACATTTTCAGTCCCCTTCTAAAAACCCATACCCTCTAACAGTAATTCTCCATTCCGCTTCTCCTCCAGTCCTGGCAACTATTCATCTACTTTCTGTCTATAGATTTGCCTGTTCTAGACATTTCATACAGTGGAATTGTATAAGGTAGAGCCTTTTGTATCTAGCTTCTTTGGACTTAGAATAATGTTTTTAAGATTCATCTGTGCTATGTTCATGCTCCAAAGCCTTTTATCAGCACTTCATTCCTTTTGGTATTTGAATAATACTCCATTGTATGGATAGACTACACTCAGTTTATCCTTTGGTTGATAGATACTTAGGTGGTTTTCATGTCTGACTGTTATGGATAATGCTGCTGTCAACATGCATATACAGGTTTTTATGTGGGTGTCCATTTCAGTTCCCTCAACTATATACCTGGAGTGAAATTGCTGGATCTGTGTTTAGGTTTTTGAGGAACTACCAAACTGGTTTCCCAAGTGGCTTTTACAGTCTCCCTAGCAGGATGTGAGGGTTCTAGTTTCTCTAACACTTTGTTACTGTCTGTCTTTGATTATAGCCATCCAAGTGGATGTGAAGTGGTACTTCTTAGAGCTCTTTGAAAGGACTGGATAATAGGTTCTGGTTTCATCTCTTTTTATTTCGCTCATTGCTGCCTAACAGATGAACTAGTGAGCAGGAAATAGGGAGGAAAGAGACAGTTGGAAAGAGGTCTCAGGGGAAGTGTGCCTGTCAGATCACAAGAGCTGGACCATTAAACCTCCATTGTCAGCATCTCTTAAGTTTCACCCAGTTCAATAATACTTCATAGTTTCTCTTTGCTCCTTTCACTATAAGGGTAGCATTTGAGAGTCAACCAGAGAAACAGAAAGGAAACTGATTTTGTTTTATTTTTTAGCTTCTGTTGAGGTAAAATTCACATTATGTACAGTTAACCATTTACGTCAATAATATTTAGTGTATTTTATTGTGCAACCACCAGCTTCAGGTTTCAAAATCTTTTCATCACCCCATTAAAAAAACACCCCCTAGCAATTAAGTAACCATTTCCCTGATGACCTATATCTGTTTTCTGTCTCTGTGGATATATGCCATAAAAGGAATCATACAACATGGGACCTTTGTGTCTGACTTCTTTCATTTGGCATAATATTTTCAAGGTTCATCCTAGAAACTGACTTTATTTCCATTGTAGAAAAAGGACAAAGGCAATGAAAAGTACCACTTTTTCTTGTACCTGAATAGTGTGTTCAGAGTTTAGTCCCCTTAACTTTTTTTTTCTTAATTCCTATTGAGTATAGTTGATTTATAATGTTGTGTTAGCTTCAGGTATACAACAAAGTGAATTAGTTATATGTATACTTACACCTGCTCTTTTTAGATTCCTTTCCCATATAGGCCATTACAGAGTACTGAATAGAGTTCCCTGTACTATAGAGTAGGTAGGTTCTTATTAGTTATGTATTTTATATATAATAGTGTGTGAGTATGAATCCCAATCTTCCAATTTATCACCCCCACTCCACCCCCTTACCTAGAGGATAAACTTCTAAGTTGCTTCTTAGCAGTGGATAGAGAATAATCTCAGTAGTTAGCCGGGAGAGTTTTGCCCACAGAATAGCTCTCTGTGAGGCTGGGAGAAAATTGTGTCCATTAACATTGTCCCCGGCCTGTTGCCCTAATGTTGATACAGCTGCTCTTTTCTCTTCACAGAATGACTGTGAGTACTGTCAGTATCACATCCAGGCCCAGTACAAGAGGCTTAGCGCCAGGCGAGCTGACTTGCAGTCCACCTTCTCTGGAGGCCGCATTCCAAAGAAGTTTGCTCGCAAAGGCATCAGCCTGAAAGAACGGCTGTGTCAGGATGGTTTTTACTATGGAGGCATTTCTTCAGCCTCATATGCAGCCTCAATGTAAGACATTCTCAGAGCTTCTTTGAGGGCTGGGGTCTTCATTTAAGAGTAAACCCAGGACTTCTCTGGTGGTTCAGTGGTTAGGACTCCATGCTTCCACTGCAGAAGGCATGGGTTGCATCCGTGTTTGGGGAAATTCTGCATGCTGTGCTGTATGGCCAAAAAGGAAAAAACAAAAAGTAAACCCAGTGGTTGTACATTTTTGTCCCAGTCCTAGAAGGTTTGTACTGGTTTCATCTTTTATAACAAGCTTCCTAAAACTGTAGCAGAGGAGAAGAGACCCCAGGACAAGGTTATTACTTCATTCCTGGGAAGAGAAGAAAACACTTAGAAGGAGGAGAAACTGAGTCTGGCTATCCTGGTCTCTAACAGGGAGCCCACACTTCCTCTTTGGCTTCTAATGTGAATAGTCCAACTTTGTCAGGACTGATTGGCCACTGAAAGTGTTCACCATAGTGTTGACATCCTTGAAATCATTTCCATCGTGACTGTGAGTGTGAGGTTGTAGATCTCAGGGAACCCACAGTGAACTTAATGAATATGCAGAGAAACCTCACAGGGGAGGGGGATACTGCTGAAGCCGGCACTCCTGGGGATCTCAGCCTCTCCCTAGAGTCCCTGAGTAGGTGATTGATGGCCTGTCACCTGACTCTGTAAAATATACTTGAGGCAGGGATTTGGCTCAAGGGAGCTACATTTGGTCCAAGAGTAAAACAGATTTGGTCCTCAATCCAAGAGACACTGGGCTAGAGGACTCTCACCTCCTGTCTATTTTGTAACATCAAGAACATTTTTAAGATTTAAAATAATGTCTGTATTTTAGCAAAAAGCAATCCACATAGCAAAATTTTTTAAAAACATATGTACAGTTTAGTGAAAAGGAGACAATAAAAACCATCTATAACCCCACCATCTAGATAACTGTTAGTTTTGGTATATATGGTTTGGGGGGACATTTCCCTTTAATTTTAAGAGTTTAAATTTTTAAGAGTATAAAATGAAGTCATAGTATGCCTATAATTTGCAGTGTTCTTCTTTCCCATAAAAATATGGGAAAGAAAAAAATATTTTTCTTTGTGGAATATTCATTTAACGGCATTAATTTTAGTGGCTTCATAGTATTCTTTTTCATGGCTCTGATAACTTAAATAATTCCCTATGGATAAACATAGTATTTCTAACTTTTAGCAATACAAAGCTTCCATTAATATCCTAAATTTTTGCATAGGTCTTACGTAAATCCTAGACTTCTTGATAAGTCCTAGTCTCAGTCAAAGTGTTTTCATATTTTTATATCTTTTGCCAATTTACTTTTCCAGAATGGCCTTCAAGCAGGTTTGTAGGTTGCCTGTCTTAGGTCTGTGACATAATGCACACATCAGTTACGTGTAGGACCATGGTATTAACTACAGTCTACTTAAAAGGAGCTTTGAGAAACATTGACGTTTTGTAACAACTACTTTTCTGCCTCATAGAGCATTGACTTTCAGTGGTTTTCATTTTCCTTTTCAGTGCAGCCGCTGTTGCTCCTAAAAAGAAGATTCAAACCACTTTGACTAACCTGGTGGTTAAGGGCACAGACTTGATTCTTCAGGAAGCTCAACAAAAACTAGGTAACTTTGTTTCTTTCTCCATGTTAAATTTGTAGTCTTCAGGATTGAAAACAGTTCCTAACTCTAAATTATACTAAGTGATGTCTCCTAAACTAAAAGAGCCAAGCTTAGTCGGCAGCATCTTAAGCAACAGCATATTAATCTTAGCTGTGTCTTAGGTTTTTAAAACGTCTCGATGTATCTGGGTCTAACTCTTAGTGTCTGGCACTAGAATCAGTATTGTCAGCTTCCTGTCTTTCACTAAAACAGGTCCAGACCAGAGAATGCCACCTCCACTCTGTCCTTGAGGCTCTGTTTATAACAGTGGTCAAAGTCTAGCATGGACCCTTTCCCGTAGTGCACAATCCAGAAATAGTGTGTGAAATGACCCTTCAGATAATAGTATTTTAATCATTTTTCAAAGTAAGGTATTTGTCTTACCTTTGCAGTCCTACTGGTCTGATGTTAGAGATTAAGGATTCTCTTTTCTCTTGATATTCCATCTACTTCATTTACAAATGAAAAAATTATGAAAGCAGAGTTTAAAAAAAGAATAAGACACATGACAGAAAATAGACTGAATTGAATCCTCTAAACCTGATATATATTTCAGGAATACCCCAGAAGAGCTTGTCTTGTTCTGAGGAATTCAGGGACTTGATGGACTTGCCTACATCTGGAGCCAGAAACCTGAAACATCATTTAGCCAAAGCCAGGTCATCAGGTACAGTCAGCCTGCACCTGCTCTGGTGTCCACACCTGAGACCTGCCCCCTCTCAGAACTTGCTCAGCCTGTGGCTTGTGTTTTAGGGATCATGGGGAGCCCGAAACCTGCTTTCCAGTCCATCTCAGCATCAGCCCTCTTGAAGCAACAGAAGCAGCATATGTTAGAGATGCGGAAGAAGAAATCAGAAGAACTGCAGAAACGGTAGGAGGCACAGGTTTGATAGTCCCTGTGTAGATTGCTCATATCATGAATTCTGCAGCTGTCCTCGTAGATTTCAGAAGTGTGACGCTGGATTTGAGGTGGTTGACCGCCTTTTCAGCTTTGAAAGTTTTCTTAAAAATAATTTTAGCATAACTTTTAAAGTTATAAAGCATTTAAAGGTAAGTATTTCTGACTGATGCTAGTGAATCCTGAGACCAAGTACTACAGGCTGTAGTAATTAATGTCACTGTAGAAAAGAGAAAGTAATGACATACAAAGACAGTTTTGTGAAAAAGGAAAGTAGACTGTGGCCAGTTTGCCACGTTTCTTAGTTTTGCCAGTTAGGTTTTTTAATTACAGTCTGAGCCAGTGCATGGCTTCTGCATTTGTTCAGGTCAATGATAAAATTGAGACACCGAGAATGGAGAGTCACTTGAGAGGCAAAATCAAGTGGAAATGGGCATGGAAAGTAAATGAATCAAAGACTCTTGAACTCAAGTTATCTGAATGGTAGTAAAAGCTACTGTCTACAGGCACCAGTGTACGCTGACCACCATGCTTTAACACTGTACACACGTCACATTGGTCCTTACCATAATCTGTGAAGTATTATTATCCTTGTCTTGTGATTAATGTAACTGAAGACCAGAGAGCTAGTAGATAGTGGAGCCAAGTTTAAACTCACACCTACCTATTCTACTCCAGTGTTGAACCATTGCTGTCCCAGACCTGGGCTCTTACAGGGTATGTGGTTCCATGGGGGGAAAGAAGTCTATTAAGAGTCAAGAAGAGATGCTTTGGAAAAATAGGGGAACAGATTTGGCCTCAGGCAGGTTAGTTTGAGGTCCTGGTAGGCTATCTATAGCAGTATTCATCAGGGGCCTACAGATGACATGAATGTATATGTATATACATGGACACGTGTGGACCATGTGGGGAGTGGAAAGTACCTGTCAGTTTAAAGGCATTACGGTTTAAAGTTTTGCTGGCCAAACATAATTTATCTTTGGGCAGCATCTGGTAGGCAGTTGGCAAACTCAGCCTGAAACTTATAGGAGTGAGGATAATATGGTAGTGAAAAGAAGACTGGCTCAGGATTACCTGGTACTAGTCCTCAGCCTGTCACTTGATGGGCAGTAGGGTCTTGGGCCTCAGTTTCTTCATCTCTACAATGAGACGTTAGGACAAATGATTTCTGACCTTTGTTGTTTTCACTTAGCCCTCGAAGCCACATACGAAGGGGTGGGAGGGAGATTCAAGGAGGAGATATATTATACAGCAAAAACTAACACAACATTGTAAAACAACTGTCGAGGTCCTTTAATGGACCCGAACCTGGTGGTCTGGAGTCAACCGATAAGAAAGTAAAAGAGAGAGAAAGAGGCTGATATTCCTTGGTTTACACAGAAAGCCAATAAAGCCCCCACACGGGGCTTGCTCTGTTCATGAAGGCCTCAGGCGCCCTCTTGATAGTGTGAAAGCGCAGAGCGCCTTTTCGAGAGGGTCTTAGAAGCCCGGGCAGGAAAGTGAACCCAGAGATCCTCTACGCTCCAAGAATTAGCCTGAAAAAGAGAGAGAAAGCAAGACACGGGGACCAAAGCTCTGATGGAGCAAAGGTGTTTTAATCAACTTGTTGTGGGCATATATACTGTAGTTATTCTCAGCAAAGATAAAGATTAAAATTCCAGACTTGAGAGAGTTGTAAATAATCACTTTTACCATATGGTTCATAAAAAGGAAGAGGGTAATTATCACCATATAGAAAAACTAACGAAGGAAATGCCTGGATTCCTTAGCCCCCAGCAGAGGCTTGCCTCTCCTCTTAATTCCTGAATATTCAGGAATTAATAAGGAACAGAGAATTCCTGACAGATCCAAAACAGCACACAGGAAGCTTCCTGTTAGATGCTTCCTGACAAACAACTATACTAGAAAAATAAAATATCATCTTAAAACTAGAAAAAAAGCCCATATATAAAATAATCAGTGTGAATCATGTTAATAGCACCCTTCTTTTATGACTTCCAAATGTACTGTGTGTGTTACCTCATCCTAGTAGAATAAACAAAATACACAGATTCAGTGAGTTCCTGAAGCATCTCAGCTAATCAGAGGGCTCAAAATATAGTCCACAGCTCACCTTCAGGGCTGAAGATGCTCCATATACTGACCCTACTAGAAAGCCAATTGATAAAATTAGTAATCAGTTGTAAATTGGTGAAACAGCATTTATTCAGTGAAAATTCAGTTAACTGAAGAATTAGTGAGATTTGTTCTTTTTTACTGTGCGCTAATCTGAATAACCAAGGATGGAAAATTATTTTACTGATGACTGCTTATCAGCTCGTGGCCTGCCTGCGGTCTTCCAGTCTGTGTGTTTTGTGCTTTTGTGCATAGTTTGTGACTGCCTTTTTCTTTATAAAGCTTTCTGCAAAGCTCCAGTGAAATCAGGAGCCCAGCTGTGCCATCCTCTTCTCAGCAGCCCCCTTGTCGATCTCCACCAACGGGGGCTAAATTCCCCAAGATGGAAGGAACCCCAACCACGCAGATGCCCAAGCTTGGAAGAGGCATCTCAGAAGGAGATGATGTCCTCTTTTTTGATGAGTCACCACCACCAAGACCAAAGCTGAGTGCCTTAGCGGAAGCCAAAAAGGTAGCTGGAGTCTGTGTTCTTCACCACTTGGATCTGTATTCTATGAGACACAGCTGGTGCTTCAAACTTAATATACCCGTGACCAGACGAGACAGTTACCTCATACCTGTTTATTGATCATGATAATTAGAGTCAAAGGAATTTTGAATGATAATTGGTATCAACAATGCCATTCATTTAATTCAAGAAAACCAGCCACTGTCTCCACATTATTTCTTGTCAGGCTGCAGGAGATAACATGGAAGAAATCTTAGGTAGAAGCCCAGTCTGTAGACAGCTAAAAACTAAATTGCTCTGATTGAAGTGGCCGTTGGGGGTGGTCAGAACCTCTCCTTTTCCTGAGTCACTGAGCCCCCGACTTGAACCTGTCTTCTCCATTCTAGTTAGCAGCTAGAATCACATGAAGAGCAAAGGCTAGCTGCAAGGCAAAGCCACACCTTTAGTAATAGTAATAGCAGTTACACACCTATGTTAACTATTATTCTGTGTCTGAGATTTGTGCATACATGCTATTTACTGTGTATTTACATGCTTGTCTTGCATTATCTCGTTTTATCCTTACAACTACAACCCTAAAAGATAGGGGTGTCATCTGTCATCTTCATTTTACAAATGTAGAAACTGAAGCTGAACAATTAAATCAGGTTATAAACTAGTAAGTGACAGACTTGGAATTCTATCTTTTTTCTGTTCTGAAACAAATTTCTAAAATGTTTATGTGGTTCCTTTATGGATCTAAAAGCTTACAGACTATCTGAAGTTAAAAAATAAGGTGAGATTTGGTTTGCTAACTTAAGAGACCCGTCTTCCCTTCTTTGAAGTTTTAATGATTGTGTTAATAATGCTAAGTAAAATGAAGATGTATTTTGCTAATGTATGTTTGAGAACTGCCAAAATTCACTGATTAATCACTGGAAAGGGATACAGAGCTACAGACGCCTATCTTATCGTTTAGATTTTTATCTCCCTCTTTTCTGTTTTCCTAGTTAGCTGCTATAACCAAATTAAGGTCAAAAGGCCAGATTCTTGCAAAAACAGACCCAAATAGCATTAAGAAGCTAAAGGAACCCCAGAATGTCCTGGAAGTGAAGGAACGTGTAGAAAAGAACAGCACATTTTCTCAAGGTACTCCAAATGGGAAGCTGTCCAGTGGGAAAGAGACACTACTTACAGAGGAAATGTTCCAAAACATAATCATCCTGAAAGACTAAAAGACTAAAAGCGAAAGTCAGTCAGTCATGTCCGACTCTTTGCGCCCCCATGGACTATACAGTCCATGGAATTCTCCAGGCCAGAATACTGGAGTGGGTAGCCTTTCCCTTCTCCAGTAGATCTTCCCAACCCAGGGGTCAAACCCAGGTCTCCCGCATTGCAAGCGCAGTCTTTACCAGCTGAGCCATAAGGGAAAGCCCAGTACTGGAGTGGGTAGCCTGTCCCTTCTCCAGTGGATCTTCCCAACCCAGGAATCAAATTGAGGTCTCCTGCATTGCAGGCAGATTCTTTACCAACTGAGCTATCAGGGAAGCACTTGAGATCAAAGGTCATTTTTTTTTTCCCACTTTTCCTCTGGAGAGTACCTCAGTAGTATTTCTGCAGCTGGAACTGATTGTTTATTATAATCACATTGAATTAAAATGAAATTATGTACAATTTAAAATCTTGAGATTACTCATTGTCTCTTTGCACCTATATATTAGTATAAAGATGTATTTTGCTTTAAAGGAGCAGACCTTGTTTTAAATTGCCCTATTTTCATTTTTAAAACTGAAGCTGACAATTGTCACTTTAACCTCAATTTGTAGATAGGAATTTTGTTGTTATTACCTCTTTTCATAATTGGCCCTTATTTTAAGGTGAAAAAGAGATTCTAATTTAGTGATCAAACCGGCCATCCCCTCCCTCCATTCTAGTTTGTACTTCTCAGTTCACTTCTTCTAAGAGCCTCCCTTTATTGGTACCAGGGGAGGTAAATTCATTTTGAAGGGTCTTATGGCGGGGAACACAGCTGGGGGATGCTGAGTTGGTGAGGCACACTGACTCTGCAGTTCCTCTGTGACAGCTCACATTTTTTCATTCTGCTGTAGCTGAGGATGAATTGGAGCCTGCCAAGAAAAAAAGGAGAGAGCAACTTGCTTACCTGGAATCTGAGGAATTTCAGACAATTCTAAAAGCAAAATCGAGGCACACAGGGATCTTAAAAGAGGTAAGAAAGAGCCCAGAAGGTCACAGGTAACAGAGCTGTCCTCTGACTCGGGTGCTCTGTTATGGGACTCAAAATTTGTTCCCGTAACCTCAGCTGAGACATTAATTTTATGTTGGCTTGTTTGAATTTATTTTGAAGAACAGGAATATTGCTAATAGATTTTAGCTTTCCCTTTGTTTCTTTGAAGAGTATCATTCAACATTATTTAAATTGACTTTGGTATTAAAGTGTTTCAGTCCCATATTTTATAATAACTTTATATTGTATAAAAATATCAACTAACTGTGTTGTACAAGATATCAAAGCAAATTTTTCCCTCCATAACCATAGGACTTGTCCGGTTGCACTTTAGGAACAGTCAGTGTATATTAAAACCGTGCACAAGAGTCGTAGGGTTGTATATAAATAAAGCTATTAGGTTCCAAAGTTATAATAGGTTTTCCATCAACATGGATGCCCTGTAGAACATTCAGAATTATCCTTTGATGTATGAGGTACTGTTGCATGCACTGCAAAAGGTGTAGCGTTTGTGGTCCCTGTCAGTAGCAGGGGTAGTGGTCACTGAGATAACAAAAGAAGCGTTACAGCAGATTTTTTAAATGTCCCTTATTTAGTGCCAGCATGCCAAATAATCTACCTTTCTTTTGGTTAATAAAGGACTAAGGAGACAATTAAATATTTTTCTACTGGACTCGAGACTTAGGAGAGGAGCTCAAGCAGACTGTGAAAGACTATAGAGCCAAGCTCCCTGGCACTTCATGCCTTGTTCAGCTGTGCTGACTGGACTGCGACCACATTCTGTTATGAATAGCTCTCTGCCCTTACACCTTCTACACATTGTTCCAGACAAGCAGGGATTGTTCCTGCCGAGTGCTTGGTCTGGAGGATAGAATCAAACAGATGGGGTGCCATCACTGAGGAGGCATCCACCACCTCCCATAAACTAGTCTGTGTTGGAACAATGGAAACGTTTCCCTTCTGGGGCACACTTGAGCTCATGACACTGCTAATCACGTCAGTAGTTTAAATTTGTACTTAATGTCTTACACGTCACCATATGCTTTCATGCCTTCTATTTGTCCATTAAGGGCTTATTTCTACTTACCATCTTTTGGCTCAGTTCACTGACCCATGCGTTCATACAGTTAGCTTATTTCTTCAGGTCTGATTTGATTTAAACAACTGCCTGAGTCTATATCAGATTTGGTTGAAGGTCTTCTGGGTATCATGTCACTCCAGGCCGAGGCTGAGCTGCAGGAACGCTATTTTGAGCCTCTGGTAAAAAAAGAACAAATGGAAGAAAAGATGAGAAACACCCGGGAAGTAAAATGTCGAGTCGTGACATGCAAGACGGTGAGTGTGGGAGACGGCTTCCCCTCTGGCCTATCTGTGGGCTCTGTGACCTTGCAGGGTGTGGAAACTTGGTGGGGTTTGGGGCCGTGTTTTGTGACCAGAGTCCTGCCTGGATTTAGGGTCATTTAATTAGGCAGGACCCCAGTGTTATCTCTCCTCAAGTTTTTTTGGTTTGTTTTTAGCTGTGCTGGATCTTTGTTGCTGCATGGGCTTTTCTGTAGTTGCAGCCATTGGGAGCACTGCTCTCTAGTTACAGTTTGGGCTTCTCATTATAGTGGCTTCTCTTGTTGCAGAACATGGGCTTTAGGGAGCACGGGATTCAGTAATTGCGGCTTGTGGGCTCTAGAGCACAGGCTCAATAGTCGTGGCACATGGCCTTAGTGGCTCTGTGGCATGTGGGATCTTCCTGGCCCAGGGATTGTACCCATCTCTTGCAGGTAGATTCTTTACCATTGAGCCACCAGGGAAGCCACCCTTCTCAAGTTTTAACATGTCCTCAATTCTTAGTTCCCAGTCCCTGGGGCCTTAATTGAAAAATTTGACTTGGCATCAGATGTGATTAACCACTTTTGTTCCCTTCTGCTCAGGACCTAACATAAATGTCTCCCGGAAAAGTTCTTTCTGTACATGTTTCCTGGTATTCCCATTCCTTTTGAATATACCTCCTTGACTAATCAGCATTGTGAGCATGTGTTAGAGGAAGAAGAGGCTTAGCTTACAAGTACAGCATTCTCTGACTTTATTTTTAAAACCTTAGATTCTCCTTTATGTTTGGGGGGCAGCACTAAACCAACTACTCCTTTGAGAAAGTGCAGACCCTAGGGAAGCAGTAAAGCCTTTACCTTAGAGGACAGCTTTTCCTCTGACAAGATGGCCATATTAGGACAGATCTGGTGTATTCCTTTCCTGTTGCTGCTTAACAAATGACCACCGACTGGGGGCTCAGAACAGCACAGATACATTATCTAACAGTTCTATAGATCAGAATTTTATGTGGGTTTTGCTGGGGTAAAATCCAGCCGTCAGTAGGGTGCATTCCTTTCTAGAGCTCTAGGGGAGAATCCGTGTCCTTGCCTTTTCCAGCTTCTAGAGCTTGCCTACATACCTTGACTCGGAGCCCCTTCCTCCATCATCAGAACCAGCAGTGGGAGGTGGGGTCCTCTCAGCACATGGCTCCAACCTCCTTTCCTCTCTCCCACTCTTGAGGACTCTTGTGAATCCTTTGGGCCCACCTGGACAATCCAGAATAATTTCCCAATCTTAAAATCAACTGATTAGCAACCTTCATTCCATGTGCAACCTGAATTCCCCTTTGCCAGTAACATAACATACTTGTGAGTTCCAGGGAACAGGGTATGCATATCTTGAAAGGATTATTTTGCCTAACACAATTGGCATACCACCGTACCCTGCCCTCTTTGAGGCTGCCAAGGCCAAAAGTTGTTCATCTAGACTCAGTATGGTTACCAGAAATTACACAGCATTGTCCTGACTCTGTTTCAATCTTCACCTACCATTTCTTGTTCTGTTCAGCCGTTTTAAGGATCAAAATTAAATTAATTAAGATCTTTCTTGGTTTTACTGCTTATGAAATAGGAGTAGTAATAAGCTTATAATCCTTTTCAGAGACCTTGTAAGGGAAAGTGAAAATGCAGCTCATCATCTTCCTAAATAGGCCCCATGCCTATAACCTGTAGTCTTATAGTCAGGGACTATAGTGAATACAGGGTAGACCAACTAAAGCTACTTAGAAATTTCCAGTCCTTTTCTTCCTTCTCCCTAGCTATTGTCTTGATGTCACAGAAGATTACTGTGAATTTTACACCTGAAGTTGGGGCAAACATGAGAAAAAATGGTATTAATAGGGGGAAAGTCAAGAAATCACAGGGATCACTGCACCTGAAAGATGGTCACTCCACTAGTCACTGCCTGGTAGTGACAAGAGAACAGAAGTTCTGAGGAACAGGCCGCCTTTGTGGCCGCTGGCTCCTCTCTGCTTCAGGCCTCTTGAGCAGATCTTTGTGCTGGGTCTGTGCAGTGCGCCTACACCCACTTCAAGCCTCTGGAGACCTGCGTCAGCGAGCAGCATGACTACCACTGGCATGATGGTGTGAAGAGGTTTTTCAAGTGTCCCTGTGGAAACAGAGCTATCTCCCTTGACAGACTCCCCCAGAAGCACTGCAGGTATGAGTATTCATGGGGTTCTTGGTCCCATAGGCTTCCTGAACCTTTTTGCAATTCCCGGGTGATGATGTTCCCTAGAAACTTCGGACGGTCCTTGACCCCAAGAGGGTCAGCCTTGTTCTGTGCCTTCTTACAGCTCCTGGGTATCCCCAACTGCTCCTGGAGGGAAGGGATCCTCCCCTTTTCATGACTATACCCCCAATACTAAATATAGTGCCTGACACTAGGTTATCAGAAATGTTTGTTGACTAAATGGAGCCTGGGTGGTGTGGGTTGTATGATGTTGATTCTTTGGAATTTGAGGCAATTTCACAATCACTTTTAGTCTTCCTGAGAATGTTTCACCAGCATATCCTCACTACTTTTTGTTGTTGTTCACTTATTTCATTTGGGTTGTTGTTTATTTCCTGGAGCCCAAACTTCACTCTCATGTCAGGTTTCTCCACGGCTGATTTGGAATGAGGGTGGGGGTGGAGGAACCCAAATCCCATGCTGGTTCATCCCCTTGTCAGAGCTGGTTTGTGCATTTTTTTTTTTAACAATTGAGATTAGAATTGTTTAAAGTACCTATTCATATATTGATACTTGACTTCTCTCCAAAATATTGTAACAGCAAGAGCTTGTGTAAAACAACAGAGTATCAGAGAAGTGTGACCATTAAGGATAAGCAGTAAGTGCAACTCAAATGAAAGAATATGATGCTTTTCAGCCCCCAGGTGGCACTGTTACTTTGTTAAGAACTTGTGCTTTCTCTGGTCTCTCTTGTCAATTCTTGATCTAGAGCAGAAATGGGCACACTTTTTCTGTCAAAGGCCAAATGGTAAATATATTAGGCTTTGCCAGCCCTGTGGTCTCTTTCACCACTACTCAAACACGTTGTTGTGCCAGTCATAGGTAATACTCAAATAGACATGGCTATGTTCAAAAAAAATTCATGAAAGCTGTGGCAGGCTGGAGTTGGCCCATGTGTTATAATTGTCTAACAGTGAGTTGTGTGTAATATTATTATCATTGATCTGGTAGTAGGCTCTGAAAGTTCTCTCAATAGATATTGAACAGGTCTGTAGCTGGGGAAGGTTATGGAGAGGCTCCGGGCTAAGTCCTTTGCCGCTGATGCTCAGAGTGGGGTCTAAGGAAGATGGGGAGAAAGGATGAGCCTGATGGGGTGGCCCTATGCCCAAGACCCTCTCAGATCCAAGGCTCCTGGGAGCCACAGTCCCATGACTTCACTGTATTTCATTTGTTTCTCTCTCCCCAGTGTAAAATTGCTAGAAAATAAGCTTTCCCCATAGTATCCCCCTGCCTTCTCAGGGTTGGACTCAACTACCATGTTAAACAATGAGAATGAGTCTCTAGGCCCTTTGACTAAAGAGAGTGAAAAATCTGTGGACCAGGAAAAGATTTTCTTCCTGTTGTGTCGCTTTGGCCCCAAACTTAACAGTGACCTTTCAGTGGAAAAGTCAAGATATCACTGTCTTCCCTGTTCTCACTACTGAAAATGGGGAAGCATTGTTCAAACCCAAAAGAAGAGTAATCCTCTCTTACCACAACCATTGAGTTCCAGAAAAGGAGAAAGGAACAAGCCATGGGCTTCTTGTCGCTATAGGCTGGCTTTCTCAATCTGAGAGTCATCCCAGTGACCTTCACTGGAAACCAAGTTCACTCTCCTTGCCTTTTGACAGACTGGCTTTTGACAGACTTCAAAACCATTGCTCAGATCACTGGCGTGTGTATTTTCAGTAGCAGTAGAATGTAAACGGGAATATGAATCTCACCTTAGTTGAGCTTCTGCTTAAATGAGGCGGATCTCCCCAAAAGTGCAAGGAGCACTGTTATCTTCATGTATATGGACTTGTAACCTCATCACTGAGTCAGTCCCATCTTTTCTGTTTCAGTAATTGTGGCCTCTTCAAATGGGAACGGGATGGAATGTTAAAGGTATGTCATCCGTAAGGTGATAGATTTTAGTGACCCATGCAAATACTGTTGACCCATTTCTTATTAAACTGTTTCTGTTTTTCTAGGAAAAGACAGGTCCAAAGATAGGAGGAGAAACCTTGTTACCAAGAGGAGAAGAACATGCCAAATTTCTGAATAGCCTTAAATAGCCTTGACTTCAAACAGGTACCCACAGTTTACATTGCCCCTTGTGGTTCTGGAAAAGCAAAGTTTTGGCTCTGAATTGCCCATGTTCCTGATTGACACAGTCGAATACTGTTAAGCCTACAACTTTGCGTTGGTTTAACATCAAATTTAACGTGACCTAAGTGGAAAATTGAGATACCAAAAGGTAGATAAAGAGTTGTGTTTCTCTGTCTCTTGGGTTATAGAGTATATGATGTCACTTCTTAATCACAGTAAGGTTCTGTTATTTATGTGGACAGCCAGAGGCAAAAGAATGAATTTAGCTCAGGTTACCTGCCTAACTTCTGTGCTTCAGTTTCCTCATCTGTAAAATGAGGAAGGTTGAACTAAATGATCCTGAAATGTGCACTCAAAACTCTAAAATTAATATAACATCTTGCCATTTAGAAAATTAGGACCATCACCCTTGATATAGTCTCACTATATTAATATTAAAACCTAGGTTCCTTCTTTTGATTCTGCTGTTACCTCCATTTTGTTCTTAGAAATCAAGTCACTGACCCATGTGGCATTTCAGTTCGTATCTATATGGTTCTTTGTATCCTTACGTTATTGTGGAGCTCTGTAATGGAAATACCTAAAATTTCATCATTTTAAAATATGGTTTGTTTAAATATGGCTTAAAGAAACTGAAACCTTAACCAAAACCACTGTAAAACTAGAGAAACCATGAAACCCAATTGGAAAACAGAAACATCCCACAAGGAGAATCCTGTGGAGTTTCCAATTTGTAGATATTGTTTATTAGACGCAATAAGAATTTTAGATCGGGGATCACTGGGACTTGCGGTTACGCTCAAGTCTGGGTCCTTCTGCTCACTAGTTCTGGGACTTTGGCTGAGGTGCCCATCCTCAGTTTCCCCATCAGCAAAATGAAGGTGATGATGTCTTGGTGGCATGGACTCTTGTGAGATAATGCATGTGTGCAGGAGCATGGTAGGTGTGACTTTCATCATTAAGGAGAGGAATGGAGCTTCCCAGGTAAGAGCACAGAGACCCGAGATGTTATGGGCGCCTGGACAGAACGGTGATGATGGAGGTGGACAGTGGAGTGGTGGATGGCCTCAAAGGAACAGACAGATTGTGCTGAAGAGGCAGTCCAGGGTCATGCTCTGGGTTAGGTAACTAACTGCATGGATGTTGAGAGGAAACTCTGAAGGGATGGGAGGTAGATAGCCCAGACATTCAGATGCACCAGGCTCCCCACCCAGGGAAGATCAAGGTGGTGACAGGACCCAACTCTGGGGCAGCTTAGCCCCCGGGGCAAGACCCATACAGTCTGAGGTTGCAATGGGCACATGGGAATGTGGACTGTGAGTGAAAGTCATTCAGTTGTGTCTGACTCTTTGTGACCCCATGGACTATACAGTCCGTGGAATTTTCCAGGCCAGAATACTAGAGTGGGTAGCCTTTCCCTTCTCCAGGGGATCTTCCCAACCCAGGGATCAAACCCAGGTCTCATGCATTGCGGGCAGATTCTTTACCAGCTGAGCCACAAGATAAGCCCAAGAATACTGGTGTGGGTAGCCTATCCTTTCTCCAGCAGATCTTCCCGACCCAGGAATCAAGCCAGATTCTTTACCACCTGAGCTGTGAGGGAAGTCCAATGTGGACTGTAACCACATTATATACAAACAGTAGGTGCTCATTAAGCTTCTAAAGAAATAGCAGTTTTAAGAGCACCAAGAGCTAGAAGAATGCAGTCAGCATTCCAGATAAGGCAGGATGGGGTTTCATTGGATCAGCTCCATCTTGTCCTGCACCCAACTCAGAGGTGCCATAATGTCTTAGGTATTTGCCCTGAACCCAGCCCAGGTTTTGGTGTCACCAGCAAGAATTAGGGTATATGACTCTGGCAGGGTCGCAAGCAAAAAAATAGATGGGGAGGTTAGTGTTATTCATCAAAGATCCTTTCCAGGTCAGTCTTCAAACACAGATAAAAATGTTGAGGATTGACTTCCAGAGCAAAACAAAGGGTTGGGTGGCAGCATATGGGGGTTTCAGTGAACCAGAAGGGGCTGAGTTCCTAATCGTTTAAGCCAGGTCATGGATACACGGAGACTGGTGCTTGTGTCTGTATTGTCATGTTTTGAAGATATAATGATGAAAGGTAAAAACAAGCAACTCCAGTTTTTCTTCTCTGTGATACCCACTCATTGTCCCTGGGGGCAGTTATTGCTCCTTCCTCCAGTCTATTGCTGTATTTTGAGCATTGCTGTGGCAGAAAACTTACTGTAGTGGGTTTGTTTATCCACAATATATTATATCATATGATATAATATCATATATTTATCCACAAATATACAGGCTGCTAGCTTGTATATTTTAGGGTGGTTCAATTTCCAGGTGCCAAGCCCAGTGCTACCCTACTGGTGTTCAGTGAATGTTGGGTGGATGGAGAGAGTTTAAAAATTGTGAATTCAAGGAACTTAATAAATTTTCTGAATTGTTCAGTGCTGTAAAAGTGCTGCACTCAATATGCCAACAAATCTGGAAAACTCATCAGTGGCGACAGGACTGGAAAAGGTCAGCTTTTGTTGCAGACCCCAAGAAAGGCAACTCCAAAGTATGTTCAAACTACCACACAATTGCACTCATCTCACATGCTAGCAAAGTAATGCTCAAAATTCTGAAGCCAGGCTTCAACAGTACGTGAACCATGAACTTCCAGATGTTCAAGCTGGATTTAGAAAAGGCAGAGGAACCAAAGATCAAATTGCCAACATCTGCTGGATCATGGGAAAAGCAAGAGAGTTCCAGAAAAACATCTACTTTTGCTTTACTGACTATGCCAAACCCTTGATTGTGTGGATCACAGAAAGCTGTGGGAAATTAAAGAGATAGGAATACCAGGCCACCTGACCTGCCTCCTGAGAAATCTGTGTGCAGGTCAAGAAGCAACAGTCAGAACTGGACATGGAACAACAGACTGGTTCCAAATAGGAAAAGGAATATGTCAAGGCTGTGTATTGTCACCTTGCTTATTTAACTTATATGCAGAGTACATCATGCAAAATGCCAGGCTGGATGAAGCACAAGCTGGAATCAAGATTGCCAAGAGAAATATCAATAACCTCAAATACACAGATGATACTGCCCTTATGGCAGAAAGTGATGAAGAACTAAAAAGCCTCTTGATGAAAGTGAAAGGGGAGAGTGAAAAAGTTGGCTTAAAACTCAGCATTCAGAAAACTAAGATCATGGCATCCGGTCCCATCACTTCATGGCAAATAGATGGGGAAACAATGGAAATAGTGACAGACTTTATTTTTTTTGAGCTCCAAAATCACTGCTGATGGTGACTGCAGCCATGAAATAAAAAGACGTTTGCTCCTTGGAAGAAAAGCTATGACCAACCTAGACAGTGTATTAAAAAGTAGAGACGTTACAAAGGTTTGTTTAGTCAAGGTTATGGTTTTTCCAGTAGTCACATACGGATGTGAGAGTTGGACTATAAAGAAAGCTGAGTGCCAAAGAATTGATGCTTTTGAACTGTGGTGTTGGAGAAGACTCTGAGAGTCCCTTGGACAGCAAGGAGATCCAACCAGTCTATCCTAAAGGAAATCAGTCCTGAACATTCATTGGAAGGACTAATGCTGAAGCTGAAACTCCAATACTTTGGCCACCTGATGCGAAGAACCAACTCATTGGAAAAGACCCTGATGCTGGGAAAGATTGATGGCGGGAGGAAAAGGGGACAACAGACGATGAGATGGTTGGGTGGCATCACCGACATGATGGACATGAGTTTGAGTAGGCTCTGGAAGTTGGTGATGGACAGGGAAGACTGGCGTGCTGCGGTCCATGGGGTAGCAAAGAGTCAGACTCGACTGAGCCACTGAACTGAACCAATATGTCAAACATGCGGGCTACTCCATTTAGGAGAGTCCTCTGCTTGGGCAACCTGAGTTTCCAAACACCGTTTGACCCAAGTGAATGCCACCTAACGATTGAGTCAGTTGGTAGGATTATTATTTTGAGATTTAAACTCTAGCTAGAAATAATACATATTTCTCCCAGAATGGTATTATAGTAGGAACATAACTCTTAAAGGACATGGTTGTGGGAGATAGTTGATGCAGGTTTTCAAGAGCCAGGAATAAATTTCACATGCCTTAGATTACATCAAAGTCTGCTCTGTGTATAAGTTTCTGTGTCTGAGGCTTGTGTTTCCCTTTAGGTCACACACTTTTGGGAGTATTTCACTTTCCAGGAGGAATGTATTTTTGTTTTGTTCTGTTTTCTAAACAGAGAAAATGTTTAAATCTCAAAAATAACCAAAAGCACTTGAAATTCTCATATTTTTGATGGCTCATTTCAAGTAGATGCGTTTGTCCCATAAACTTAAAACAGCTATGGGTCTGAAGGAGGTCACACGTGAACAACCACCTGGACACTGAGCTGCAGATTAATCTTTGAAGACCTCTCCCTGTATAAGAAACATGTTCTTGTTTGAACCAAGGGTGTTGTGAGAGTTCAGATTCACTTCTGTATATGTTGTGCAGTAACAGTCTTATAAAGGTGGATGGGTGAGCTGAATGTAGATGCCCCTGTTTTTCAATTTTGAATAATTAAAAATCGAATCGAGTTACTTCTCACTTACTCTAGGTTTTGGGGGGCTTCCACTGGGGGAATGCTGTTTGTGTGTGTTTTGTTAGAATATTCAGGGATGAGAGGGGTAGGTGGGCCAGAGGGGGCACATACTTATTTACATTAAAAGTATGGTTCATCATAAGGCCAGTCTAATCCTTCTACCCTCTTTACCACGGTATATTAATAGAAGTATAGGGCTTATTGTATAGTCAGAACACAGTAAGCACATGGTGGTCTAAGCACACTCTGGTTGATCACAGTTTTGTGATCTTCACAATAGATTTTTTTTTCGATGCCTTTTTTTGGGAGGGGGGTTTATTTTGTTTGTTTGTTTTGAGCAGGCTTCACAGTTTGCAAGATCTTAGTGCTCTGACCAAGGATTGAATCCAAGCCACAACAATGAAAGCCCAGAATCCTAACAGTAGGCCACAGAGAACTCCCTGTGCCTTTTTTTATTTAGAGGAAATAAGTGGCTTTTTAAAGAAAATTATCTTTCTCTTTAGTTTTGTTAAACTACTTTCCCTTTCCAAACAACAGAAGGAAAACTGAACTAATTTGGGTAACAATGATCCAGAATAGCAAATAAGAAGCTTCTGAATGAGGAGTGTGGAATTGTCTCCAAAGAGAACTGAAAACATTGAATTTCGGCTTTTAAAATTTTCCAGTTTTCAGCTGTTAAAAACATAATAAATTAATGTATAGGAAAGTTGACAGGAAGCGATTGCATGAGTTGAGTTTTTGTGTAAAAGTTTATGATAGAAGTAAAGCTAGATGTTTATAAGAGACTAACTGTCTGACAACATTAATTTTTTAAATTCAGGAGTGTAAATCTGTTTGCCTGCGTTGTCACTGATAGCAGCCCATCTCAGCCTCTGCTCTTACAGGTAAAGCAGACACTTCGGATGCCATGGGGAGAGATTTGGAAACAGCACCGCTCACAAGAAGGATGATGGGCTCCAGAAATGAAATTCTGTATTTGTCAGTATTGAGGAAAGAAAGAACCATGTATCTAAAGAAAATAACAGGTACAAAAGGTGGAAGAAATCAGTGGGCATAGCGTGACAGTAGTTTGTGAAAAAGCTGTGGAAGTTTTGAAAATTAAAGAGAGCCAAGAATATCGCCACACAGCTGAACTCTCCAGATCAAATGGAGTAGAGACCTGCCGTGTCCTACACAGTCAGACCACATAGCCAATAAAATTGACTTACACTTTGGAGAAAAGCCAGACAGCGGTAATTGAGGTGGTGAAAACTCAAAGCCTTTTCACTGAGAAAGGAAAGACAGACTAGAAAGATATATACAGTGGATTTTTGTTATTCATAGTAATTGTTTCATGAAGTTACCAACTGAGCTGGCAGATACACAGTCACTGCTCCTAGAGGAAATACAGGTTAGGTTTCCGTGAGCCTCTAGTCACGTTTTCTTCACTGGCTCAATAAATAACTTTATATTATATATATGTTTGTTTAAAGACACCTTATTTAATATATATTGTCGATTCATTAACATGGAACTCACAGTCAACAGCCCTGTGTCTCCTGACCGAATGAAGCTGATGCATTCAAATGATGAACACATGCATTTTCTCTGGATGATCGGTGCATCCCATCCTTCGTGCCCTCAGGAACAGTAGATTGCACTTCAGCACTCAGCTTGGGAGCCATTTTCAACATCAAAAGCATCTCAAAAAAGCACAACAATGTGACAAACGTGGCACGGAAAGGACATCTTTTTACAGTATCAGAGCTGAAATTAGCAAAAATGTTGCTTTGGCCTCAGCTAGGAGCAACTCAAGTTTCTTGTTAGTCTGCACATGTGCATGTCCATAGTGACCACAAAAAAACACCACAGGTACTGTTTTTGGAATTAGAAGTAAAATTTAGTTCTTAGGTGATTTTGGAAAAACACGGAATCCACAAATAATGAGAACAACTGTGTAATATTTCCCAAAACAGGGCCAGACCGGAATTGTTCTCATTTTTCAGATTAGAAAATTAAGTGATTTGAAACATAGATTGCAACTAAGTCTGTGATAATGTTGCTTGAGCAGAGACTTCACTATTGGTATTTTTTTAAGGCAACTTTATTAAGGGCTAAATTTCACACAGCAAAGAGCACACATGTTAAGTATATTGTTTGGTAAATTTTGGTGAATTTATTCACCCACATAACCACCACCAAAGGCAAGACAGAGGGCATTACCATTACCCCAAAATGTTGCCTTTGCCACTTCCCAGTCAGGCCACATGCCCTGGTCACATCCATCTGTGTTTCCTACAGTTTCATATAAATGGAGTCAAAACAGAACATACTTCACATATTTTGAAATAAAGCTATGTTGTTGCCTGTGTCCATAGTTCATTTTTTATTGTTTAATATTTCGTAGCATGGATATATCACTTATGTCATTTATTATGTTACCATATTATGTCATTATTCACCTATTGATAGATAATTTGGGTTGAATTGTTTCCAATTTGGGGCTGTTATGAATAAATAACAATATTTAGATACAAGTCTTTCTGTGGATATATTTTTGTTTCTCTTCAGTTCAGTTCAGTTCAGTTCAGTCGCTCAGTCGTGTCCGACTCTCCGCGACCCCATGAATCACAGCACGCCAGGCCTCCCTGTCCATCACCAACTCCCGGAGCACACTCAAACTCATGTCCACAGAGTCGGTGATGCCATCCAGCCATCTCATTCTCCGTCGTCCCCTTCTCCCGCCCCCAACCTTTCCCAGCATCAGAGTCTTTTCCAGTGAGTCAACTCGTCGCATGAGGTGGCCAAAGTATTGCAGTTTCAGCTTTAGCATCAGTCTCTCCAATGAACATCCAGGATTGATCTCCTTTAGAATGGACTGGTTGGATCTCCTTGCAGTATAAGGGACTCTCGAGTCTTCTCCAACACCACAGTTCAAAAGCATCGATTCTTCGGCGATCAGCCTTCTTCACAGTCCAACTCTCACATCCATACATGACCACGGGAAAAACCATAGCCTTGACTAGACGGACCTTTGTTGGCAAAGTAATGTCTCTGCTTTTTAATATACTATCAAGGTTGGTCATAACTTTCCTTTCAAGGAGCAGGCGTCTTTTAATTTCATGGCTGCAATCAGCATCTGCAGTGATTTTGGAGCCCAAAAAAACAAAGTCTGACACTGTTTCCACTGTTTTTCCATCTATTTCCCATGAAGTGATGGGACCAGATGCCATGATCCTTGTTTTCTGAATGTTGAGCTTCAAGCCAACCTTTTCACTCTCCTCTTTCACTTTCATCAAGAGGCTTTTGAGTTCCTCTTCACTTTCTGCCATAAGGGTAGTGTCATCGGCATATCTGAGGTTATTGATATTTCTCCCAGCAATCTTGATTCCAGCTTGTGCTTCTTCCAGCCCAGCGTTCCTCATGATGTACTCTGCATATAAGTTAAATAAGCAAGGTGACAATATACAACCTTGACGTACACCTTTTCCTATTTGGAACCAGTCTGTTGTTCCATGTCCAGTTCTAACTGTTGCTTCCTGACCTGCATACAGGTTTCTCAAGAGGCAGCAGGTCAGGTGGTCTGGGATTCCCATCTCTTTCAGAATGTTCCACAGTTTATTGTGATCGACACAGTCAAAGGCTTTGGCATAGTCAATGAAGTAGAAATAGATGTTTTTCTGAAACTCTTTTGCTTTCTCCATGATCCAGCGGATGTTGGCAATTTGATCTCTGGTGCCTCTGCCTTTTCTAAAACCTGCTTGAACATCTGGGAGTTCACGGTTTACATACTGCTGAAGCCTGGCTTGGAGAATTTTGAGCATGACTTTACTAGCGTGTGAGATGAGTGCAATTGTGCGGTAGTTAGAGCATTCTTTGGCATTGCCTTTCTTGGGGATTGGAATGAAGACTGACCTCTTCCAGTCCTGTGGCCACTGCTGAGTTTTCCAAATCTGCTGGCATATTGAGTGCAGCACTTTCACAGCATCATCTTTCAAGACTTGAAATAGCTCAACTGGAATTCCATCACCTCCACTAGCTTTGTTTCTCTTAGGTATCAGTAAATATCTAGGAATGGGATTTCTTGAAAGTGTATGTTTAGCTCTATAAGAAACCACTAAACTATTTTCCGAGTGGTACGATTTTACATGCCTGTTGATGATGTGTGAGAGTTCCATTTGCTCCGCATCCTCACCAGTACTTGGTATTGTCAGCCTTTTCAATTTTAGCCATTCTGATGGGTGTATCTTATTGTTTTAATTTGTGTTTCCCTTATGACATCTTTTCCTGTGCAGTTGGCCATTTGTATATCTTTTTGGTGACGTGTCTGTTTACTTTCTTACTAGGTCAAGGTGAAAGAATTCTTTCTGTGTTCTAGATGCAAGTGCTTTTCACAGATATGTGTTAACCTAGTTTTAGCTTTACTATAAGGTCTTCCCTCATAACTCAGTTGGTAAAGAATCTGCCTGCAATGCAGGAGACCCCGGTTCGATTCCTGGGTCAGGAAGATCCGCTGGCGAAGGGATAGGCTACCCACTCCAGTATTCTCGGGCTTCCCTTGTGGCTCAGCTGGTAAAGGATCTGCCCGCAATGCGGGATACCTGAGTTCGATCCCTGGGTTGGGATGATCCCCTGGAGAAGGGAAAGGCTACCCACTCCAGTGTTCTGGCCTGGAGAATTCCATGGACTATATAGTCCATGGGGTTGCAAAGAGTCATTACGTCTGTGATCCATTTCAAATTTCTGTTTAAGCTGTGAGTTAAGGATTATGGGTCATTGTTTTCCAAATAAACATTCAATTGTTACAGTCCCACTCAGTGAAGATGGTATAATTTTCTCATTGTATTATTTTCACTTCTTTGTCAGAAAATCAGTTGACCATTAGGGTCTACTTTTGGACATAGTTCTGTTAAATTAATCTGCATGTCATTCCTTATGCTAGTACCACTGTCTTAGTTACTGTAGCTATATAAGTGTTGGAATCAGGTAGTTTTAGTCCTCCAACTTGTTCTTTTTAAAATTTGTTTTGGCCATTCTAGGTCCTTTGCATTTTGATGTGAATTTGAATCAGTTTATCAATTTCTACCCCAAAAACCTTGCTGAAAATTTTATTAGGATTGTGTATAATCTATAATTTTAAGATTTTTCATCTATGAATATAATATGTCTCTTCATTTATCTGAGTCTTCTTTAATTTTCTCGACAATGTTTACTGGTTTCAGTATACATATCTATTTTTAAACAGTTTTATGGTGTCATAAATCACGTTTTTTCCTGTTTAAATTGCAGTTACTTTGCATACATACTAGTATACAGAAATACAATGCATATTTGTCTGTTGGCCTTGTATCCTGGGACCATGCAAAACTTGCATACTAATGTAGCAACTTTGTAAATAGATTCCTATTTGAAAAATCAAAATAATATGGAAAGTGGACAGAACTTTTTTTAAAATACCATACATTGTAAGATCACAGAGTATACCAAAGTTCCAGTTGTGAACTAGACTATTAATATGTAACCAGTTTGCTTTTGGACAGATCCCTTAACTCTTAAATTATGAAAATCTTGCCAAAGGATTAGAACATAATTGATTGAAAAGAAATTAGAAATGAACTTTCCCAATGAAATCAAACTGATAAAAAGCACATGTCAAGTTTTTTTGTTTGTTTGTTGTTTTTTTTTTAATTATTCTGGGTCTCAGGAAAATTACCACTTCCTTCCAAAAATCTAAATAAACAAAGGCACAAGATAATAAGTTGCAAAATCTCCTTGGATCACATGCACTCTCAAAACAGAGAGAAGATGATGAAGAAAATGACAGCATACAAAACTGTGTGAAAAGACAATGGGTTTTCACCAGTCCATCTTTTGACAAGGTTTTTAAGTCTCTTTCCCGGAACCCCTGAAGAACTAGGAAATAGTAAGGAAAGAACAGAGAAGAGTTAGTTAAGAGTGTCCCAAGGGCCACCCTTTTGATAAGGCCAGTTGCTGAAAATATGGATTCTCCATTAGTATAATTCCTATGAAATTCTGCTGCCCAGATTCCAGTCCTGTTTCCTTTGGCATCCTTCTCCCTGCCTGAGAAATGACTGCAATTAGCTTTGAGTGAAGAAATTCTAAAACCCTGAGATACAGTGGGGCCCTTGTTAAGGATGGGGGTAGAACTCTAATAGAATTTTTTTTGCCAGAGGTCTTTATCTCGAGTTAGTGTACCAAACATAGTCACTGAAGAGGCAAGGACAGGCCATTTTGATCTGGCCACTCACCCAGACTGTTCTTGGTATTTGACATCTATATGACTCCAGCATTCCCTCCTATGCACACAGCAGGGTTTTTGAGCCAGGTGGCTGCAGGGTATGGCCTTGCAGATGAGTCAGACCTCATTGGCTGCCATGCACCTAATTGCTGGCTCTCCTGCCAGAAGGCAACGGCTGAGTGATTGTCACCATATGAGCCAATCTTGTTCCCTGGCTGAGCAGGGAGAGCAGTGCTTTGCCTTTTCTCTGTAGTACATCTGGGCATGTAAAAACACACACCCTCATAACTTGGGGTTACCAACTTTAAGGTCAGGGTCTGAACCTGCTGGCATGGTGTCTGACTTTTGGCCAACCAAGAGGGCATTTTGTGTGGGTAGAACATAGGCCCAGCAGCCAGCAACCCTGGCTCAGGACCTGAGCTGGCTGTCAGCAGAGCTTGCACCTGCCCCATGACTACCTCATCTCTTAGGTAACCCACCTTTCCTGAGTAACCAAACTGAGGAGAGGCATTGTGGCTCCTGCATGCCTGTTAGCAAGAATTTCTGATCTGTGTGTGGGGCTGGGTGCATGAGGGAGCCTCACCATGGAGGGCACAGGGGGTCTACCTTGCCCATTTGCCAAGCCTCCCTGTTGTGCTACTTTGCAGGGTGAAATAGGAAGTGGGTGGGATGCATATGAGTCTCCCCTGTAGCTCAGAGAGGATCATCTCTGACCTTTGCCCCCCTCAAGCTGACTGATTTCTCCAGTGTAAACCAGAGCCTGCAGAGGTGGAGGCCAAACAGCAGAATTCCATTTTGGTCTGTTTAGCTTTATGTTCCAAAACTTCGAAATACTCATTCTTTCCAAATAATTTCAGTCTCATCAGATAATAAGAAAAAACGAATGAAGTACTGAAGCATCTGCAGTTTTTATTTCTTGCCAGTGTTTTCCTCTGCTTTCACCTTCTAATTTGAAGTGCCTGGTCCTTGCAGTGAGCACTGTGGGGAGTAGGGGGTTTCGTAAAGAACCTGTCTGTCAAAAACACGCCCAGAGGCAGGTGGGTGGTCATTGGAAATATGTGGATTGAGTAGGTTGGGTTTCACTGATTTCCTTTTGGTTCAGTTTAGGTTCAGTTTACATACACACATGGGCTTCCCTGGTGGCTCAGAGGTTAAAGCATCTGCCTCCATTGCGGGAGACCCGGGTTCGATCCCTGGGTCGGGAAGGTCCCCTGGAGAAGGAAATGGTAACCCACTCCAGTATTCTTGCCTGGAGAATCCCAAGACAGAGAAGCCTGGTAGGCTACAGTCCATGGG
Organism: Moschus berezovskii; assembly: GCF_049115385.1. Taxonomy (NCBI): domain Eukaryota; kingdom Metazoa; phylum Chordata; class Mammalia; order Artiodactyla; family Moschidae; genus Moschus; species Moschus berezovskii. The sequence continues at coordinate 56,933,921 of NC_142474.1, read as the reverse complement.
GTCGCAAAGAGTCGAACACGACTGAGTGACTTCACTTTACATACACACAGACATCTAAGACCAACATAACATTAGAGCAGACATCTCAGTGATCCCCAAAAGAGCATAATCAAAATACTGTAAGCCTCAGTTCCAATAGGTAAACACAACTGTGTCATGTCTAAAATAATTGGGCACAGCTTTGACTTTTGTTGTGTTGGGTCTTCACTTGTGCCCCCAGCCTCTCTCCAAATGATGAATCGCAGGACTCCTAAGAAGAGAGTGGCTCCCCTCTTCCACCTGCCCAGGTAATACCATTTAGTGGTAAAGTTTGCCCAGTCTCCTCGTCATCTTCTCAAGGCTAGTTCAGCTCCTGCTTGGAGTTTGTGTGAGGAAATACAAGGATGACTATACATGAGGCAGTTTGAAACGTGCATAATTGCTTGATCACTAGAGTATTTTTAAGACTTTTATCCTAGTCTTTAAAAAAGTTACTTTGTATTCATTGCAAGGTGTCCACATCTAACTAATTGCTCCATCTCAGCAGCTTTTCCTCAAAAAAAAAAAGTTGCCCTATACTGCCCTGGAAACCTGCTTCCAAAGTAGGCTGGACTAACCAGCTAGGGACCCAAGGCAAGGGGGAAGCAGAAGACCCAGGGGAGGGGACTGGGAGATGGCCAGGAGTGGGTGCTTTTTCTTCATCTTTGAGAAGAAAGATGATCATCTGATCCCACAGAGGTGCCCACTTAACATTGTTCTTGAGTTCTGCATTCTTAGTGTGGAATCCCTGAAGACAGTTGGGAGCAAGACTGGAAGTAACCTAGTGCTTAGTCTGTGGCAGGAAGGCAGAGCCTTTGGAACAAGAGAGGGCACTGTTACAGGCTGAGTTGTTTCCCAGGAAAAGATATACAGAAACCTAACCCTTGAGACCTGTGAATATTGACCTTATTTAGAAATCGCATCTTTACTGATGTAGTTGAGTTATTGAGGTAGCAGAGTGGGCCCTTAATGACTGGTGTCCTTATAACGAGAGAAGAGACACAGACACAGGGAGGAGTGTGGGGAGTAAAGGCCACGTGATGGTGCAAGGAGCGACGAGCGATGCTGCCACAAGCCAGGGGACAGTTGAGCCCCCAGAAATTAGAAGAGGCAAGGGAAGGTATCGGGGACCAGCCTCGATATGGCCCAGGGTATCCTCGGGATGAACGGCGTCGGCGTCAGAGAGAGAGAAAGAGAGAGAGACAGGGGCTGATGATTCCTTGGTTTACGCTGGAAACCAATAAAACCCCAGCACGGGGCTTGCTCTGTTTACGTAGGCCGCAGGCGCCCTCTCGAATCACTGGAGGCACCCCACCAGGGCACCCCCTCGAGTGGGTCTTAGAAGCCCAGGCAGATAAGTAAACTCAGAGGGCCCAGCGCTCCAAGGATCTCAACCAGAAAAAGGAGAATAGAGAAAAGGATGGAAAAAGAGAAAGAACGACACGGGGAGACCAAGCTTCAGTGAGCAAGGCCCAAAACTTTATTTTCCAGTGTTGCTTTTATACCCTAAGTTATGTGCATAAGAAACAGAGAAAGGGAGGTATAGAGTCACGCCAAAATCGCGTGGGGTCAGCAGTCTTGACCCTTATTAGGATCAGGGCTTATTTTTGTGTGTCTCGTGATAAAAGTTTTAGGTGGTTTACATCCTCTTCTGGCCAGGGGGCCTGCTAACAGTTATGGCCCTCTCTCCTAACAATAGGTTAGTTAGCAAGTAAAAGGCTTATATTCTTTTAAGGTGACTTTCCTAGAGTCAGGTGCTAGACACATAACAAAGTTACATTCCTATAAGGCACCGGTGTAGTGAGCTGCAAGAAAGGAATTTATTAACTTAAGATCTGATGTGGTTAAATCAAAGGCTACTACTTATATTCTCTATATGTGATTAATATATTTCCAAGGATACAATAGATAGAGGAAACTGCAGCAAGCATTGATTCAACAATGAAATCTTTTTTAGTACTACTCTAATGATTTTAACTTCTTCAACAGATTCCTGTATTTTAGAATATTAGGCTTTCTGTCCTTGCATGGCTGGGAGGCTATAAACAGTCACACTCATAGTTGTAAGAGCCCGGACAAACTTGTCATGCAAGTTAGAAAGCTATCAGAGGGGCTTGGATTGGAACACTCCTATTAAGCCGAGGAGAACTTTTAAACTACAGCTCTGAATTAATGTTTTCAGAGAAAGGTGGTTGGGGGGAAGCCCCTGTAAGTATTAGAGGACTTGGTAAGAGGCGTAAGATAGTAAAGCAGTCAGACTCCAGTTTTCTTTGGGGTAGATGCTCAGGTAAGTCCAGGGGGTTCCTCGAGCCCTGATTAGCCTTTGCCCGTCAGGCCTCTTCCCCAATTGACCTTTGCCATGGGTAGGATTTCCCTCGCTGGCTCCCGGCAGGAAGGCCTCCCCTGGGGCCTCTGGAGGGAGTGTGGCCCTGCCAACACCTTGACTTCAGACTTCCAGCCTCCAGAACTGTGAGAGAATAAAGGTTCTTTGTTTTTTTAAGTCTCCCAGTTTCTGGCACGTTGTTAGGGAAGCTCTAGCAAACTAATACTATGAAGAAAAAGGAGATGATACTAAAACTGAACCTTATCTGTTGGCTACTTTTGGTTACAGCTGGCCTCACTGTAACCCTGGCTTTTGATTGATGCTATTAAGAAACCACCATTGAACCTTAAGACTTCTCAGAGACGTGAGCAGCACCTGGGCTCAGAGAATGGTTTTTACCCAAACAGTTGCATTTATAGGTCCCTTTCAGTCACATAACTGCTGAGACAGGCTGATGAAATAGTGAGACATGCTCCTGAGTCCAAGCTTCCTGACACCCAAGTCTGTGAGCCCCACTGTCATTTGGGAGGGACAAGTTGGCACCGCTCAGCATGAGATTCAAAAAGACAATACAGTGTTGACTCAGCGTTTTTATTCATAAAACTGTAAGCAGATACATGATCTTTTTTGCCTACTGTGATTTCTCATCTTTCTGTGGACAAGGAGTCTTCAGTGTGGGAGTGATGGTGAAGCAACAGGGAACCTCTAAGAGGGACACCAGGAGGCCCCACAGGCCTTTGCTCACCTCAGAAAATCATCTGCCAAGAAGCGCAATCCTGGGTGTTTCATCCATGAGAACAGAAGGCCCTAGGCGACTGAGGCCCTGTGAAAGGGCCTGTTTGTGGGCGGGTGTCTCAGGATCCATATTCTGTGTTCCTCAAACTGAGGTCAGATGTGGTGGCGGTTGTAGAGATAGGATGGATACAGGCCATCGTAATGCCATTGGCGCCACTGCTCGATGGCCTCCCGGCTTCTCTCTTCCTGTTCTGGGGACAAGAGATGAAGTCCTCATGTGAGGATGGAGGGCTCGGATCTGGGCCCAGCCATCAAGTCCCCCCAAAGTATCCACTCTGCCCCGTGACATGAACCATTGTGCCTGTGTACATGGGTGACAGACAGAATGTCCCAGCTGGAAGGGCCTAAAAGGATGCCAAATCTAAAGCCTGCCTTTTACAGATCTGGCCTAGAGCTAGTTGCCAGGAAAGCAGAAACCAGGATCCTACATTCCATTCAGTGCACGGTCCTGCTCAGCCAGCAAAGATGGGATTGCTAAGTCACTTCAGTCGTGTCCGACTCGGTGTGACCCCATAGACGGCAGCCCATCAGGCTCCCCCGTCCCTGGGATTCTCCAGGCAAGAACACTGGAGTGGGTTGCCATTTCCTTCTCCAATGTGTGAAAGTGAAAAGGGAAAGTGAAGTTGCTCAGTCATGTCTGACTCATAGCGACCCCACGGACTGCAGCCGACCAGGCTCCTCCGTCCATGGGATTTTCTAGGCAAGAGTACTGGAGTGGCTTGCCATTGCCTTCTCCGAAAGATGGGATAGCCACGTGCAAAATCTGGCCCGGAGACTCACTGACCGAGACAGAATACAAAATCACAGTGGCAGAAAAATAGATTGCAAAAGCATACTGTTGAAAAACTCATGGAAGGAAATCACTGTCAATTTCAAATGATGGGATTGTGTTTCTTAGCTTTAAAAATAAAGCTCTGTTTCTTAGCTTTAAAAATAAAGTTATATTGTTACAACTAATTGGGAAAACGGCTGGACCAAGCAAGTGCAGGAAAATCTTGATAATTGCTGATTCTGGGTGATGGTTATATGAGAGTTTGTTATAATACATATTTTTTCCCATATTTTTGAAATGTTTAAAAAGCTAGAAAGAACAGAAGGGAGTTTTTAGTGAGTAAGAAATCTCAGTTTTTCTTTGATGAGATGTGTTTCTGAATAGGGCTTCCGTTGTGGCTCAACTGATAAAAGAATCCAAATAACGCATTTTTGAAGCTATAGAATTAGGCTCCTGGTGCCAGTTCAGGACTGCCTGCTAGCCACAGTTGTTCAGTTGGTAAGTTGTGTCCAACTCTCTGCGACTGCATGGACTTCCCTGTCCTAGCCACTGTTAGGTACCACTGAAACGAGCAGACATCCCAAGGCCATCAGTGTTTAAAAAGCATCCTCAAAAAGTTAAACAGAATTACCATGTGGGAATAGATGAAAAGATGAAATGTGAGAAGACAGACTAATGTCCAGATATGTCTGTGTGTATTCAGCCATAAAAAGGAATGAGGTTTTAATATCTGCTGTAACATGAATGAACCGTGAAACGTGCTAGGTGAAACACACCAGACCCAAAGAGATATTGTGTGATTTGTCTTCTGTGAAGTATGTGGTATAGGCAAATGTGTATGGACAGATAATAAATTAGAGGTTTCCAGAGACTGTGGGGATAGGGGAATTAATGCATAATGGGTGCAAAGCTTGGAAGTGATGAAAGTGTTCTGGAAATAAATAATGGTGGTGGTTGTGAATGTACTAAACGCCACTGAATTGTACACTTAAAAAAAATAAGTGAAGGTGGCAAATTTAATATTCTGTATATTTTACCACAATTTTTTTTTTAGTATTCGTGGAAAATGTTGGGAGGATAGAAAGTTAATAGAAGATAATAGCAAGCTCTTGGATGCATTTGGTCATCCTTCATTTACAAAAACATGGGCTTTGCTGGCAAACACCTGCGTTTAAATTCCTTACTACCTATCTCACCTTGGACATTCACATATTCTTTCAAAGACTGGGTTTTTGAAACTGTAAACTGGAAATTGTAAGACCTGAGAACTGGCCATAAGGATTATGTAGTTCAGTACAGAGTCTGGCAGGACAAGTGCTCAACCGATGACAACAGCTGCTGTCACTACGTTCCCCGAAGGCCTGTGTCCTGCAGCCTTTTCATCTGTGGGCAGCACCTGAGGCCTAAGCTTCAGTCTCCTCTGGCTTTGCTGAAGGACCTGGCATCCCTCAGGTGCCTCACCCCTCATCCTGATTCATTGTGGAAGGAAAACTGAACATTTTCCATCCAGGTGCTAGGGATTTCAACCTGAAACATTTAAAAATGCACAAAATAAAATGGCTGTTATTAATACTATGAGTTAAAAACACTGAAAGAATTTTAGAGGCCACATTCTCATTTTTTAAATGCCTTGCCCAAGCTGTCCACCAAGTTAAACAAATCTGTAACAGAAATATTTGCCTCTGAGTTACAACAGTCTTAACTTTTTCTGGGACGATCAGTTTGCCAGGATCCTGCCCAACACCTGTCTGCAAAACTCAGGCAATTGTCACCTGTAAGACAGTGGGTGTGGCCTGCAGCCCTCTGGGACCTGGTAATTGTGTCCTTTTCACTAAGAGATGCCCTAAGGGCACCTCACCTCTCAAATGCACCAGAGCGAGCAAGTGAGGAGGTTGGTGACTTCAGAAATGAAATCACACTTTCTCTAACAAAGGTCACTTTAACTGGGGTCTTAATGCCTACTCTCACTTGCATCCAGGAACTTACTCAGAAGCATTTTAATCTTGAAGTTTCAAGAAAGACCAAAAAAGTAATAAACACACATGTTGGCCTGCCTGGTCTGAACCCTGTACATGTTCTGTGTAATTTTGGCCATGAGTGACACGTGAGAGTACTCAATGAATACGAAGTCAAATCCCCTCGGTGTGGGAGGCTGTGGTTCGAAGGTAGAGTGTCTGTCCACCCATGCCCACACCCAGAGGCCCTGTTGAAACCAGCATTCCCAAGGGAAGGCTGGAGCCTTTTCCCAGGAGCGGAGGGTGGGTATGAGGTGTGCAGACTGCCTGGTGAGAGATACACAGGCAAAGCCTAAGGCTTTCCAAACAAGACACTCGCAGCAACTGGGTGGGTTTGCAAACCATGTAGGAACTTGCAGGGTCCCAATGCTATGAGTGAGGGGAGCTATCCTGAGGGAAGCTGGAGCGGGAAGGGTACAGAGCTGAGTTTGTCAGGTTTGCTTCCACCAGTCACCAAACGCTGATACTAGTGACTAGGGAAATGAAGTCCTAGGTTTTCCAGGATGGGGAGTTCTAGAGCCATGATGTTGATGTAAATCCAAACCACTTGAAAGTGAGTTTGAAATCCTCCCAACCCAACTCTGGGAACAAAGGCACAAGTGTAGGTACTGAGACTGAACACCCCCAAGTAGGAGGAGAAAATACTATCAACCGAAAACTCCCCAGCCCCACGGTCCCCAACCAGTGGTACCCTAAAGACTTGGGACATAAATAAAATTTAAGGAAAATCATAGGCAGATGACATGGTTTTCCCACAAACTTCCAGTTCTCAAAAGTCACCACCGGCTGATGAGCTCTTACCATCGTTTTGCTCCTCCACGAAGTTCTCAAACTCGTTCCTTTGTTCTTCATGATGCTCTCTCCGCAGTTCATCTGCCCGCAGCTTCTGCCTGTTCTCCACTGGGGGAGGGGAAGGCAAGAGTTGCCTCCAAGAAAAGGGGCAGCCACATGCATTGAGGGGGACACCAGTCATTCTGCATAAGAAACTCAGGTGCAGATGAGGCTGTTTGTGAGAGGCTAAATGCGGGGCCTCACTGCAGTGGTTCACACCTGACATAGACTTTAAAACCTGAGGGACCTGGGAGAGCATCCCGGCCAACCACCTCATTTTGTGTCTTAAGAGGACTGAGACCCCAAAAGGTGAAGCCGTTTGTGTGTGTGCTTAGTTGCTCAGTCGTTTCTGACTCTTGCGACCCCATAGACTAGCCTGCCAGGCTCCTCTGTCCATGGGATTCTCCAGGCAAGAGTGGATTGCTGTGTCCTTCTCCAGAAGCCGTTTAGCTCCAGTCATAAAATGAGTGGTGTAGCCAAGCTTGCTGGTTCTCTTAGAAGCTCGGAATTCTTTCTCATGATAGAAATGAATTCCCTGAGGGAATCATCCAACTTGACACTAACAGTTGCGTATCCATTCTGCAATTTTGAACACCTGTCATGGCCAGAATATATGCTAAGCACTGGGATTAAAAAAGCAAGTAAGAGAGATCCTATCTATCCCTCTGTCTAAGAAGTCTGTGGTCCGCTTAAGGAAAAAGATAGGAAAATAAATTGCACCCAACATTGTGGCTGCTGTGATAGAAATCACCACAGGGCCTGAAGGTGGTGTAGTCATCTTTACATTGACCTCTTCAGTGTGAGAACTGTGATTGTCTGGAGGAAATTCTTTCAACAGCACCTCAGTCTCCCCACTGTGACGTGAGGGAATCACACCATACTGGTGTGAGGCGTTCTGAGGGACCAGCTCTCCTGCCCCACACGTGGCCTTCTTGCCTGTGGCTCTTTCCAGTGAAAGCCTCATCACAAGAAGTGTCTTGAAACTAAGAGAGCCACAAATTGGATCTCTGACTCAGCAGTGAATAAGACAAGATGCTAGATGCAGTTTTTATACCATGCACCGTGTACCTAGAATACATCCCTCCTCAGGAATGTGCCTTTCCTCCGATTAGTTCCTTTCACCGTAAAGTAACCTGAGTCTTACCTAGAAGCTTAGAGACAGGAGGTGCCTGTTTTCTGCTTCCAAGTTCGTTTATCGAAGTGTTGCCTTCCTTTACTGAACCCGAGACATAAGTGGGCATTGTTCTGCCCGGCGCCAGAGCTGACTGGGTTACAGCAGATGAACTCAGGTGCATCCTAGGCATTCACCAGGTTGTCCTGGACAATGCCTGAAACCCTGAGCTTCCAACCTGGGTGACAGACCTCTGGCTTAATCATGCGCCTTGTTCTGAATCCCCTTAAAGGATGGAAACTATTCGCCTCCCAAATTTGTGCCCATTCCCCACTGGAAGTCTGCCAGAAGGTTGCTTCTCTCATTTCCATCAAGAACTGCCCAAGCTCCATCACAGTCTTTTCAGTGTTTCTTGACATTTGCTAACCTTTAAATCCCAAATTGTGTGAGGCCTGGAGATATTCCCAGTGTGGGTTGTACTTCTCCAATTAAAAAATAAATAAATAAATGCAAGCTAATTTTATCTCCAAGCATTTTCGTCTCACTTCTTGCCCGTCATTTGAAAACAGTCCTGTTACTTTCACTGAGCGAGTTACCTTGCTGAATGCGCTGAGAGGCACAGTTTTTTCAGACACACACACAAGTGATGGATCAAGCCTTGGACTCAGTGGCTGTCAGAGCTGAGTCCTTGGAAGAGTCTAGTTCAAGGACAGAAAACGCAAATGCCTTCAAGGGTCGGCAGGTCATGGAAATGAGGGCCGTTGCCAGGTCGTTACAGGCAAGCAAGTAGACACCAAGGCCTACTTTAGGCTGAGGAGACATTCTTTCAAGCTCAAAAGTCTCCCAACTGCATTGGAAGTGAAGACTTAAAAACACTGCTGGCTGAACACTGCTCTTTAAATAAGGAGCTTATAAAGAAGGAAACTTGGGCACAGGGAGAGGAAGTGGTCAAGGCCACTTAGCAGCAAAGCTGTCACCAAGCCCACATTTCCAGTTCCGTGTCCCACGTGCCTCTTCCTGCCTGCAGTGCTGCTCTCTTGCCTATAAAGCTACACCACAAATTATCCAGAAAGCACACACTGTGCTGCGGTGTCCACACTCCACAAGAACATAGATTTCCCCCGTAACTTTTTTTTTTGGCTGTTCCGTGTGCATGTGGGATCTTAGTTCCCCAACCACGGATTGACCTGTGCCCTCTGCAGTGGAAGTGCAAAGTTGTAACCACTGAACCACCGGGGAAGTTCTCCCTCTTAACATTTTTAACTTTCAGAAATTGAGGTGCAGTTCATCAATTCAGTGCATTTGTGTGGCCCTGTCCCTCTTTGCTTCCTTACACTGACAGCAGAGCCAATCAGGACTGACCTACAGTCAAAGAAACATGGTGTAACTTCTGACTCAGAGCTACAGTTGCTTTGACACCCGAGGACCTGGGTTGAGCTCTCGGTCCCTGGCCATCCCCGCAGCCCAGCTGACTGTGGGAGAGAGAAGGAACAGGAAGAGCAAGAGCAGAAGGCAGGCCATAACGTCTTACCATTAACCTCGTCTTGGGATCTGGGGGACCGCTTGCTGCGCTTTTTGAGGAAATTCAAGGCATCTGATTCCTGCATGAAAATCTCTTCCACATCTGAAACCCGAGGAGAGAGGCCGGTCACACCCGGCACGGGTACCTCAGGAGCCAACCCATCCACCCCGCACCCCCGGGTGGCCCCGGTACTCACCTTCCTGTGCCTCTTGTCCTGCCACCTGCTTCAGGGCCACCGACACAGCAGCCCCCTCCCGCAGCACTGTGGGACGAGAGCACAGCATGAGGGCTGCAGCACCCCAACAAAGTCCTCACCCTGAGACAGGCCAGGACAGTCCTTCCCAGGCCCTATGACTTGCCCTGGAGCCCTAGACACAAGTACCAGCCTCAGTCAGTCTCCCCAGGAAACTGTCAGACAAGCTGTTTTCTCTGTGCTGCATTGTGTTACACATGCACACACAAATACAGCCTTCTTAAAAACAGGCACCCTCTTTACCTGGGCCACCTAAGCCACCTCACCTAACACCAGGTCCATCCTGGAACCTCCCCATACTCACTGGACAGGAGTGCAACGGCTGAGAGACAGATCAGAAGCAGCTGTCTCCAGGCCATCTTTGGAAAGGCTGAGGCTCTGTCTGGGGACCAAAGAGAGGATTCTACAGACCCTGAGGCTGCCGGGTCCTCACTTCTGTGTCAGGCAGGCCAGGAGGGAGGGAGAGAGAGAGGCAGAAGGCAGGGATGCCACTGAGCCGGTGTGGGAGGGGTCCCGGCCTTGGCTTCCATTGGTTGCTCCTGCCAGAGCACTGGAGATGTTTTTGGCACCTTGCAAACCTCACAGAAGCAGAGCTTGTCATTGGGGCCCCAGCTGGGACAGTTCTGAAGTGGCCTTTCCAAGATCTGCACCCTAGGAGTTGCTGCTGGAACGCCCAGCCTCCCAAGTCAGGATTCCAAAGACCAAGGGCAAGTTTCAAAGGCCCCTGGCATCTGCTTCAGAGGAGGTGGGGGCTCTAGTCCTGGAGGCTGAAGTATACAGAAGGGAGGGAGAGAGGCTCAGTGGGGGGAGCTGATTCAGCTGTCAGGCTAGGAGGGCCTGTAAAGGCTGGAAGACCCCCGTCAGGGTGACACTCACATGGACATGTGGCCTGTCCTGATGGCCCCCAGCTTAACATGTCCCCAGCTGATGCTGAATTTTAAGAGAATCACAGACCCCTTTCAAGACTTCAAGGAAGAGAGGCAGTCATCTTTCCGCGGAGGAGTTGGGGAGCGCAATGTGGGTGGGCTTCTCAAAGGCACACCCTGTGTAGGGGAGGAAGTACATTCCTAGAACTGGGAATACTGATGGAATCCAAGCCCTCTGAGGCCATCAGCCTCCAGTCCCTTAGGAACATAGTTCTTAACACTGTCGTTTATTCTGAACTATCCAAAGAGTCACCTTTGGGTATTGGTTAGAATTGTCCTAACGGTGACCATCACTAGACCCACCCACACGAAGCTCCCATTTCATTAGACATGTAGTAACATCCCACTTGGACCATTGGCAGGAAAAGAACATTAATAGTAAAAAAAAAAAAAAAAAAGCCCAGGTAGAGCAAGCAAAATAAATGAATTGTTTTCTTGGTGGCTGGGAGCACACAGAGGGCTCCCCTTCAACAGTGGCTGGCCTGCTTAGCCAGGCACAGGTGAGCTCTGCATGATCACTCCAAGAGGGGCAATGCCCATGAAAACATATCAGCAAGTATTTATCGGTCAGGTAAAATGGTTGTCACTTCAAGGAAGGAAGGGCCACAAGACAGCGATGTTGATGGGACTCGTAGGTGAGATGGGTGTGTGAAATACATTTGACATCTTTGATACCCTAGTTCTTGCTGATTTTTTAGTTCCATTCATGTCAACCATGAACATTTACCAAACACCTACTCTTAAGCCAGGCACCTGTGCTAGCCACACACTCACCAGCTTTTAGTAAATCTGCCCTGCATGTCCTAAGTACTTTCCACCCAAGATCAGATGCTGTGCATTCACTGGCCACACAGAAGGGCTTAGGGAGAAATCTCAAGCCCTAGGAAGTCCTCTCAGACCAGCCTGGGAGAAAAGGGCAGGAGGTCTAGAATTCAGAGAATGGAGAATGGAGGCTTGAAGTGAGATGTAAACTCAGTTCTGGAAGAACAAGATTACATTTCCTACATACCTAGGCTGGTGGCCTGAGATTTTTGTCGGCTACACCACTGTGCTCTATGGAATGGTCTAGTCACAGCTGGCCTCCAAGTATCTCTCAGTTCCTCCAGAGCTTTCTCTCCCTCTAGAGTCATTGGCATCTATGCTTGCCATGCTCTTTCATTTTCTACCTTCAGCTCCCCTGCCTCTGGGGCTGCTCACCGCACCTGGCTGTGCTGCAGAGGTGACCTCCTTATGACATTATACCCCAGGAGTATAACAGGCCACCCACCTCAAGGCAGAAGCATGGTTCTTAGGGCAACTATAATTTTATGAATATACTAAAACCCATTGAGTTGTACACTTTACATGGATGAATTGCATGGTATGTGATTAATATCTCAAAAAAAAAAAAACTGTTAGAAAAAAACTATGTATAAGAACTTCCCTGGTGGTCCAGTGGTTGAGAATCTGCCTTTCAGTGCAGGGAACGCCAGTTCACTACCTGATGGGGGAACCAAGATCTCACATGCCGTGGGGCAACTAAGCCTGCATGCTGCAACTACTGAAGCCATACATTGCAACTAAAGAAGCCCCCCGCATGCCTCAGTGAAGACCTGGCACAGACAGAAAAAGACATGTATATATTTACATATGTTACCCAATATGAAAGCAGCTTCAGGACCTCATATTTAGGGATAATGGGGCGGGGATGGGTGGAGAGAGTCAGGAAGATTAGAAAAGCAGTGATGACTAAGATGAGGCTTGAAAGATTTCCAGAGCCCACTTAGATGGAAGGTACTGACAGAGGGCCCAGAGAAGTAAAGCCCTTTTGAGAAACTTCAGTCAGCAAGTAATAGGAGAGCACATGGGACAGCCAGGGCCTAGGTCAAGCTGGAAGAGGTCTGGCCTCCATCCTTGAGAGACTAGCATGACATCTATAAGCACATGTCTCAGGGCCAGTCCCCTAGTTCATTCCCAGCATGGCCTAGGGCAAGTCATTTTACCTCTCTTTGCCTGATTCCCTCCTCTGGCACATAGATTGATGTGAGAGTTGGCAATAACGCATCCACAGTTCTTAGGACAGTGCCTGGCACACACAGATTACATATGTGTTTGTTCTCATGACTCAATAATGGACCATTGAATGATTTTGAGCAGGAAAGGGACACAAGGATTTTGTTTTAGGAAGATCACACCCATGATATGGAGGGTGAGAGGGATTAAAGTGGAGAGACTTAGAGAAGGCTGTTGCAGTAGTCCAGGTGAGAGATGATGTCAGCAAGTGGCAGAAGGCTCAGGAATGGAGAGGACAGATATTTTAAGAGATCAAAGGAATAGAATCAGTAAGACTGGACGGCTGATGAGCTCAGGAAGTGACAGATTGGGAGGTGTGCTTTTCAGGTGGCTTGTGAGTTTTTAGTTTGACTAACTGGGTGGAAGGATGGTAAGATCATTCGGTAAGATGGAGAAAACAGAATAGGAAAGTTTGAAGAATGTGTCATCGGACAAATCAAGTCCATGATTTGTGGACCCAAACCAGGTCTGATGCTGAATCCAGTGTTCTTCCCATTTCCCCCAAAATCGTAATTTTGTGAATATACTAAACTAAAATCATAATTTTATGAATAAAGGTTTAGTATATTCTAAGTCAATTTTAGAACACTTTCATCACCCTCGAAAAGAAATTCCATACCCATTAGCAGTCAATCCCCATATATTTTCTCCATCCCCTCTAGGTCAACCACTAATCTGCTTTCTGACTCTATGGATTTGCCTATTCTGGATATTTCATCTAAAAGGAATCATACCCTACATGGCCTTTTCTGACTGACTTCTTTCACTTCAAATACTGTGTTCAAGGCTCATTTAGTTTGTAACATGCATTAATACTTCATTCCTTCTTACTGCTGAATCCTTAATCCTGTTGTACAGATATACCACATTTTATTTATCCACTCATCAGTTGATGGACATTTGAGTTATTTCTCCCTTTTGGCTGATATAAGTAATGCTGCTGTGAACATTCTTGTGCACGTTTTTGTGTGAGGATATTTTCATTTCTATTGGGTGGATACTTCGGTGTAGAATTTGGGGATCAGATGTTTAACATCTGAGAAACTCACTTTTAGCTAAAATGTTCATTTACTTATCTATCTCCTTCAGTGCTGTGAGGTCTTCTGGAGAAGTTTCTACCTTGTTCATATCTGAGATAGTCTCTGGCTCCAAATTGATGCTTCATAAATGTCTCAATAAACATTAATCAGTAAAATACTCTGGGGTGAAGGCCTTAAAAGGAAACATTTCTGATCTCATTTCAATGGGCTATTCATAAGAAGGTACCAGTTTTAACTTTGACAAGGGCGCTGACTCCACATGTCACTGATCCACCAAGGAATGAGGGCATCATTCATATAGGTGGAAATGATCCTCAGGGAGTGGGTCCTTTAGGATAAGGTCACTAGATGCCATGGTCCAACTGTAAGTGTTACCCTGAACTGAATATATAAAAGTCTATATCGAATACTAAGAATATATTATATTCTTTCATTGCACGTCATTTTCAATGGACTGATTATGCCCCTGAGTAACCCCACCCACCCCATGTGGCAAAGATGGGTTAAGGATTGTACCATAAAGGGGACTCATGACCCTTGGGACCAAGAGATCTTAGAGCTAGGCCCCTTTAGGAGCCCCACAGAGTATTTAAATGGACACCTTTCCTGCTACCCCCTCAGTGAGAAGGAAACACCATAGATGTGAAAGTGAAGGCTTTTTGTTGGGTATGAGAGTGACCACTTGGGGGAAAAAAAGACGTTTCAGCTCATTTGAACTCCCTCTGGATCTGACTATGTTGACACATGTGGGTTTGGAAAATGAGGACTTTGTGAGTCAGGACATTTCTATAACATTGCAGGCTTCTTATTTTCCTGTGAAAGACACTCAGTTCTCTAAGCCCCTAGCCAGTGTCATAGAGTTTCCTTATAGTGCTTTCCCTCATGTGCCATAGAAATATTATCAGTCACTCTGAAAATGGTGTCTAGAAGTCTCTTGGTGAAATTAAGTCTTCAGGATATGTCTCTATTCAGAGTAGTCAGCGTCACTAGGCTCCTGGTGTATTCCCAGTGTGAGGAACAACTTCCCTGAGGCTATAGAGGAAGTTATAAATCCATCTCTGTGTCTTACTTTCCCCACACATCATACAGGAAAGCTGAGAATCGTTTATCTTCTACCGTCACCACCGGCATACATGATAATACACGAGCTGAGAAAAGCTTTGAAAGGCCACGAGGTATTCTACAGCTGCATGGAGTACTGCCATGAATGTCTGAGTTGATATTCAGTGGCAAACACTGTTATGGCTAAACCAAGTTACTAAAATATCCAAATACTTCCTTATCAATTCTTCAGTAGCCACTTTCCTCAGCCATCTACCATTCTCTGTTGCCTCAGGTACCCCAGGCTTTCTCCTAGGACCTCCACTTTCTATAATCCATTATCCAAAAGGCTGATGCTTGGCCCCAGAGGGAACTCTGCTCTGTTCCTACTGCTGGCCTTGATTCTGATTGGTCAGTGTCTCTCCTGTGTCAGCTAAACATATTTAATATCCCTCCAAAATCAGAAATTTCTCATTACTCAGGAATCCTCCAAAATTACCTTATACTTTTTTCCACCTCTCCTCCTGCCACCTCTCTTGTGTTTCACATACCAGAGTACTATCTATCCTTGTTGTTCAGTTGCTAAGTCATGTCCAACTCTTTGCGACCCCATGGACTGTAGCACACGAAGCTTCCCTGTCCTTCACTGTCTCCCAGAGTTTGCTCAGATTCATGTCCATTGAATTGGTGATGCTTTCAAACCATCTCATCCTCTGCTGCCCTCGTCTCCTTTTGTCTTCAGTCTTTCCCAGCATCAGGGTCTTTTCCAGTGAGTCAACTCTTCACATCAGGTAGCCAAAGTATGGGAGCTTCAACTTAAGCATCAGTCCTTCCAATGAATTTTCAGGATTGATTTCCTTTAGGATTGACTGGTTTGATCTCCTTACAGTCCAAGGGACTCTCAAGAGTCTTCTCCAGAACCACAATTCAAAGACATCAATTCTTTGGCGCTCAGCCTTCTTTATGATCCAACTCTCATATCCATACAGGACTCCTGGAAAAACCATAGCTTTGACTATATGGACCTTAGTCAATAAAGTGATGTCTTTGTTTTTCAATATGCTGTCTAGGTTTGTCATAGCTTTCTTTCGAAGGGGCAAGCATCTTTTAATTTCATGGCTGTAGTCACCATCTGCAATGATTTTGGAGCCCAAGAAAATAAAATTTGTCACTGCTTCCCACCAAAAATCTCATACTTACTACAAAGACTCATGTGCATGGAGATTTAAAGTATCTCTGTTTACAGAGGTGCAAATCTGGAAACAGTCTAAATAAAACAACAGGGCATACATCGTGGTGTACATATGAGAGAAGAGTATAGACCTACTGAAAACATTATGAAAGGTGGGAGGACATAGTGATAACATAGTTGTTGGCAAGAAGCCACACATTGTAGGAAGCCAGATGCTCTACCAGTAATTTGTTTCACCATAACAGATTCTCCTGGTTTGCTGCTCTCCATCACTAACTTAGTAAGTTAGTGATATAAGGGAAGGATGAGTCGGCCCCATTTTTCTAGAAGAAGATCAATCACCTTGAATAGGTAGATCTTCACTGTTATGAAAATGAGCCACTTTGGCAAGTCTTTTGGGAGGGGGCAGGGGAGAGAGGAGGTGGTGGAGGGGTATTTCAGGTCAGTGAAGGGGGATCTTGGGCAGATCCCGACCCAGCATTCCTTGGGCTTCTTGTCCGTTGAACCAGCAAAATCTGATCACTAAGATTGCTGAGACTTGTCATAGCTTAGACAGACCCCAGACAGAGTCACCCAGGGCTCATCTCTCCCCGGAGAAACAAGAGTCAAGGACCCATGGCAGCAACTAGAGTGGAGCGTGGAGCTTCACCTCCAGAGGGCGCTGTGTCGCTGATCATCTCTGCCCTAACGTAAGCCTGAATCTCCGGACCCAGACTCACTGGCTCCCACCGTCCTCTGCAGCTACTTGCCTTTTGACCCATGAGACTGAACCACTGTCCGCTTTCAGGCATTGGGAGTGGCATCTTCCTGCCTGGGTTAGTGGCGCACCACACCCCTAACCTTCACTGCTCAGAAGTTGACCCGTCGGGGATTTTAAAATCCTCCCAGTCAGGGTGACTTGAAGCCCCTGTCCTGAAGATGACCCCTGAAGGTGAGAAGCTCACCTCCAAGGGTTTTTGGCTGTACATGATGACAACAGCTTAGTGATGACTACCACTTTAGGGACTGAAGACTTACCTCCGCCTCCTGACTTGCACCCAACTCCCCAAGGCCAGGTTCTAGCACAGACCCTAATCTCACCAGGTCATAGTCCCAAGACTAACTTCCAATGTGGAACCAGGCCAGGTTGTACTACTGACCACATGACCTGTGATGTACAGAGGGAGAGAGACTGAACTTCTGGACTCCCCTCTCAACTTGTGGACTCCTTCACAGGCGAAGAAATAAAAAACTGTAGCAGTGCTTCTACATCCAGCTCCTCTCTGTCTATGAGCCGCTCTTCAGCCACCCCCAACCCCTGGCTAGCTGTCCTCCGAAATCTTCCCAGCCTATGATTATTCCAGTGTGTCGAGCACTGAAGAATGGATGCTTTTGAACTGTGGTGTTGGAGAAGACTCTTGAGAGTCCCTTGGACTTCAAGGAGATCCAACCAGTCCATCCTAAAGGAAATCAGTCCTGAATGTTCATTGGAAGGACTAATGCTGAAGCCGAAGCTCTAATACTTTGGCCACCTGAAGTACTGACTCACTGGAAAAGACCCTGGTGTTGGGAAAGTGAGGGCAGGAGGAGAAGGGGATGACAGAAGATAAGATGGTTGGAAGGCATCACCAACTTGATAGACCTGAGTTTAAGCAAGCTGGAAGATGGTGATGGACAGGGAAGCCTGGCATGCTTTAGTCTATGGGGTCGCAAAGAGTCAGACACAACTGAGCAACTGAACTGACTGAGCACTTTGTGGAGACTGGCAGATGCTTGCTTTTTGTGCCATGCTGTATCAGGCCTTTTTGGTAGCCAAGGAGCGCCTGGAAGGCAGGTCTAGCACACCTTTGCAGGGACAGAGGTATTTTTGGTAACCTAGGCCTGTGCTGGTGCCTGGAAACTTGTCCATTTCTCTGAACAAAGGGACTCTCTCTGGAGATTAAATACAGAGCTGCTTTCTGGTTTCAGGATTGGCTCTCTGGGGCAGTGGAAAGGAAAGGATGCACTGGCAAGGCCCACAGAAGAGTATATAAATGAAGTCTGTGGGATAAGAAGTGTGGGCCAAGCTGGCTGGGGTCCCTGGCCGTCCAGGAATCCTGTGAGTATATGACTTATATTCTGAGTTCTCCACAGTATGGACAGCACAGCAGGCAGAGAAACTAAGTCACCTCAGGAAACCTGGGCCAGGGCTGAGCCGTGTTAAAGGAAAACAGGCACACAGGCCCCCATCTTGCCCAGCTTGTGGGGACGGCTTTGCAGGCAAGCCTGTGGGGGTGGGAGTGGGGACTCTGCTAGGCGAAGTGCTACACAGCAGGCCTGGGGAACCAAAAGGACTGGAAAATGACAGTCACGATCCCTGACCCTCTCCCTCTTACAAGATGCCAAAATGCATCTCATTGGAGGGAGAGAGCATCCATCCTGTTCACTTCCAGTGACAGCCCAACACTGAGGGTAAAGTAGGGTGTAGGTTTCCCAAAGTCAGAGCTTTAGTCCCTCAGTCAACCCCAGGGACTGTAGCTCTTTGCAACCCCAGGGACTGTAGCTCGCCAGGTTCCTCTGTTCATAGAATTCTCCAGGCAAGAATACTGGAATGGGTAACCATTCTAACCATTCCCGTCTCCAGAGGATCTCTCCCACCCAGGAATCGAAACTGGGTCTGCCACATTGCAGGCAGATTCTTTATTGTCTGAGCCACCAGTGAAGCCCCAAAGTTTAGACACCCTGTTCTACACGATGCTCCAAGATGAAGGTCTTCCAGGGTCAAATAAATTTAGGAAGTACTATGTAGATTCTTTGGCATTGCCTTTCTTTGGGATTGGAATGAAGATTGACCTTTTCCAGTCCTGTGGCCACTGCTGAGTTTTCCAAATTTGCTGGCATATTGAGTGCAGCACTTTCACAGCATCATCTTTCAGTATTTGAAATAGCTCAACTGGAATTCCATCACCTCCACTAGCTTTGTTCGTAGTGATGCTTTCTAAGGCGCACTTGACTTCACATTCCAAGATGTCTGGCTCTAGGTCAGTGATCACGTTATCGTGACTGTCTTGGTCATGGAGATCTTTTTTGTACAATTCTTCTGTGTATTCTTGCCACCTCTTCTTAATATCTTCTGCTTCTGTTAGGTCCATATCATTTCTGTCCTTTATCAAGCCCATCTTTGCATGAAATGTTCCCTTGGAATCTCTAATTTTCTTGAAGAGATCTCTTGTTTTTCCTATTCTGTTGTTTTCCTCTATTTCTTTGCATTGATCACTGAGGAAGGCTTTCTTATCTCTCCTTGCTATTCTTTGGAACTCTGCATTCAGATGCTTATCTCTTTCCTTTTCTCCTTTGCTTTTCACTTCTCTTCTTTTCACAGCTATTTGTAAGGCCTCCTCAGACAGCCATTTTGCTTTTTTGCATTTCTTTTCCATGGGGATGGTCTTGGTCCCTGTCTCCTGTACAATGTCACAAACCTCCATCCAGAGTTCATCAGGCACTCTATCTATGAGATCTAGTCCCTTAAATCTATTTCTCACTTCCACTGTATAATCATAAGGGATTTGATTTAGGTCATATCTGAATGGTCTATTGGTTTTCCCTACTTTCTTCAATTTCAGTCTGAATTTGGCAATAAGGAGTTCATGATCTGAGCCACAGTCAGCTCCTGGTCTTGTTTTTGCTAACTGTATACAGCTTCTAGTAAAGTCACGCTCAAAATTCTCCAAGCCAGGCTTCAGCAATATGTGAACCGTGAACTCCCAGATGTTCAAGCAGGTTTTAGAAAAGGCAGAGGCACCAGAGATCAAATTGCTAACATCCGCTGGATCATGGAGAAAGCAAGAGAGTTCCATAAAAACATCTATTTCTGCTTCATTGACTATTCCAAAGCCTTTGACTGTGTGGATCACAATAAACTGTGGAAAATTCTGAAAGAGATGGGAATACCAGACCACCTGACCTGCCTCTTGAGAAACCTGTATGCAGGTCAGGAAGCAACAGTCAGAACTGGTCATGGAACAACAGACTGGTTCCAGATAGGAAAAGGAGTATGTCAAGGCTGTATATTGTCACCTTGCTTATTTAACTTATATGCAGAGTACATCATGAGGAACGCTGGGCTGGAAGAAGCACAAGCTGGAATCAAGATTGCTGGGAGACATATCAATAACCTCAGATATGCAGATGACACCACCCTTATGGCAGAAAGTGAAGAGGAACTAAAAAGCCTCTTGATGAAAGTGAAAGAGGAGAGTGAAAAGGTTGGCTTGAAGCTCAACATTCAGAAAACAAGGATCATGGCATCTGGTCCCATCACTTCATGGGAAATAGATGGAAAAACAGTGGAAACAGTGTCAGATTTTATTTTTTTGGGCTCCAAAATCACTGCAGATGCTGATTGTAGCCATGAAATTAAGAGACGCCTACTCCTTGGAAGGAAAGTTATGACCAACCTTGATAGTATATTAAAAAGCAGAGACATTACTTTGCCAACAAATGTCCGTCTAGTCAAGGCTATGGTTTTTCCCGTGGTCATGTATGGATGTGAGAGTTGGACTGTGAAGAAAGCTGATCGCCGAAGAATTGATGCTTTTGAACTGTGGTGCTGGAGAAGACTCTTGAGAGTCCCTAGGACTGCAAGGAGATCTAACCAGTCCATTCTAAAAGAGATCAATCCTTGGTGTTCACTGGAAGGACTGATGCTAAAGCTGAAACTGCAATACTTTGGCCACCTCATGCGACGAGTTGACTCACTGGAAAAGACTCTGATGCTGGGAAAGGTTGGGGGCGGGAGGAGAAGGGGACGACAGAGAATGAGATGGCTGGATGGCATCACCGACTCTGTGGACATGAGTTTGAGTGAACTCCGGGAGTTGGTGATGGACAGGGAGGCCTGGCGTGCTGTGATTCATGGGGTCGCGGAGAGTCGGACACGACTGAGCGACTGAACTGAACTGAACTGAACTGATGTAGATTCTGGTGGCACTAGTGGTAAAGAACCCGCCTGCCAATGCAGGAGACATAAGGGATGAAGATCCAGTCCCTGGGTTGAGAAGATCCCCTGAATAAGGGAGTAGCTACCTGTGCCAGTATTCTTGCCTAGAGAATCCCATGGACAGAGGAGCCTGATGGGGTATAGTTCATAGGGTCACAAAGAGTCAAGACACGACTGAAGCAACTTAGCATGCACACATGCATGTAGACTCTATCCTCATCTTTCACACCATATTCACAAAACACAGGAGTATACTAAAGATTCTGACGAGTCCTGCAGCTGGAAAGTCTGTTTTAGTTTTAGCATTCCCCAGATTTAATTGACCATGCCATCTTTATTCATGGAGCACCCTTTAACATTCCATGGCCTATGTGGGGAAGATCTGACAAAGTTATTTAATAACAAGAGAATCTATAGTTAGACTGTCATTTGTTAATCTAATTCCAAAGTAATCTAATAAGTATTACATAATAATTGCAAGGTACTGCACTCAAATAGTATACAGTCCAAAAAAGGTGATACAAATGAATACAAATAATTTATTTACAAAATGGACTTACAGACTTCTAAAACAAACTTATGTTTACCAAAGGGGAAAGGTCAGGGGGAGGGATAAATTAGGGTTAAGAATAAATTAGGAATAATTTAGGATTAACATATATACACTACTGTATATAAAATAATCAACAAGGACCTAATGTGTAACATAGGTAACTCTACTCAATATTCTGTGATAACTTCAATGGAAAAGAATCTGACAAAGAATGGATACGTGTATAACTGAACCACTTTGCTGCACACCCGAAACTGACACAATATTGTAAATCAGCTTTCGGGATCTAGTTTCCCAACCAGGGATCAAACCCATGCCTCCTGCAGTTGAAGCACAGAGTCCTAACTCCTATACCACCAGGGAATTCCCCAGAAGCAGGTTTTGGTTTTGTTTCTTTTTAATGACAATCAACTGTGAGCACCAAAGGCATTGGTACAGATCAAATTGTCTAGAAAAGAGAACAGTCAGTGTAGGCAGAGAAGCTTCTAAGAAAGCCCTGGTGTAAAGAAAGATGTGGTATTTTGAAGGATGAACACAGAGATAGATGCCTTCAACAGAGAGCAGGGGAGGAACTCCAAACTGGGGTTATTGGTCTTATCAAAACAAGGAGAAAAGCAGCCCCAAGAGAGCGAGGCCAGAAGGATGCTGATCTTCGAAGCTCTCATACTTCTGGAAATCACTGGGGACTGAGACATGCAGAGACGGGCTGTTGTGTGGCATAAAAGAAGTGGGGATAGAACTTTCTAAGCATAGACAGTGGGAAAGTGAGAAGGGAGCTTGTGTATGATTGATTGTCTATTATGTCCCAGGACCCGCACTGCCACACTTAATTCTCAGTATCACCCAAGGCAGGGGTCTGAGAATTGTCACCAGTTGAGGGATGAGAGAGTTGTTGGGGGCCCCTTCTCCTTACTGGAGTCCTGAACAAACTAAAGAATAGAACAGAGTGGGAGGTGAAGTTTAAATATCACCTTTATGACTTAAAACCTAGAGTGTGAGAAACCAGCAGTGTATAGCGTTCCAGTTGTTCTATACCTTCTCAGCGTCTGATGGTGGTAGTGTTTTTAATTTAACCAGTCAAATGGGCTTTAATGAAATCCTACTACAGTGTAGTTTTAGTTTGCATCTCCCTGATAACTAATGATATTGAACATTTATTCATGTTTTTATTGGCTATCCTTTGTAAAGTTTCTGTTTAAGTCTTTTGCCCATTTTTTATTGGTTTCTCTTCTTATTACAGATTTTCTATATTCTCAACATACTATTTTGTCAGATATAAATTTTAATTAAATTTTAAAAATAGTTTGTCATTATTTTATCCAGATCTGTGGCTTCCATGTTCATTTTCATAATTGTGTGTTTCAACGAGCAGTAGTTTTTAATTTTAATAAAGTATGACTAGTGGTTTTTTCCATGGTTTCTGCTTTCTGTGTTCCAAGAGCTCTTTACCTACTTCAGGGTTTCAAAGATCTTCTCTATTTTCTTATACAAGGATTATGTTTGTATCTATGATCCACCTTGAATTTTTAAGTTTTAGTTGCTTTATTTTTATTTATTTTATTGGAGTATAGTTGATTTACAGTGCTTCAGATGTATAACATAGTGATTCAGTTATGTGAATATATATATTTTTTCAGATTCTTTTCCATTATAAGATATTACAAGATATTGAAATAGTTGCCTGTGCTATACAGTAGGTCCTTGTTGTTTATCTATTTTATATATAGTAGTGTGCATCTGATAATCCCAGATTCCCAATTTATCCCCTCCTCCTTTCTGGCAGGCTACAGTCCATGGGGTCACAAAAGAATCAGACACGACTGAGTGACTAAACAACAACCACCTTTCCTCTTTGGTAACCATAAGTTTGTTTTTGAAGTTTGTGAGTCTATTTCTGTTTTGTAAATAAGTTTATTTGTGTAATTTTTTTAGATTTCACATGCAAGTGATTTCATATGATTTTTATCTTTGTCTGACTTATTTTAGTGTGTAGTATGAGATAGAAGTCAACATCCATCTCTTTCCTTATGAACATCCAGTTGTTTCAGCACCATTTGATGAAAATATTTTCTTTCCCCATAGGATTGCTTTGATGCTTTTGTCAAAACTCAGTTAACCATATACCTGTGGGATTATTCTGTTCCATTGATCTGTTTGTTTCCCCTTATGTCAGTTATGGCACCGCAGTGCCTTGATTTCTGTAGCTTTTACAGTGTCTTAAATTTACATAGTGTAAGTTCTCCAACTTTGTTCTTCCATCTGCTATTCTAGGTTCTTCTGAATTTCTGTATACATTATAGAAACACTTAAGGGAGATTAATTTGGGGAGAACTGATATTTAAAAAATATTAGGTCTTCCAATCAATGGGGATGACCTCTGTCTCCATTTATTTTGATCTTCTTTAATTTGTCTCAGCAATGTTTCTTACATTTTCAGTGTAGAGGCCATACACATCTGTTGTAGATTTATCCCCAGATATTTTATGGGTTTTTTTTAACTTTTTTAAAAAATTATGTTTTGCCCCATTGGGTCTTTGTTACTGCATGTGGGCTTTCTCTCATTGCAGTGCATGGGCTTCTCTTTTGAGAAGCTTGTTTGAAGCTTATTGAGAAGCTTGTTTTCTTTTGTGAAAGAAGTTTGTTAAATTTTTTGAAGTGCTTTTACTACATCTATAGAGATAATCATATGATTTTTCTTTTATTCTGTTATTGTGATGAATTATATTGATTTTCAAATGTTAAACCGATCTTGTATTCCTGGGGGTAAATCCTAGTTAGTTATACTGAATTATCCTTATTATTTATTGCTGGATACAAAATACAAAATCATGTTTTGTTTAGGATTTTTGTGTCTATGTTCAAGGTATTTGCCTGTACTTTGCTTGTAATATCTTTTACTGGTTTTAGTATCAAGGTAATGCTGGTCTCCTAAAATGAGTTAGGAAATATTCTCTCTGCTCCTCTATTTTTTCAGAGTGTGCATAAGATTCATATTGTTTCTTCTTTAAATGGATGATAAATTCACCAGTGGAATCATTTGAGTTTGATATTTTCTCTGAGCCTGGAGTTTTGTGGGAAGATTAAAATGACAGTTTCCATATTGTTATCAGATTTCCTATTTATGCTTATGTCAGCTTTGGAAACTTGTATCTCTCAAAGAATTTTTCTGTTTCATCTAAGCTGTCAAATTTATTGACAAAAATCTGTACATAATTTCTTATTATTAACGTTTTTGTGTTTCTGTGATGATGTCTCTTCTTTCATTCCTCATATTGGAAATTTGAATTTTCTTTTATCTTTATCGGTCTTGCTAAGTGTTTCTTGACTTGGTAATTCTTTCGAAAAACCAACTTTTGTTTTCATTGATTTTTTCCTCTATAGTTTGTCCATTTTGTATTTAACTGACTTCCACTACTGTTTCTTTTTTTTAATGTTTTTGTTTAATTTTTCTTCTTTTTCCTAGTTTCTTTTAAGAAGGAAGCTTAAATCACTGATCTAAGCTTATTTCTTATTTTTTTCCTTCTTTCTTCTTTTCTAATATAAGCACGTAAAATCATAGATTTCCCTCTCAGCACTGCTTTGATTTTTTTTTTTAATTTTTTAAAAATTTGCATACTGCAGATTTTGATATGTTGTGCTTTTTGTCATTCATTTCTAAATGTTTTCTAATTTCCCCTGTGATTTCTTTAACCTATGCATTGCTTAACAGTGTGTTATTTAATTTCCAAGTCGTTGGAGATTTTCCAGGTTATCTCCTGAAATATTTTATGGTCAGAGAATATACTTCACATGATTTCACTCCTTTGAAATCAATTGACACTTGTTTTATGACCAGCATATGGTGTATCTTGATAAAAGTTTGGGTTCACATGCAAAGAAAAAGTGATTTTGGCAGTTGCTGAGTGTAATGTTCTATAAATGTCAGTTAGCCTCTGAAAGAACTTGAAGAAGCTGTGATTCTCCTCACACATTTTAAGAAGTTTTCTACAGTTTTGTTATAAACTTAAATAATTACAAATAATTTTAGAGATGTATTGTTATAAATGCTTTTTAGTCATTAACATTTTTAAGTATAGTTGCTCCATTGCTCTCTTTTAAACATATTCAGGAGACTTTTAAGTACAATAGTGATTTTATAGCCACTGTCATTCATCTAAACAAATACACAAATACTCTTCTCTTCTTGTTGTTCAGTCACTCAGTCGTGTCCAAGTCTTTGCGACCCCGTGGACTGCAGCACACCAAACTTTTCTGTCCTTTACCATCTCCTGGAGTTTGCTCAAACTCATATTCATTGAGTTGATGATGCCATCCAGCCATCTCATCCTCTGTCTTCCCCTTCTCCTGCCTTCAGTCTTTCCCAGCATCAGGGTCTTTTCCACTGAGTCAGTTCTTCGCATCAGGTGGCCAAAGTATTGGAGCTTCAGCTTTAGCATCAGTCCTTCCAATGAATATTCAGGGTTTATTTCCAATGAATATTCAGGGTTGTATATTCTTCTCTAACAACCAGAAATCTGACAGCTTCCTTTTGCCTTTTGAATTCTTATTTCTGGTCCACTGGGATGAAATAGCACTTGCTAAGGCCCTAGGGCCTTTTCATTCACTTCCTCACAAAATATTGTCCTAATGCAGTAAGTATATCTTTAAACTTGTAAGTCTTTGATTTATCACTCTCTCATACCTTTCTGCTGCTATATTTTTTTCTGAAACCATAGTCCATAGTGTTAATTTCTTTTTCTGGATTGAGTTATTATAGTTAATATTAGTGCTTAGTTCAGTTCAGTTCAGTTGCTCAGTCATGTCTGACTCTTTGCGACCCCATGAATCACAGCACGCCAGGCCTCCCTGTCCACCACCAACTCCCAGAGTTCACTCAGACTCATGTCCATCAAGTCAGTGATGCCATCCAGTCATTTCATTCTCTGTCGTCCCCTTCTCCTCCTGCCCCCAATCCCTCCCAGCATCAGTCTTTTCCAGTGAATCAACTCGTCGCATGAGGTGGCCAGAGTATTGGAGTTTCAGCTTTAGCATCAGTCCTTCCAATGAACACCCAGGATTGATCTCCTTTAGAATGGACTGGTTGGATCTCCTTGCAGTCCAAGGGACTCTCAAGAGTCTTCTCCAACACCACAGTTCAAAAGCATCCATTCTTCGGCGATCAGCTTTCTTCACAGTCCAACTCTCACATCCATACATGACCACTGGAAAAACTATAGCCTTGACTAGACGGACCTTGGTTGGCAAAGTAATACCGATCAAATAACATAATTGTTATCTCTTACATAGTAAACAAATGGTCATTTATTGATGTTAGTCATTAAATATTTCCTCGTGAATTCAGCATAGTTCTTTGCAGATTTTATATATGTGTGTGTGTGTGTGATTCTTTTTGCTAGATTGAGACAGGATTCAGCAATATTCTTCTTACTTTTTCATTTTTATGGACAGAAAAGCCGATGAAGCTTTTCCCCATTAGTAAATAGATGAGGCAAAGAGGTTTTTTTATTTAAATAATGTCACTCTTTGAAATTCTTTGCATGTTTTCTGAGTTATATGCCAAAAATCACATAGGTGATCTATCACTGAATATTGTTAGTAAGGACCTATCAGGTGACAGATCTATTACATCTTCTTTCAATATTCATGAAACCAAAGAGTTGGAAGCCACCAGAATCAGAAAAGGATTTGTTATATCATTAAAGTCATTTGCTTCCCAAGCTTCTGGAAAATAGAATAAGAAGGGTTTTATCAAAACTTCTAAAATTATTTATTACTCATCATTTGCTGGTAAAATATTTTAACAAAAATTTCATCACAAGCATGCTTTACATGTATCAGTTCAGGTCAGTTCAGTCGCTCAGTCCTGTCCGACTCTTTGCGACCCCATGAATCACAGCACGCCCGGCTTCCCTGTCCATCACCAACTCCGGGAGTTCACTCAGAGTCATGTATATGTGTATACATATATAAATATGCATACGTTCAGTTCAGTTGCTCAGATGTGTCTGACTCTTTGCAACCCCCTGGACTGCAGCACACCAGGCTTCCCTGTCCATCACCAACTCCCAGAGCCTTCTCAAACTCACGTCCTTCGAATCGGTGATGCCATCCAGCCATCTCATCCTCTGTTGTCCCCTTCTCCTCCTGCATATGTATATCACATATATAATAATTTTTGCCTTACATATGTGTTTTTATCAAATACTGGAACTGCATGTTCTGCTCATTACTTTAGGGGAAAGCCTGACACCTCACTAAATTGCAAAGTGCATTGTATCCCTTCGTCACAAAGTCAGGCCAGCCCACACAGACTTTCTGACATTAAAAGTGTGACTGTATTTTCCAGATTAAATAAATCTGCTAATACACGTCCTTTCTAGAGCAAACATCTTACTTCAGAGTTCTGCTTCTAGGTGAGACACAGAGACTCGCCATGAGATTGTCTCTGCAGGGAAATCATACCTGTTCCTACACCTTTTCTCTCTGACAGTCTGTTTGCTTTATTCTCACCAGACTTTACTCAGGAGCAGATATTCCAGGAATTTTTTTTACCCCGTGGAACAATGAACCTCAATAAGATTCAGAAAGGTTGTGGGAGCAGGTGCTGATCTCTTGTGAAAAAGTGAGCAGGGGAAAAGGGAACCCACATCTCCATCTGGCAATGTTCTTAGGCCAAACAGTTTTAAGAAAGAAGACGTGCAAACAGAGGAGCTAGATCTTGATCCTTTAAAATTCTCTGTGGCCCATACACCTAGGAATACCTCAGGAACCTCCATCTGAAGTTCTCCTGGCTCAGGAATGAGGAGGGAGAGAGAAAAGAAGAGAGTCTGAGACTCCTGAGACAGACGCAGATATAGAAATCAGTGATGTAAAGAGAAACCAGCAAAAGAGGTTGGTGAGGAGTTGCTGATCAGTTAAAAGATTCGAAAGGGGAAGATGGGTTGATGGTAGAAGGAACTGCATACATTTGGTCAACTACATACATCTGGCAGAAGGAACCATGGACATCTGGTTCTCAGCAGAATCTATAAAGGTTTGGAAAGCACTTCTTTTGGAGAGTTCCAGCATACTTTGCTGAAACCTCTCAGGTAAATTTGGCAGAGGGCAGTGGGAGTCCCCCTAAGGGACCAGGGATCACCTGGGCTCCTCCTTCCTCATCCATCACTTCCATGTCTGCTTTTTACTATCTGCTTTTGTCCATTTTTCTCTGAATGAATATGCTCTGATAGAGGCTGTCATTTCAAACCCTCTAACACTGGTTTTCCTGCCTCTCGTCTCATTCTTCTCTCTCTTATCTATCCTGCAAACTATTGTCAAATTCGTCTTTTCACAATGCAAATCTGATCATATTGTGCCGCTACCCAGAACCCTCCAGGGATGCACAGCACTGCGTTGGTGACTGTCACCTGCTTCTTTGTCAAGAGTCAAGATTTTTTGTCCAGTTCTTCATCAGCCGTTGGCTTCCAGAATCCCTGGACTCCAGCTCCAGCTCCAGTCAAGTCAATCAAGTAGCCATCTTGCTAATCCTTGACTTAAGAAAGGGCAAAAGAACTTGAGGGATGAGAGCAAGCCTATTGGAATGGGGGAGATTTTAGGAAAGGATTCTTAGTTTTTAAAAAGAAACACAAAGAAGGGATTCTGAAAAGGAGACACATAAAAGAGATAGTTCTTTTCTGCCTCTGGATGTTGCCAAGTGAGGATTCAATGCCCAAGGCCACTGCAGCCATGTTTTAATCGTGAGAAGAGTGTGCAATATGATGAGGATAGAACAGGAAACAGGTGAAAATAACTGAGCCTTTGATGGCACTATATCGTGCCCTTTCTCTGGGCTTCCAGTTGTGTGAGTTAATGCATTTTGTTTATTGGTTAAACCTCTAGAGGTGACTTTTTCTGTCACTTGCCACCAAAAGCATCTTGAGTGACTCACACTGAATAGTGCATAAACTTCAAATTACTTTGCACAGTGTAAGAGGATTTTCATCATCTGTCCCTGTTTACCTGTCCAACCCCTTCTCCCTTTGTCTGGCGTGTCACTCCTGTGCCATGCTGCACAGATTCTCCATTTCTTCACATTCTCTCTCTGGTGAACAAGCTTCTCCTTGTCCGCCTGGCAAAGACTTTCTAATTCCTCAAGCTTACTCTCAGGCTCCCCTTCTTTTCAGCGCCTCCTTTCCAGGTAGGAGAGACCTTCTCTTCCTCGTGTCCCCTCCTCTCTTTCTCTCACCTTTGCCTGCTTTTCCTTATGCCTCACCAGTTTCGGGACCAGTCTCACCCCATGCATTTAGGTTTTTACGTGGTTTCCCTCCCTCCTCAGCCACCTTCTCTAGTTAGCTCTGAGCTCCTTGAGAGCAAAGACCACGTCTTATTCAGTTCTCTTGCTCAGAGGAGTTCATGACAGTGCCTGGCACATCACAGTCACTTAAGAAATACCTGCTGAAAGTGATTTACGTGAGGGAACTTGGATGAGAGCTGAGAGAAGCAGGAACGGTGTCCAGGCATATCTGAGAGGATAGAGACTGGAATGGTGGTGTGCAGTGTGAGTGTGTGTGCACGCACACATACTGGCTGCTGTCTGGATTTCTCTGTTGAGGGAACCCATGAAAAGGTATCTGTGTGAACAGTGCAAGTGTTAACAAGTGGGCTTGTGTGAGTGAAGCCTCCTGTGTAAGGGGCTCTGAAAGGGAGTTTGTGTGACTGAGCAGTCTGTGAGACTCTTTGGAGTGAAATTCTGACAGTTGAGTCAAAAGTGTGGAAGGAACATATGTAAATTTTTCAGATCACTCAAAATTTTGGTCAGGCTCAGATCTTTTCCTCCAGCTGTCTTTGCCATCTGTTCCTTGTTTCCAACCCTCTAATTTTTTCATTTCCACTCACCCTGACCAAGTTTTCCACATCCCTTTCAAGGAACCTGAATTTAATGGGGAAAAATATTCTAATAGCAAGCAGATTATCACTTATTATAGTTGTAACCCGAGTGCTTAAAAAAATGTATGAGGATATGAGGAGTGAATGGGACCCATCTTGAGGACCTCCAACCATTGGATGATTTAAGATCAGGTGGTTTAAGATGATGATTTAAGATTGTGGGTGCTTTTGCTTTTGTTGGTTTTGTCTTGGAGGAAGATGCTTGGTCCCATCAGAGCAACAAGGGACCAACACAAATTAGGGACCCTCACTGAAGCTGGTCTGGGGGACCCCTGTTCCAATCTAGGGGTAGTTTTCTTTGTTTTTATGGGTAACATGGACCTCATTTTTCAGAACTTCTTTACCAAGTGAAGTCTGAATAAGAGCAGGAAAGAAGCATACCCAGCACTCCTATTTATTCTTCAAAACCACCCCATGAAGTCCCATCTTACAAATAAAGAAACTGGGGTCTAGAGATGTTAAGTGACTGTCAGTGTGGGGAATAACAGAGCTGGGATTTCACCTCCAGCCTGTCAGAAGGAGGATCACAAAGGGAATCTTTGAGGAGAACTGGGGATCATTTTGCTTTTAGTTTTGTTTATTCAGCTCTCACATTAGTCTGGGAAATGCCCATAGACCAGGAAATGTAGGTTTAAGACCAGGAGGAGATGCTCCAAGGTACCTGGAGGAGAAAGCTGTGTTTCCTCAGAGGTGAGCCAGTGGCCAGACCACAGGGCAACTCACAAAGCCCCTGGAATCAGTGCTGAGCAGTGTGCAGGAACGAACCTGGTTCAGTAACAGATATTGGATATGCTTGGATATTTGTTAGATGAACTAGTACATAAAAGGAACAGAGATAACATGGGAAATGTTTCCCCATTGACTAATTGCAGTTCACTCAAAAATACACCAGAGAAATGACAAATTCTGCTGTTCGGTTTTCCTGTTGAAGTCCCCATTTTCAAGATAGACCTGAGCTTAAATTGAGTGTCCTTAAAGAGAAACAGATGTTCAAGCTGGTTTTAGAAAAGGCAGAGGAACCAGAGATCAAATTGCCAACATCCACTGGATCATCAAAAAAACAAGAGAGTTCCAGAAAAACATCTATTTCTGCTTCATTGACTATGCCAAAGCCTTTGACTCTCTGGATCACAATAAACTGGAAAATTCTGAAAGAGATGGGAATACCAGACCACCTGACCTGCCTCTTGAGAAACCTGTATGCAGGTCAGGAAGCAGCAGTTAGAACTGGACATGGAACAACAGACTGGTTCCAAGTAGGAAAAAGAGTACATCAAGGCGTATAGTGTCACCCTGCTTATTTAACTTCTATGCAGAGTACATCATGAGGAACACTGGGCTGGAAGAAGCACAAGCTGGAACCAGATTGCCGGGAGACATATCAGTAATAATCTCAAATATGCAGATGACACCACCCTTATGGCAGAAAGTGAAGAGGAACTAAAAAGCCTCTTGATGGAAGTGAAAGAGGAGAGTGAAAAAGTTGACTTGAAGCTCAACATTCAGAAAACTAAGATCATGGCATCTGGTCCCATCACTTCATGGCAAGTAGATGGGGAAACAGTGGAAACAGTGTCAGACTTTATTTTGGGGGGCTCCAAAGTCACTGCGGATACTGATTGCAGCCATGAAATTAAAAGACGCTTACTCCTTGGAAGGAAAGTTATAACCAACCTAGATAGCATATTAAAAAGCAAAGGCATTACTTTGCCAACAAAGGTCCCTCTAGTCAAGGCTTTGTTTTTTCCTGTGGTCATGTATGGATGTGAGAGTTGGACTATGAAGAAAGCTGAGCGCCGAAGAATTGATGCTTTTGAACTGTGGTGTTGGAGAAGACTCTTGAGAGTTCCTTGGACTGCAAGGAAATCCAACCAATCCATTCTATAGGAGATCAATCCTGGGTGTTCATTGGAAGGACTGACGCTAAAGCTGAAACTCCAATACTTTGGCCACCTCATGCGAAGAGATGACTCACTGGAAAAGACTCTGATGCTGGGAGGGATTGGGGGCAAGAGGAGAAGGGGACGACAGAGGATGAGATGGCTGGATGGCATCACCGACTTGATGAACATGAAGTTGAGTGAATTCCAAGAGTTGGTGATGGACAGGGAGGCCTGGCGTGCTGCAATTCATGGGGTCACAAAGAGTCGGACACGACTGAGCAACTGAACTGAACGTTAGGTCAAACTACTTACCCTCTCTTTGCCTGAGTTGTGTCTTTTGTAAAATGGGGTGAATGTATTTACACTATGAGAACCATTATGAGAATTGAAAGTATCAAAAAAGTTATGCACTTTCAATGGTGCTAGGCATGGAGTAAGGCAAAATCTAAGTGTTAGCTACTACTGCTATATTACTCCAAAAAATTGACTGCCAAGGTGCTCCCATACATGGGGCCTAGCGTGCTGAGTGGCCAAAGGCTCTAACAAGTCCTACAGCTGGAAAAATCTGTTTTTGTTTAACATTCCCCAAATTCAGTTGACCATGCCATCTTTATACCCCAGGGATAAGGGAAGGAGTCAGTGGTTAAATTGCCCAGTTGCTCCCCCACCCCATCCTATAACCCTGTGACCAAGCAGCAGGCTCATATGTTATGAAACTGTCTGATTCAGTGTCACACCAGCCGCCTGGCTTCTGCTCCCTTTCCTTCCCAGGCTTCCCTCTTCTCCCTCACTCTCCTATCCTGGGTTGCTGTCTGTAGCAGAGTCAGTGCAGGAGATTTTGCCTCCAACTCTGAGGCTTAAGGAATCATGGCTCACATAGACATTTACTGTCACACATTTTCTGAGTTCTTCCAAGGAAAATAAACCACACCCACGATCTTCTTTGTGATTATGAATAAAGAAGACTTTCTTACCTCTCCTTGCTATTCTTTGGAATTCTGCATTCAGATGGGTTTATCTTTCCCTTTCTCCTTTGCCTTTTGCTTCTCTTCTTTTCTCAGGTATTTGTAAAGCCTCCTCAGACAACCATTTTCCCTTGTTGCATTTCCTTTTCTTGGGGATGGTTTTGGTTGCACATCCTGTACAATGTTATGAACCTCTGTCCGTAGTAGTTCAGGCACTCTTTTCTATGGGATCTAATTCTTTGAATCTATTCATCACCTCCACTATATAGTCACAAAGGATATGATTTAGGTCATACCTGAATGGCCTAGTGGTTTGGCCTACTTTCTTCAGTTTAAGTCTGAATTTTGCAATAAAGAGCTCATTAACTGAGCCACAGTCACCTCCGGATCTTGTTTTTGCTGACTGTATAGAGCTTCTCCATCTTCGGCTGCAAAAAATATTATCAATCTGATTTCAGTATTGACCATCTGGTGATGTCCATGTGTAAAGTCTTCTCTTGTGTTGTTGCAAGAGGGTGTTTGCTATGACCAGTGCTTTCTCTTGGCAAGACTCTGTTAGCCTTTGCCCTGCTTCATTTTCTACTCTTAAGGCCAAACTTGCCTGTTACTCCAGGTGTTTCTTGACTTCATTGTTTTGCATTCCAATCCACTATGATGAAAAGGACATCTTTTTTTGGTTTGTTAGTTCTTGTAGGTTTAGAAGGTCTTGAAGGTCTTCATAGAACTATTCAACTTCAGCTTCTTTGGCATTAGTGGCAGAGTTTCAAAGAATAGCAAGGAGAGATAAGAGAGCCTTCTTAAGTGAACAATGCAAAGCAATAGAGAAAAACAATAGAGTGTGAAAGACTGGAGATCTCTACAAGAAAATCAGAGATACCAAGGGAACATTTCATGCAAAGATGGGCACAATAAAGGACAGAAATGGTGAGGACCTAAAGGAAGCAGAAGAGATTAAGAAGAGATGGCAAGAACATACAGAAGAACTATACCAAAAAAAAAAAAAAGATATTAATGACCTGGATAACCATGATGATGTGATCACTTACCTAGAACCAGATATTGTGGAGTGTGAGGTCAAGCAGGTGTTAAAAAGCATTACTAAGAACATGGTGGAATTCCAGCTGAGTTATTTAAAATTCTGAAAGATGATACTGTTTAAGTGCTGCACTCAACATGCTAGCAAATTTGGAAAGCTCAGCAGTGGCTATAGGACTGGAAAAGGTCAGTTTTCACTCTAATCCCAAAGAAGGGCAATGCTTCAAGGAATGTTCAAACTTCTGTACAATTGCGTTCATTTCACATGCTAGCAAGGTAATGTTCAAAAACCTTCAAGCTAGGCTTCAACAGTACATGAACTGAGAACTTCCAGATGTACAATCTCAGTTTAGAAAAGGCCAGAGGAACCAGAGATCAAATTGCCAACATCTGTTGGATCATAGAAAAAGCAAGAGAATTCCAGAAAAACATCTACTTCTGCTTCATTGACTATGCTAAAACCTTTGACTGTGTGGATCACAACAAACTGTGGAAAATTCATGAAGAGATGGGAATACCAGACCACCTTACCTGCCTCCTGAGAAACCTGTATGCAGGTTAAGAAGCAACAGTTAGAATCAGACACAGGACAATGGAGTGGTTCATAATTGGAAAAGTAGTACATCAAGGCTGTATTTTGTCACCCTGCTTATTTAACTTCTATGCAAAGTACATAATGTGAAATGCCAGGCTGGATGAATCACAAACTGGAACCAGTACTGCCGGGAGAAATATCAATAGCCTAAGATATGCAGATGACACCACCCTAATGGCACAAAGCGAAGAGGAACTCAAGAGTCTCTTGATGAAGGTGAAAGAGAAGAATGAAAAAGCTGGCTTAAAAGTCAACATTCAAAAATCTAAGATCATGGCATCCAGTCCCATCACGTCATGGCAGATAGATGGGGAGAAAATGAAAACAGTGACAGACTTTATTTTCTTGAGCTCCAGGACAGTGACTGTAGCCATGAAATTAAAAGATGCTTGCTCCTTAGAAGAAAAGCTATGACAAACCTGCTACTGCTAAGCTGCTAAGTCACTTCAGTCGTGTCCGACTCTGTGTGACCCCATAGACGGAAGCCCACCAGGCTCCCCCATCCCTGGGATTCTCCAGGCAAGAACACTGGAGTGGGTTGCCATTTCCTTCTCCAAACCTAGACAGCATATTAAAAAGCAGAGATATCACTTTGCTGACAAAGATCCATATAGTCAAAGCTATGGTTTTTCCAGTCGTCATGTATGGATGTGAGAGTTGGACTATAAAGATGGCGGAAAGAATTGATGCTTTTGAAGTATGGTGCTGGAGAAAACTCTTGGGAGTGACTTGGACAGCAAGGAGTTCAAACCAGTCAATCCTGAAGGAAATCAACCCTGAACATTCATTGGAAGGACTGAAGCTGAAGCTCCAATACTTTGGCCACCTGATGTGAAGAACTGACTCATCAGAAAAGTCCCTCATGCTGGGAAAGATTGAGGGCAGGAGAAGTGGCAATAGAGGATAAGATGGTTGGATGGCATCACCGACTCAATGGACATGAGTTTGAGCAAACTCAGGGAGATAGTGAAAGAGAAGCCTGGTGTGCTGCAGCCCATGAGGTGGCAAAGAGTTAGACACGACCCAGTGACTAAATAGCAACTAATCAGTAAAGACCATCAGCAGATATTCTGAGTGTGGTGTGATAGAAAGCAGGAATTAGAACTCCTGAGTCTTCAAGTCTCATCTCTTATTGAAACCAACTAACTTACTCTTCAGAGAGGGGATTACCGAAAAATGGAGCAAAACATGTTTATCTTTTATCTCCCATGTGTGAGAATTAATAAACATTGGAACACTGAATAAACATTGAATGCCTGCTACACTGTATGATCTCTTTTGATATCTTCCACAAGCTAGATAGTTTTTACTCTCTAATAAAGTCTGTGTTCTTTGAGGCTTTTTGTTCTGGAGAGAAGACAAAGTCATTGATGCAGAGAGACAGAAATTAAGTCTTTTAGTATATTCTTTTGTCCCCTAACTCCTTCTTTTCACTAGAGCTACCTCCATCCTTGCCACAATTTTTAAAAATTGTCTCAGACGAGTAACAAAGGGCCAGTGTTCTGTCTCCACCTCTGCAGCTACCAGCAAGTGGCGTGTTACTCACATTCTGTCCCCAGAGCTTGTCCCCAGCTCTTGGCTCCAGAGCAAGGGCCTCAGGGTCAGGGGTGGGGCTGGGAAGGGTCACAGTCATGACTTTGGCCACTGGCCCAGCCTGCCCTTCCCATGTGTCTCAGAGGCCTGAAGAGCCTGCCAACACAGCACACATTTGTTGCCCGCAGTCGGGATCATTGTCTGTTGTTTGTAGTCAAGATTTTTGATGGATTCAGTTCAGTTCAGTTCAGTCTCTCAGTCGTGTCTGACTCTTTGCGACCCCATGGACTGCAGCACACCAGGCTTCCGTGCCCATTACCAATTCCCAGAGCCTGCTCAAAATCATGTCCGTCGAGTTGGTGATGCCATCCAACCATCTTATCCTCTAAATTGTCCCCTTCTCCTCCTGCCTTCCGTCTTTCCCAGCATCAGGGTCTTTTCCAGTGAGTCAGTTTTTTTGCAACAGGTGGCCAAAGTATTGGAGCTTCAGCTTCAGCATCAGTCCTTCCAATGAATGTTCAGGACTAATTTCCTTTAGGATGGACTGGTTTGATATCCTTGCAGTCCAAGGCACTCTCAAGAGTATTCTCCAACACCACAGTTCAAAAGCATCAATTCTTCAGCGTTCAGCTTTCGTTACAGTCCAACTCTCACACCCATCCATGACTCCTGGAAAAAATAGCTTTGATTAGACAGAACTTTTTGATGGATACTGATATTTATATCTAAGTGGAATCTGTGACTTTATCAGTGTCTCCACCGCATCTCAAACAACTCCTTTCTGGGATACAGACTCTCAGGGATGTCCCAGACTTAACTGAGATTAGCAGGACACATCAAGGAAAAAGATGAGCATGCTAACTAAACTTACTGTGGGATAGTCATTTCACAGTATATACATAAATCATCATTATGTTGTACACCTGAGACTGTTACAGTGTTATATGTCCATTATTTCTCAATTTAAAAAAAATAAAAATGCATTATTAAAAACAAAAGAGAAAAATAGAAGCAGACGTCCAGCACATGTGGAAGCAAGTCACCCTCTCACTGGGCAGGGTTAGGCTCCTTGGCACCTTCTTTATCCTGAAGAAGCAGTGAGGTGTGGGCACCCCACACACAGCTCTCACCAGGCCAGGCGCTTCTTACCAAAGTGCAAAGGATTTGTTGTTCTACTGACTCCACGTATCGAGACCAGGTGAGCAAATGGGAGCCAGGGCAATACGGCAGACCACCCTTGTTTGTAAATAGAATGTTACTGGGCCACGGCCAATGCCTGTTCCCATGATTGTTGATTCTGGCAGCCTCCCTAAGTTGTTGCAATAGACAGTAAAGCCAATAAACCCAAAAGTATTTACCGAAAAAGATCACTGACACCTAACCTAGAACAGAAATCCCCAGAAGGGCAGAGAGAGTTTGGAAATAAGCCGGTCACAAAAAGAAAAATACTGTATGCCTCCTCCTATATGAGGAACCTGGAATAGTCAAATCCTTAGTAACAAAAGGAAGACTACTGGTACCATGGGTTGAGGGGGTAGGGGGCGGCGGGTAAATGGGAAGTTGGGGTTTAGTTTGTGTAAGGTATAGTTCGGGCCGAGGCAGAAAAGAAGGAGAGACGACTTCAACGGAGGTTCAGTTCAGTTCAGTTCAGTCGCTCAGTCGTGACCGACTCTCCGCGACCCCATGAATCACAGCACGCCAGGCCTCCCTGTCCACCACCAACTCCCGGAGTTCACTCAAACTCATGTCCACAGAGTCGGTGATGCCATCCAGCCATCTCATTCTCTGTCGTCCCCTTCTCCTCCCGCCCCCAACCTTTCCTAGCATCAGAGTCTTTTCCAGTGAGTCAACTCGTCGCATGAGGTGGCCAAAGTATTGCAGTTTCAGGTTTAGCATCAGTCCTTCCAATGAACACCCAGGATTGATCTCCTTTAGAATGGACTGGTTGGATCTCCTTGCAGTCCAAGG
Source organism: Moschus berezovskii (assembly GCF_049115385.1). Lineage (NCBI taxonomy): Eukaryota > Metazoa > Chordata > Mammalia > Artiodactyla > Moschidae > Moschus > Moschus berezovskii. Next base: position 56,895,616 of record NC_142474.1, on the reverse strand, counting down.
GACTCTCAAGAGTCTTCTCCAACACCACAGTTCAAAAGCATCAATTCTTCGGCAATCAGCTTTCTCAGGTTATCTTTATTCAGGCAAGGAGGGGCAGCAGCCAGCCTAACGACCAGGCTGAATGCGAGAGGGATCAGGGAGGCTTCATATTTAAAGGGAGGTTTGTGGAAGCGATAAGGGAAACGTTAGTCAGGCAGGATATTTTGGGTATTCTTTAGTTGAGATGGCATTTGTAGGTGAACAGGGAGTGGGAGATTTGGGGCAGGGGGTGATAAGTCCTCTGGGCAGGGGGTGATAAGTCCCTGGCAGAAGTAGGAGGCAGAAGGTTTCCAGACGGGGTAATAAGTCCCAGGTAGATGCAACCGGCCCAGAGCATCAGGGCAGGACCTAAAGTTCGGTTTTGTTTTCTCTGAAGTTAGATAATTCAGAGCCTTTGAGACCATTGTTTTCTTTTCTAGTCCCAAAGACTCCTTCATTCCAGACCCTGAAATCATAAAAAAATGGGGAAAAGAGTGCCTTATCTCTCTGACTACTTCCTGCTGTATAGGGGCGATGGTTCTGGGTCTGGAACGGAGGATTGTCCTAGGGCCCCAGGGTCTCCTTTTCCTGAGGTTGGGGGGTGAGGCTCTCAAGAAGAAGAATGGTCTTGACCTGGTCTCGAGAGATGGCCCAAATCCGTTCTTGAAGAAACCTTTGAAAGAGATTGAAGAGACAGGTCCAAATAAGAGGAATAAAATGATAAGTACCAGTGGTCCCAAGAGAGGGAGCAGCCAAGGGAGGGCCAGTTGGAGCAGGTTTTGGGGACTGTAAAGGTTTTGTAACTCTTTTCTGTGGCTTTCAATTCTGTCTCTAAGTTCTTTGACTCTGCCCTGGACTATGCCCATTTCATTAACAAAATAGCAGCAGTCCTCTCCTAGGAAAAGGCAGGTCCCTCCCTTTTCTGTGGTGAGAAAGTCCCAGGGCTCACCTATTTTGTAGGGCCACAGAAGGTAATGAGTTAATTTGTCTTTAGATTGAAAGGGAGGACTCCATTACCTGCTCCATATCCTCATTAAGTTCTTGCGAGCTTGTAGCAGAAATGGGCTGAGGTCGATATGCCTCCAATCCCGGTGCCTAGGGCTGCTGCCATGCTGGTCCCAATCGGTGGGTGGCGGGGGGCGGGGGGGGGCGCTATGACAGTTCGTTTTTTCCTGTGGGAAAGTTCCCCTTGGGGGTAGACTATTTGCTCTACCTCTTCTTCTTTGAGAAGTGTTAGACCCGGGGTCAGGAAGACCAAGATGCAAGGTCCAGGGGGCTCAAGAGGGAGACATGAATATGCATAGGTGTCAGGAAGCATAACAGGAGGCTGTTACGCCTGTGCGCTGTTTTGGATCTGTCAGGAATTCTCTGTTCCTTATTAATTCCTGAATATTCAGGAATTAAGAGGAGAGGCAAGCCTCTCCCGGGGGCTGAGGAATGCAGGCATTTATTTCCTTCATTTAAACTACTGTATAGTTTTTCTATACGGTAATAAGTACCCTCTTCCTTTTTATGAACCATATAGTAAAAGTGATTATTTACAACTCTCTCTCTTTAATATGGATCGCCTATGGTTTGTTAGTCTGGAATTTTAATCTTTATCTTTGCTGAGAATAGCTACAGTATATATGCCCACACCATGTTGATTAAAACACCTTTGCTCCATCAGAGCTTTGGTCCCCGTGTCTTGCTTTCTCTCTCTCTTGCTCTCTTTTTCAGGCTAATTCCTGGAGCGCAGAGGCTGTCTGTGTTCACTTTCCTGCCCGGGCTTCTAAGACCCTCTCGAGAAGGTGCTCTGCACTTTCACCCCATCGAGAGGGCACCTGAGGCCTTCATGAACAGAGCAAGCCCCGTGCCAGGGACTTTATTGGCTTTCTGCGTAAACCAAGGAATATCAGCCTCTTTCTCTTTCCTTTACTTTCTTTTTGGTTGACTCCAGACCACCAGGTTCCAGTCCGTTAAAGGACCTCGACATATAGGTCCCACAGAGAATGAAGATACCCAGTTGGTGCAATTATTTGTGCTGTTCCAGAGAACCCACGTGAAACAGGAGGAGGGAGCGGAGTTTGTAAGACCAGTGTAGTTGGGACTAGAGTAGTTGATACAGGTTAGATTTGAAGAGGCTGAGAGTAGTGTTGTAGCCACGCATTCCGGGAAACAAACTCACTCAGAAGGACAATGCAGATAGTGGAGTGCAGTTTGGTACACCAGCGGGCCCAAGGCAGAGTCTCCTCTTAGCCAAGGACCCCCACCAGTTTTTGTGAAAACCTTATATGCCCCAAGTGTACTTGCTCAAACCCACCTCCCCACATTCCTTGAAACTAGTCTGGACAAGGTAAAAGATATGATCAAAATTAACCCATGATTCATGTGTCACTGTTATGCCCTGAGTCCAGTCCCCCCTAACTGGTAGAATAAAACACTTGCAGCAATGCAAAAGCAAGAATAGGGTTTATTTCTAGCTCGAGCTAGGGCTCCTGCCCCTCCCAGCACAGTGGAATGCGGACAGGAGCCCGGAGCCCAGGTCACAGCGGTTTTTATAGTCTCAGATTACATAAGCACCTATTTTTGTTCAAAAGATCAAGCTGGCAGAAGCTCATTGGCCAGTTTATACGCACGCGGGGTTTTTTCTGGGGGATTTCCCTTTTTCTTCTGATTGGCCCAATTTTTGGCGCCAGCGGGATTTTCTTAGGGAGGAGTTTCTGTGAACCTAGCCTCCACCCTGTCTCCAGGAAATCGAAACTTAGGCCTAAGCAAGGTCTCAGGCCTATCATGGCTACTCAGATGTTAGGGCTCCTAACATCACAAGACTAGATAAACAGTGGACATTTATCAATAGGCCTGTGGTCATATCCCGATAAACATAATGGAATTTACCACTTTGTTCTGTTACAGAGATAATTAGCATATTCTTTTAGGCAATGTAGAGTCCAAGTACAAGTCCTGAGGCTCTTTTATCGAGGGGAGGGGCGGGTGTCTGTTTCCCATTGGTATGCCGCTTCTATAGACACCGGGAACAAAGTTCAGAGTCCACTGGGAGGGTGACCATGCGTGTAGCCTAATGTTCGCAGCCTGGCCTCAGATGGGAGTCCAGCTCTGTCTGTTTCCTCCTTCAGTAAGACATTGTCAGAGACTGGCCCAATGTATTGTGTAGTGTTTTGTTGGGAAGGAGAGGTATAGTTGCCCTGTGACAGCCAGATTGAGGGTAAGGGAATTGCTCTTGGAGTCAGGGAGACAGTGACATGCATATCCAACACTGGGATGTGTGTTGTGTGTAACGGAAGAATTGGAAAGAAGACTTGAGAAGGCTGGTAAAATGTGGGTTGCCAGAGGGAGGTCTTAGGAGAGGCCATAATGAGAAAGGAGGTCTAGACGTTTATAAGGCTCAGAGGTCGCCTGTAACCGGGAAATTATGTTCTTTATGACTTGTTTCTTTTCCCGATTTTGATCTAGTACCCCGCCCCAGTCTGAGTACCCCCAGTGGGTAATGGGATAGAAACATATGTCTCTTCCATTTGGCTTATGGCAGATGCTCACGAAACTCCCTGTCTTTAACAGTGAGTAGGGATTTGGACTCCCCCCCCGCCCACCCGAGGTTCATGGTGCATGGTCTTGGAGCCATATTATAACATGAGGAATGAACATAGGAATAAATGTCTGAGCGGAGGCAGGGACTAGCCAGATGTCAGAGGAGTGCAGCAAGGATAAGGAACAGGGGAGTCATGGGGCTGTTAGTTAGGCAGTGCAGAGGAAATAGCACCCTAGGAATAGAACACAGCTGACAACGTAGGTGATACTGACAAAGAGATGAAGGATAGGTGACCAGTCCTGAGGGGAGACAGTTACTAGGCCTACAGCAATGACTAAGAGTAAGAGTGCAGTTACAGTTAGAGAGACAGGGAGAGGCCAGTCAGGGTGAGGGGCGTAAGGCCCCAAGTGGGTGTTTGCTTGAATCTGAGGAGGAGCAGTGTTCATTAGGATGTAGAATGATGTAGAGAATGAGAGTAAAGAAATCAATTTTGTCTGGACTTAGGCTGTAGAAGGTCCCCTGGAGCCACAGTTGAGACACCAGTGTGGTCAGTTCTTCGAAGGAGGTTCCTGTCGGGGCAGTGGTCCAGAGATCTTGTAGTAGTTGGGTCAAGAACAGTTGTAGTTTGAAGAATGTCCAGATCATTGTCTTCTTGGATGGTTGACAGAGGTTGTTGCCAGGTGATTTGAAGGAGGTAGGTCCTGTGATGGAGAAGGAAATGGCAACCCACTCCAGTGTTCTTGCCTGGAGAATCCCAGGGACGGGGGAGCCTGGTGGGCTTCCGTCTATGGGGTCACACAGAGTCGGACACGACTGAAGTGACTTAGCAGCAGCAGCAGCAGCAGCAGCAGCAGCAGGTCCTGTGAAGGAGACCGGATAGGGGTCAGTTAAAGAGGGCAGCGCAGGATCGGAGGTGACATGTTTTAGGCAAGAGAGGTGTACCCAGGAGTGACCTTCTCGAGTTTAGCTGCAGTCGGGGTAAGGAGGATGATTTTGAATGGTCCCTGGCACTTTGGCGTTAGGTCACCCTGGGGATTATCAGACAGGTTGACCATGTCCCCAGTTTGTAAAGGGGGCTAGGGGGTCAGGGGCAGGCAAGTGGTGGTTGACATATTTCCAGAGGGCATTGCGGAGTTCTGCCAGCAGAGGGGAGTGTAGGAAGCTTGGTATGGGAGGAGGTTGGGGTGGGGCGCGGTCCAGGAGGGAGCTTGGGCCTTCTGTACATCACCTCAAAGGGGCTCAGCCCCAGGGACTTTCTGGGCAAAGCCCGCACTTTGAGGAGAACAATCGGCAAAAGTTTAGTCCAATCCAGATGTACCTTGAGGGTTAGTTTGGTAAGGGTTTCTTTGATTATTCTTTTCATCCTTCTACCTTCCCTGAGGACTGGGGATGATATGGAATGTGAAATTTCCAGGGTATATGTAAGAATTGGACAAGTTGTTGGGTGACCTTGGATGTAAATTCCGGACCATTATCAGACTGTTTGGATGAAGGTGGGCCAAACCTGGGGATATTTTCTGTGAGGAGAATTTGGTCCACAGTGTGGGCTTTCTTGTTTGTAGTGGGAAATGCTTCTACCCATGCCGAAAAAGTGTCCACAAAGACCAGGAGGTATCTGACTCTCCGAACCAGGGGCCATAGTAAAGTCTATCTCCCAATCCTGTGCTGGGAGCTGCCTCACATGTGATGGGTTGGAAAGGATGTAGGTTTAAGGTTGGAATTGGGATTAGTACGTTGACATGTCTGACAGGAGCAGGTATGGTTATCTAAATATTGTCGGTCAGCAGTAGATATGGGGAAGTGGTTATGGAGGAACTGTTGGAGTGTCTTGGACGAGGGATGAAAGAGTGAGTGTAGTTAAGAGAGGATTTCTCTGGTGGTGGGAGGGTCGGATGGAGTCAGGGCTAAGATGACAGGGGACTGGAGGGAGGGATGGGACAGGGCTATTTCCGTCGCCTTCTGGTCTGAAGCATTGTTGTAGGCTGATATGAGACTTCCCTTTTGATGTCCCCTACAGTGGAAAATCCCATGGACAAAGGCACCTGGTAAGCTGCGGTCCATGGGGTCGCGAAGAGTCGGACACGACTGAGCAACTTCACTTTCACTTTTCACTTTCATGCATTGGAGAAGGAAATGGCAGCCCACTCCAGTGTTCTTGCCTGGAGAATCCCAGGAGCGGGGGAGCCTGGTGGGCTGCCGTCTATGGGGTTGCACAGAGTCTGGCACGACTGAAGCGACATAGCAGCAGCACAGTGGAGGATGGCGGCTTTGGTAAGAGTGCTGCCTCTAGAAGTTTGAGGATCAGGTCTGAATTAATAATGGGGATCCCTTTTGGGTTAGGAAACCTCTTTCTCTCCATATTAGGATGTTTGAGTGAAGCATGTTATAGACATATTTGGAGTCTGTGTGGATGTTAATTTAACCCTTAGATTTTCAGCCAGCCTCAAAGCTCTGGTGAGAGCTATCAGTTCTGCCTGTTGGGAGGTGGTGTGAGGTGGCAGAGGTGAAGCTTCAATTGTCTGGGTCCTGTGATTGTGACAAAGGTCCCCCAGATGATGGCATATCCTGCCGCAAAGGGTGGGGATTTTTTAGAGCTGCCATCAATGAACCAGTGTGGGGTGTCTGGGTCTAGGATGGGCTGATCTGTTAAAGGTTGGAAGGGGTTTTGGGTAAGATCTACTGTGAGGCTGCAGCTATGTAGGAGAGGGTCTGTTGTAGAGGACATGGGTAATAAGCTTGTGGGGTTAAGGGGAGAGAGGGGGAGAATGAGAGCTGAGGGTAAAGGAGAAAGGCGTGTAGGACCTGTACCCTGGAAGGGGGAAGGGAGAGGAAAGCCTGATATGATAGTAAGTCTCGGAAGGTGTGTGGAGAACAGACTGTTAAAGGGGCATGCCTAGAGAGTTTATTTGCTTCGGGTACGAGGGCTGCGATAGCAGCCACGGCCTGTACACTGGGAGGCCACCCCTTGGTCACCATGTCCAGCTGTTTTGATAGATAGGCTATGGAAGCCCAGGTGTCTCCAGCCCGCTGACATAAAAGCCCCAGGGCCTGTCCTTGGTTGGAATGGGCAAAGAGAAAAATGGTCTGGTGTGATCTGGCAGGTGGAGAGTTGGCACTCGGAGGAGGCTCTGGGTAAGCTGGCGAATAGGATTGGCCAGGGAGGAGGGGTTAGAGAGGGGCTCATCCAGACATCCTTTAGTTGCCTCATAGAGCGGCTTTGCAGTGAGGGAGAAGTGAGGGATCCAGATACGGAAAAAGTTTAGGAGGCCGAGGATAGACAGGCGTTCCCTTTTTGTTTTTGAAAGTGGACAGTTAATTAAGGCCTGGATTCTATCTGAGGGAATAGTTCTTTGTTGGTGGGATATGGAGAGCCCCAGGTAGGTGACGTTTGTCTGTACTACTTGGGCCTTGGATCGGGACACAGACAACCCCAGGATCCCAGAGCCCCAAGGAGTTTGGTGGTATATTGAAGGCAGAGTTTTCGGGTTGGGCTACAAAGGAGAAGGTCATCTACGTATTGGAGGGGATGACTCGGGGCTAGGTCAAGTGTTTGTAGGTCCTTTCGTAAAGCCTGTCCAAAATAGTAGGGGCTGTCTCTGAACCCCTGGGGGAGAACTGTCCATGTTAGTTGTTGGGAAACATGAGTTTCAGGGTTTTGCCAGGTGAAGATGAAAAGGGGTTGGGAGAAGGGGTGGAGGGGGATGGTGGAAAAGGCAGACAGAAGAGGGTGTAATTGTTAGGGACTGCTGGGAATGTCAGCGTGATGGCCTCATTGATTTTTCGCAGATCTTGAACCAGTCTCCAAGAGTTTGGTCCCTTCCTTACTGCCAGAATAGGGGTGTTGTGTGGTGAATGGGTAGGAATTAAGATAGAGGCCTGAAGAAGACGGTCTATGATAGGCTTATGTCCCTTGTGGGCCTCTTGGGTGAGAGAGTACTGTTGTTGGGTGATTATAGTCGAAGGGCCCTTTAGGGTAATGTGGACTGGGGGATGATGTTTGGCTATGGATGGGTGATCAGTGTCCCAGACTTGGGGGTCTAAGGTGGGGAGATCCAAGGGAAGGTCAGGGGTGAGGGATAGGGACAGTCCAGGTGCCATCTGCATGCAGAATATAGAGACTGTATCCAGGGGGGTATGGTAATAAAGACCCCCAATTTGGATAACAAATCTCTCCCTAGGAGTGCCATCAAGCACTGAGGCATTATGGGGAATGAGTGTATGAGGGTTGATTTTCCAAACTGACAGAGTAATGGAGGGCTGATTTTTGGCCTTAAGGGAACTCCAGAGACTCCTCTGATTGTGAGTTCTGAGTCTTGAGTTCGGCCAGAGTAGGAAGTTAAGAGAGAGAAAGCAGCTCCAGTGGCTACTATAAAGGAGGTCTTTTCCCTGCCACTACCCCGTCCACCCTAAGTTGTGAACTCGTGTTCAGGACATGGGCCAGGAGGCTGGAATCCAGGCCCCATCATTGGAACAACTCATGTAGGGTTGAGCTGGGGTTCTGGGGAGAAGTGGGGATCTTCCCAGGGGTTCCAGGGCATCCCTGTGGACATTCCACTCTCCAGGCCTGGGAGTTGGGGACCTCCCCAGGGGTGTCAGGGCATCCCTGGGGACAGTTCATCTTCCAGTGTCCACACTGACCACAGGTTGGGCATGCTTTTGTGGGTGGCCGCGGGTTCGGGCATGCCTTTGCCCGGTGTCCTGACTGGTTGCATCGGAAGCAGGGCCCTGGGTGGGTCTTGAGTCCAGGTCTGGGATGACTTGGGCCGGGCTGATCTCTTTCCTTAATTGCTGCTGCCAAAACGCATATTTAGCTTTTCTCTCATGGTCTTTTTCTCTCTTAGCCTTCTCCTCTCCATTACTGAACAGCTTGAAGGCTACTTCTAGAAGTCTCTTTGGGGGGGTCTCAGGGCCCTTCTCTAGTTGTCGAAGCTTGTGTCAAATATCAGGGGTGGACTGGCTGATGAACTGAACATGAAGGTAGAGTAACCCAGCAGGAGTGGTGATATCTAGGTTGGTATACTTCTGGACTGCCTCTGGGAGGCGTGCCAAGAATAAGGCTGGATTTTTGTCTGCCCCTTGGATGACCTCCCTAATTTTATCATAACTGACGTGGATATGAGTATTTTTCTTCATTCCTTCTAGAAGGCAGGCCATCATATGACTGGGTCTCCTGATACCTGGGTCACCAGGCTGGCACGTCCAGTGGGGATCTCACTGAGGCACTTCTCATCAGCACCTGGCCTCTCCCAGTCTTGATTTTGTAAGTGATTCGGCATGGGCTTTTGCCGCTTGCCAGATACGGTCTTTTCCATCTGGGGTGAGAGTGGCATTTAGGATATAATACATACATCTCTCCATGTGAGGTTAGAGGCCTGGGAGAGTCTCAGGAATTCTTTTCTGTATCTGGTAGGATTTTCAGAAAATGATCCTAACTTTTCTTCTATCTGGCTCACGTCTGACAAAAAATGGCACGTGGACTCGGGTGGGGCCCTCTGGTCCTGCCACCTCTCTCAGGGGAAACGTGTTGGTGTGTGACCATGGGGCGGGGGGGGAGGGGGAGTCAGGGAGATGGGGTAGCGGGGTCGAGGCGGGGTCAGGAGAGGTTAGAGTCAGTAAGTGAGTTGGATGAGGGGGGACGGAGAGGGGTGGTGGGTATGGAGGGGGCTTGTCCCACCGGGTTGAACTCCGGGGGTGCAGAAGGTCGCGACAGGCGGTTAGTTGAAGAAGAAGAGCCCTTTTGCTTGGGAGACAAGGTGCAGAGAAGGACCTTGTGAGTGGAGCAGGCCTTGCATAGGAAGGGCCTGCTCCGAAGGGCCCAAAAGGCTTGGGCATATGTGGCCTCCAACCACTTGCCATTCCGTTTAATGAAGTCAGTGAGATTTTGAAGAATGTTAAAGTCAAATGTTCCAAATTCAGGCCAGCGGTCTTGATTGTCTAATTGGTATGGAGGCCGGATCTGTGTACAGAGTTGTCCTAAGCGGTTAGCTTTGAGTTCAGTGAGTAAGAGCGGTTTGAGATTTTTGAGAACACAGGCCAGACGGGAATCTTTTGGGACAGATTGGCCAGATCCCATAATTGAAAGGCAAGCAGAAGCTTCTATTGGGAGTTCACCCATAGTCACAATAGGAGTTATGAGAAGAGAGCTCTGTGTTGAGGTGGAGCGTCCCCCACCGTTGCCTACAGAGTGGCCCTAGGCCGGGGGTCCCCGGGCCACGGAGAGGACTGGGTTCCAGCGCGCCTCGAGAACACCGTCCGGACCTCACCTTAATCTGGGGGCCGGCTTGAGTGGAGTGTTGCATGTAGAGCAGCAGAATGGCAAGAGTTCCCTGTTCCAGGAGGTCCTCAGAGAGAGAGAGAGGGGATAGAGCCAGAGGCCTGGGGGTACACAAAGCACCTGTGAAACCTCAGGACAAGGCTTGCACCGCACACGAAGGCAGTAGGCATCCCTGAGGGGAACTTATGAGCCCTGGCAGAAAGTGAGATTGGGGGTGTTCATGCCCCCAGACTCTGGGAAAAGGGAAAACAATGAGAGGGAGGGAGAGTGAGAGAGAGAAATGAGTGCCTCGCCCTCTCCTGGGTTTCAGGGTTTCGGCACCAAGAATGTAAGGTATAGTTCGGGCCAAGGCAGAAAAGAAGGAGAGACGACCTCAACGGAGGTAGGTTACCTTTATTCAGGCAAGGAGGGGCGACAGTCAGCCTAACGACCAGGCTGAGCGCTAGAGGGATCAGGGAGGCTTCATATTTAAAGGGAGGTTTGTGGAAGCGATAAGGGAAACGTTAGTCAGGCAGGATGTTTTGAGTATTCGTTAGTTGAGATGGCATTTGTAGTTGAACAGGGGATGGGAGGTTTTGGGCAAGGGGTGATAAGTCCCGGGTAGATGCAACCAGCCCGGAACATCAGGGAGGGACCTAAAGTTTGGTTTTGTTTTCTCTGAAGTTAGATGATTCAGCAAGGGCCTTTGAGACTGTTGTTTTCTTTTCTAGGCCCAAAGACTCCTTCAGTTTGTAAAATAAAGAGTTCTGAAGATGGATGGCAAAAATGGTTGCACAACCCTGTAAGTGTTCTTAATACCAGTGAAACATACTTAGAGACAGTTAAGGTGGTAAATTTTATGTTGTGTGCATTTTAGTACAATTTAATTTTTAAAGAATATCAGACTAAAAAAAGAGATATCAAACTCAACACCATCACAACGATTGTGGAACTTCGGATGAGTAACCAAATTTCTTGATCACAGTCACCTCCTTTCCTGGCCACCCTGCCCCCAACATATATAAAAGAGATACTGGTGAAGAATGCGGTGGAGTCACAGCTAGCTGGAAAACTCAGGGAAGAACATGTGTCAAGGCTACACAGACCAAGTCTAGTTCTGAGGGACACACACTTTCTCCTTTTTAATTTACATTGTTGTGTTAGTTTCAGGTATACAGCAAACTGAACAGTTGTACATATACATGTATCCATTCTTTCTTATTTTCCCACATAGATCATCACAGAGTATGCAATAGAGTTCTCTGTGCTGTATATTATAGTATTAGTTATCTGCCTCTTGAGAAACCTGTATGCAGGTCAGGAAGCAACAGTTAGAACTGGACATGGAACAACAGATTGGTTCCAAGTAGGCAAAGGAGTACCTCAAGGCTGTATATTGTCACCTTGCTTACTTAACTTATATGCAGAGTACATCATGAGGAACACTGGGCTGGAAGAAGCACAAGCTGGAATCCAGATTGCTGGGAGGAATATCAATAACCTCAGATATGCAGATGACACCACCCTTATGGCAGAAAGTGAAGAGGAACTCAAAAGCCTCTTGATGAAAGTGAAAGAGGAGAGTGAAAAGGTTGGCTTGAAGCTCAACATTCAGAAAACAAAAATCATGGCATCTGATCCCATCACTTCATGGGAAATAGATGGGAAAACAGTGGAAATAGTGTCAGACTTTATTTTTGGGGGCTCCAAAATCACTGCGGATGCTGATTGCAGCCATGAAATTAAAAGACACTTACTCCTTGGAACGAAAATTATGACCAACCTACATAGCATATTAAAAAGCAGAGACATTACTTTGCCAACCAAGGTCTGTCTAGTCAAGGCTATGGTTTTTCCCGTGGTCATGTATGGATGTGAGAGTTGGACTGTGAAGAAAGCTGATCGCCGAAGAATTGATGCTTTTGAACTGTGGTGCTGGAGAAGACTGTTGATAGTCCCTTGGACTGCAAGGAGATCCAACCAGTCCATTCTAAAGGAGATCAATCCTGGGTGTTCATTGGAAGGACTGATGCTAAAGCTAAAACTCCAATACTTTGGCCACCTCATGCGACGAGTTGACTCACTAGAAAAGACTCTGATGCTGGGAGGGATTGGGGGCAGGAGGAGAAGGGGACGACAGAGAATGAGATGGCTGGATGGCATCACCGACTCGATGGACATGAGTTTGAGTGAACTCCGGGAGTTGGTGATGGACAGGGAGGCCTGGCGTGCTGTGATTCATGGGATCGCAAAGAGTCGGACACGACTGAGCAACTGAACTGAACTGAACTGAGTGTGTATATGTCAACCCCAATCTTCCAATTTATGCATCCTACATCCTTTTCCCCTTTAGTAACCATAAGTTTGTTTTCTGTATCTGTGATTCTGTTTCTGTTTTGTAAGTTCATTCCAGGCATATATCATATATGATATTTCTCTTTCTCTGTGTGACTTACTTCTCTTAGTATGATAATCTCCAGGTCCTTCCATGTTGCTGCAAATGGCATTATTTCATTATTTTTTATGGCTAGGTAATATTCCATTGTATATATAAAATAACTACCATATTGTCTTTATTCATTCATCTGTCAACAGACATTTAGGTTGCTTCCGTGTTTTAGCTAAATAGTGCTGCAATGAACATAGGGGTGCATGTATCTTTTCAGATTAGAGTTTTCTCCAGATATATGCTGAAGAGAAGGACTGCTGGATCATATGGTAATTCTGTGTTCAGTTTCTTAAGGAACCGCCATACTGTTTTCCATAATGGTTGTACCAATTTACATTCCCACCAACAAACGAGAAGGGTTATAGGGACACGCTCTCTTATTTAAGAGAGACAGTTACAAAAATGAGGGACAGTTGCAATTACAAAAATGAGGGACACTGCACACTGGCAGTCCAGTGATTAAGACACTGTGCTTCCACTGCACAGGGCACTGGTTCAATCTCCGGTTGGGAAATAAGATCCTGTGTGCCACAGGAGAGAGAAAGAGGGAGAGTAGAGAAGTTTGCTGCTCATATTGAACAAGCAATAAATAGCAAGTGTCTCGTAGGTGAGGGCGCTGTGAGTGTTAACCAAAGTGCCCAAAGGAAGAGGCCGGACCTTCAAGGGTCCTGCCCTCTCTATTCAGGAAGGCAGGATATTTACAAATGGGAAAATCATACTTTCAGTAAATGTATTAAGGGCCAAGTGGCGGCATGTACTATATACAGGGTGGATACCAGAGTTGGGTTGAAGGAGAGATTAATTCAGGCTGTGTTGAGTTAGTAAGAAAAGATTTTTTCAGGTAGATTTGAGCTGGTTTGAACCATGAAACTGTATTACTAGAATTGGCTTTGGGAAATACTACCATGTTTTGTTGATGCAATCATAAGCTTTTCAAACTCATTTAATCTGCTGCTTGAAAGGGGTGAACTCCAAGCAGATACCAGGAGCCAAGTTTTGTTTTCTTACACTCATCCCAAATATGAAAGAAGAGGAGGATCTGTCCTATTTCTTTTGTTCTGCACTATGAGGATCTCATGTACTCTTTTTAGATGAGTCTCTGGTGAAATACATGTATTCCCAGGATAAATCACCTTTCACCCACGGTGACGCCAGACTTTTCCCTCATTCTGCCATGATCTGGCAATATTCCCATCTAACCCTTCAATTACCAGCTCCTACCTTTCCAGGGTGTCACATAAGCAAAGTAGGCAGTCCAAACTCATCCTGCTACTGTCTTCCTTCCATATGTGGTCCTGCTACATGGACTGGACTTGAAAGCATGGAAACGGTGGGTCAGTCAAATCCATCTCACCTGCCCCCACTGAGTGAGGTTGTTTTCACTGTGCTACTGAAGGCTCGCATGTCCTCCAACTGCAATGTAGCCTAAGTAACAAGATGTTTCCCTGAGCTCTTGTCCCAGAAGTTGGAGTTGACTGTGTTTACTTGCAAGTGAACTGAATAAGATTGGGTAGGACTGAGGGAGGAAAGGAACAGGCTGAGCTGACTCTATCTTGAAAAAGAAGGAAACAACATCTTGAACTCTCAGTGAGCTTTGGACCATGTGCCTAGTAGCCATGGGGATAACATACATACAGCGAAACCGCCCTCCTGGACTGATAAACACCGGATTCCATACCAAGATTTCCCATCGCCAAAAAGAATGTGATAATCGCCTATGTAGTCAATCACCTTTGTAATCTTTATGGCACCCATTGGTGTAGGCTACAATGTATAACCAGCTGACCCTTCTGATTATGAATCATGGCTGTAACCTGATGGTATCTCCCTTTAACATTTTCCAGGCTAGGTTTAAAGAATTTGGCGATGTGGGCTTGAGCATTACACTTAAGGTATATAAGGTTTTCACAAAAGTCAACTGGGGTCCTTGGCTAAAAGGAGACTCTGCCTTGGGCCCACCAGTGTAATAAACTGCACTCCACTATCTGCATTGTCCTTCTGAGTGAGTTTGTTTCCCAGAATGCGTGGTTATAACAGGACCGCCGACCTTCCATCTGGGAATGTGCGTGTCTGCTAGATGAACTTTTGACACCAGAGGGCTGAATCCCACCCCCACTCAGTCTCTGCTGTGGTGTGCTCAGGTGCTCTGTTGTGTCCCACTCTGCAACCCCACAGACTAATACTGGGATGGGTTGCCATGCCCTCCTCCAGGGGATCTTCCCAACCCAGGGATCGAACCCAAGTCTCTCCCGCATTGCAGGCCATTTATCATCTGAGCCATCAGGGAAGCCCAAGGATACCAGAGTGGGTAGCCTATCCCTTTGAGAGGGTAACAGATAGGAAGGCCAGGGGTCTCCAAACAGAGGAAATAGGCTGCAAGTGTCAGACATTTTTTTCTCTCTCTCTTAAGGGGCAGGAGGAAACAAACTAGTGTTATATTTTTTCCCCTTCTCTATACAAATTTAAAAAGAGGTTTCTCTTAAAATTCTGTGTTGCCATAATGACACCTAGTTCCACCTGAACTTAACTTTTCTCAAACCTTGAGCTAACCAATACACTTTTCTTAGGGAAACGTTTGTCTTAAGCTATATTAATGTACTATGCATTTACCCTAGACTCTATCTTCAAGTCGGTTCCGCCTAAAGGCTCAGAACTGATATGACAAGCCAGTGTGTTATAATCTTACTTTTTTCTCTTAATCTATGTTAATAAAACTATTTATTTGTATGGAAATCTGCCTTTCTTCAAGATTCATGTTAATCATGTTATGACCCGGGATGACTCACCTGGTGCCATTTTCTGAGTTTTGAGACATTTCCTTTCTTTAATTAGCAGACCGCTGTTCTTATATAACAGCTGTTATACCTGTATACGGAGAAGGCAATGGCAAGCCACTCCAGTACTATTGCCTAGAAATCCCATGGATGGAAGAGCCTGGTGGGCTGCAGTCCGTGGGGTCGCTAAGGGTCGGACACGACTGAGCGACTTCACTTTCACTTTTCACTTTCACACATTGGAGAAGGAAATGGCAGCCCACTCCAGTGTTCTTGCCTGGAGAATCCCAGGGACGGGGGAGCCTGGTGGGCTTCCGTCTATGGGGTCACACAGAGTCGGACACGACTGAAGTGACTTAGCAGCAGCAGCAGCAGCAGCATACCTGTATAACATTCAGCTAAAGACTAGCGGGGGGAGGGTACTCTTTCTGCCCCCTTCTGATGTCTATGTCAGAAGCTTTCTCTCTTGTATAGTTTAATGAAACTTTATTACACAAAAGCTTTGAGCAAACAAGCCTCATCTCAGGCCCCTGATTGAATTCTTCTCCTCCGGAGGCCAAGAATCCCAGCGTCTTGTGTGGTTCAGCAACAACCTCTCACCTTCTCCAAGGGAACTTCCTGACCCAAGAAAGCAACTGAGGCCTCCTTCATTACAGGTGGATTCTTTACCAGCTGAGCTACCTTGGGAAGCCCCAGTCTTTGCCAAGTGCCTCCATTTCTGAACTTTCAGAGGCCCGAGGCTTATCACACCTGCGCAAAATAATCAAGATGATACCTGACTGCACTCTCCCAGTCCCCATTTCCCCCGTGCTTCCATGTGCTTCCACATGGAGCACTCCCACACTCCTCCTTGGAGGAGGCAGACCTAAAACAGTTCTGTCTTTTCTCTTTGCTGCAAATCTCTGGTCCCAGCATTTCCACTTGAAAAACATTTCTGGAAACTGGTGCAAAATGAACCTTGTTCAATAACAGATGCTTGGACATTTGTTAGATGAACTAGTTGACACAAGGAACACAGAAAAGAGGGGAAACGTTTCCTGACTGACGAGCCGCAGTTCACTCAGAATTGCACCAGGGAGATGACGTTCTGCTCTCTGATTTTCCTCCTGAAGTCTAAGTTTTCAAATGTATTTTAAAGTTAGTTTGAACAGTTTCTTGCAAACAGTGCCCCATACATGCTGTTTATGCTGACTTTCCACATATACATTTTATTTCCAGGTATTCCATAGTGCTGAGAGCATGTCAGGGATTCTCATGTCTTTCCGATTCCATCTGGACCTGAACTTAAACTTCTTACAGAGAAACGGACAGAAACAGTGAATCGACACTTTGGAAAACGCATGCTTTGCTTAAAGAAAGGGACCCTTTCCTTGTTCTGTTTTTCTTATTAAAGCTTCAACTAGAATTTATAAAAAGAAGAATTATGACTCCTTGCTGCTCTCAGCTGGTGGCGAAATACAATGCTCTATTAAAATAACTGTAGCTCGTGCCACTTGATATCCAAGCGAGAACTATTTTAAAAGCTTTCCTGGACCTTCAAAGAGGTTAGGTTTTTAAATGCTGAATGTTTTCAGCTGCCATGCCGAATATGCATTGACAGAGAAAGTTACCCTGGTCTTCTTTCTTTAGAGAAAAAGACTTGAAAAGATCCAGTTTTTTTTTTAAGGAGGGTTGTGGCCTAGAGAGGCCATGGAAGGAATCCTGTGTCAGAATGTGAGTTTCCACCCTTATTGTTACAACCTGATGCCCTTCTTAGGCCCTTCACCAACTGTACCTCTAATATTCATTCTTCCAGATTTGAAAAGAAATTTCCCACAACAGAAAACTGGGAGATGGTGGGTTCTATGTTTCAGAGCATTAAACCTTGCTTGGGTCAAGAGTTAACTGAATGAAACAAACTGATCTAACACACTTCTTTATGCATCACCTTTGTTAGTTGCAACTCCAAGTTTTCCTTAAAACAGTAATATTTCACTTTTACTATTTTATATCCATTAAAGGCATCCCACCATACTGCATTATTACCCATATGCAATTAAGTACTGCATCCATGCACTTGGATTTTGTTAACATGAATAGAAACGATTAGATCATCTCATTGAGAAAAGATTTTCCTCTGACATCTTGTTCCACCTCGGTTTTCTTGACAAGAGTTTGAGCGAAGGGCTGCTTCAAAGGTTGATTCTTTCTCCTTTCACAACACGCCCTCGAAATGTCCAAACATCCTGCAAATAATACCAAACACAATGAGTTTCTGGGAACTTGGATTTACCTATTCACCACAAGACAAAGATTTTTGGCATCTTCTCATCGTTAAATAGGGGGGAAAAAAGACAGCCCTCCACAATAGTCATAAGGTAGTAAATAAAAACCACATTCTGAGACTCCAATTAATTTACTTCCAATATCAAATATCACGTTTCAGAAGCCAAGACAGTGAGTCCTCACACTGTCATTATGCTTTACTTGACATTTGCGTTGATTACAGGTGTTGGGACTGGCTGTTATGTTTGGTCACAAAACAGTTTATAACCTAAGCTCCTGCTGTCCTTGGTGGTGTTTGCCTGCCCCATTCTGAGTGATCTGCTCCTGAAAATGATGTCCTTGGCTACTGGATTGGTTTTTTCGTCTTTGTTCCTAATAAGACAATTCAAACTTTTTTGCTTATTTTTCTGCAAACAGCAAAGTATGCTAGAAGAATGATTTTGGAATTGGACCTCCTCTGAAATCTCGGTCACTTAAGTAACTGAGGCCAGTCTCTTGAACTCTTCATTTTTTCATTAATAGCATGGAGCTATCTCGACTGCTCCATTGAGTTTTGGTGCTTTTGTGCCTGTAAAGAACTCTATAGCAGAGTTAGTGTTGTTTTTCTAAGTAAAGTCGATAAACTATAGCTGAGACAGTCATGAAAAGACATAGAGGAACTGATTGATTAGTACAGCCAGGACAGACCTCAAACAGAATATATATGTGTTTTTCCTGCCTTAAAATTCAGGGTGTTGGATGGAAGACCAACTGGTAAAAAATGTTGCCTTTCTATGACATTTAATTACTGGACAATGGAAGGACAAGACCGTTCAGGAGGTGCAAATGTGAGGACAGAGCATCTTCGGATATGGGGATACATTCAGAGATTTAGAGAGAAAATGGCTCAAGGGTGGAGGATGACTCTTGAGGTGGGAAGTTGTTTCAGAAGGCTGCTGTTGGCATGCGAGGCTCTTCAAAGTACCAGAGGCCCTGAGTTGTCATTACATTCAGTCTACTTGGGGGTCATGTCACCCCGAGAATAGATGAAGCATTTACGATTATCTAACAAGTTCAGCTTCTTGTTTCAGAGCCCCAAATATAATCACCTACAATACAAACTAAGTTTATTTAGTCGCCTTGACTGATAATTTGTTATTGATCAGCAACAGCAAGGAATGTTCACCAGTAAAGAACAAACAATCTAAGTATAACAACATTGTTAATTGGCTTTATACCCCAATACAAAGTAAAAAATTAAGAAAAAACAAATAATCTACAGTGAGGTATATTAATTAGGCAGGCATATGAAATACAGTCTTAACACCACTATGAAAAGCATCAATGATCTCCCATCTCTACTACATGCAGGCTCTCCTTAAAATCCCAGTGCCAACTGACCCAATCACTTGCTTGAGAATTGCTTTCTTTACAAATAAAGGAGGCCTGTGATTGACAGCCCAAACCTTTTATAGGTATGAGTTCAGAAAGTTGCTTTGTCTTCCATTTCCTCATCTCTGAATCTGATATTTCCTCTCCTACTTGTCCATTCTGGAACACGATGGCCTGCCCGAAGACTTACAGAAACCAGGTCCCCCACACTGGGGCAGCAAGTAGTACAACGAAGCCCATTTTCATTCTTAGACACTTTCAGCACGTTTCCAAACGGTGCTATAAACCTAAGCACTTCATACCTTCAAAATGAATCATGTTTGACACTATTAAGAAAAAAACTGAGATTTTTACTTTGTCATTTCATGGAAACATACCTTCATAGTGATGTCGTTCAATCCATACATTTTGCTGGCCATGTTTACAATTTCCTTTGCAATATTTTCTTGACTGGTGCCCTCAACATCTATGTAGTGACAGTTGGCATCCGCAAAATGGCAGGAAATTGCCTGTGGAAATTATTATGATCCAAAAGTATATATGGAGCAGGGAACAGAATTATGTAAGTAAGAAGTCTTTAATATTTAGCATTTGATTTTTCAAATGAAGGATACTGCCAAGTCCTACAAAAGAATGTATTGCATTGTATGGTGGAGGTTGTAATGAGTTGGTATTTCAATGGCCACAGATAATGGGAAGAAAAAAACTTGCAATGGAAAATAATATGCAGATCACCCTCCAATCCAAAGCACAGTTCCAGTCTGATAGCATTCACATAAAATACTCATCTTGTTTCCTTTTGAAGGTAAAATGCGAGTTACATGATTCTCCTCAATCTCAACGGACTTATAAACAGATCTAACTTGCAAGGCGATAGTTGAAACTCACTTTGCTTGTCAAAAGTTAGTTATCTTAGGGTGACTGCACCCATCAGAAGATCTTCCTACTTACAGATTTCTAGGCAGTTGAGTCACAAACTTTATTTCCCATGGAAACCCTAGTACTATTCTACACCATACTGGAGCCTGAGGCAAAAGAAAGGAAATGTATACTCCTACCTGTACGCTTTTATACATTTCTCAATGGTTAATATTTTCCCAAACTTTAAAGCAGTCAAAAATATTGAAAAACCACCAAGTTAGTACATTAAAACACACTATGTCCAGTGTAGTGCCTGTATCTTCCTTTTGCACAGTTCCGGGTGTCATGGTATTAGAGGGTCTGATCTTTCTTTAAAATTTTGGTATTGTGCTTACCATGGATTTTTTGGCATTAATTTTTCTTTCTTTCAACTAAGGCATTAAGATACTATTTACCTGGATCCTGAGTTTTTTTGAGCCTCTGAGGGAACTGCCTTCTTGCCTCATGCTCATCTCAGTCCTGTTGAGCCTGGTGAATGTCTTAGTGAATGGAGCATGAAATCTGATAACTAACTCTAAGCCACAGGGAGACAGACAGCTGTTGTGATAAACTGGTAAGCTTTACTCAGCGCCAAAGAAGACACTAATATTTAGTATCAACATCCATGTCATTATAGGGAAAAGTGAGCCCAGCATATCATCAGTTCAGTTCAGTTGCTCAGTCGTATCCGACTCTTTGCGACCCCATGAATCACAGAACGCCAGGCCTCCCTGTCCATCACCAACTCCCAGAGTTCACTCATATATCATCAAATCTGCTGAATTTTAGAGAAGCAAGAAATCTGGGAATTTATGAGAAATTCTGTCCGTTTTTAATGTAAGCACTGATTTCATAAACCTGAAAACCCTCGGAGGCTAAGGAGTGAAAAACATGGCCATATCTGATTTCTGGGTGGGAAATTCACACCTTACTTTCTAATCAATAATATTGTAACCAATAACGATAACACTACAGATGTTCCCCTTATATGAGCTGTATACCTTCCAAACGTTATTATTTGGTATGTATGTCTGCCTTTATCTTTTCCTCTGAAACATGCCGTCAGTTGCCAAGTAACTAAGCTCTCTGTCTGGAGCAATTTCATGAATGTTCACTGGTGATGGCGTCCTAAGGTCATCTGGCTTCTTACTGCTGTAAGCAACAAAACACGAGGGAGACAAAAATGTTTCCTGGTAAATGCACCAGACTAAGGGCAGCTGTGTTAACAGTTACAAATCCTTTAACTTTTCATGTATCAGGATACTTTTCTTCCTCATGCATTCATCTTCAAACAGTGCTGTGATGTGAACACGTACCTTCCGGAATCCTTGACTTTTGTTCCGACCAGATCCATGGATGAGCAAAGGGTGAAAGAAGACGGTGTCTCCCTTCTCCATCACCAAGTGCACCCGGGCGTTGTTTTTGTCATAGTCCTGGATCCCGTGGAACATGATGTTGACTCCTCCCTAAAAACAGGAGAGAAGCCAAGTCCAAAAGTGAAGAAGCCAAGAATTAAGACTCCTATCAATGACTCAATACAGAAAACAAAGGTTTTCTTAAGTTCTTTCAAGAGAAAGAGATAAATAAATTAGATTTAAAATAAACTCACGCATACCAAACTTTTTCAGTTGACTGCTTCTAGAAAGCCATGTGTTGATGTTAAAATCGTGTTTTTAGACCTGATGAAATATTTGGAATTACCACCCACTGTTCATACTGAATGACAACTGAAGACCCCCATATCAGCTTTGCGTTTTGTGGGAATGCAGGAGACCACCTTTCCTAGCAAGCTCTTCTCCTCACCTGGAACTTGTATCTATCCCTCCTCTGTAACTCAGAAGTATCTCTGAGAAGCTAAATATTCTCCCAAGGCGGAGCGAAAATGCTCAGATTTTCTCAAGTCCAGAAACCACGTAGGTCACATTCAGAGTAAAGAAAGTGTAGTAAATTGAAACATTAGCTTTTAAAATATTTTCCACTCCCTGTTTTTCCAAGTCAATCACCACACAAAAAGAGAAAAACAAAAATCATTGTTTTCAAACTATTTTCTAACTATTTAAAAAATATTTTCAAGGTTAGTTACTGCATTTGATAATAGTTATATCTTTATGAAACAGACTGAAATGAGAAGTAACAACGTTTCCAATCTTTTATTGGTCTTTGGAGGACAGCATCCCATTTCCTTTCCTAAGACTATTCCAACTCCAAATTCCTTTTGGGAATGACTACTTCCCTACTGCACTGTGTTGAGTCTTTGCCTCCTGCCCAGTGTGGATATGTGAGCAAGATAAGCTCGTCTGACCTCCCACCGCTGCTACTTGGAATCTCAGCAGATGACCGAAGCGACTGCACACAGTCAAGTTCGTCTGACCACTCCAGGTGCTGCAGCACAACTGTTCCCTCTGAAGAAGGGCTTCCTCTTTCCTCCTCACCCTCCAGAGCTGGCGGCCTGCCCACAGATTCTGCATGTCCCTGTGGCCCTCCCTTCAGCTTGAGTCACTGAGAGCCCACTTCTGTTGCTTGCACCAACCTTTCCTAAACCACAACTTAACTGAAGAATTCAGATTTTATAGCAGAATCCAGACTCAAGGTATTTTCACCGAGCACTAATCCTCAGTTCAAGAATTCTAACTAGTTGACACTGAAGTCCTGAAAGCCATATTCTTTACGTCTCACAGAACCATGTGTACTCTTTCTGCCTTCACAAAATGTATTCTTCCCACTTTGATCATTATTACAGGATTATGAGACCTTCAGTTCAGTTCAGTCGCTCCGTCATTTCCCACTCTTTGCGACCCCATAAATCGCAGCTCGCCAGAACTCCCTGTTCATCACCAACTCCCGGAGTTCACTCAAACTCATGTCCATCGAGTCAATGATGCCATCCAGCCATCTCATCCTCTGTCGTCCCCTTCTCCTCCTGCCCCCCAATCCCTACCAGCATCAGGGTCTTTTCCAATGAGTCAACTCGTTGCATGAGGTGGCCAAAGTATTGGAGTTTCAGCTTTAGCATCAGTCCTTCCAATGAACACCCAGGACTGATCTCATTTAGGATGGACTGGTTGGATCTCCTTGCAGTCCAAGGAACTCTCAAGAGTCTTCTCCAACACCACAGTTCAAAATAATCAATTCTTCGGCGTTCAGCTTTCTTCACAGTCCAACTCTCACATCCATGCATGACCACTGGGAAAACCATAGCCTTGACTAGATGGACCTTTGTTGGCAAAGTAATATCTCTGCTTTTTAATATGCTATCCAGGCTTTATCATCTCAGATCTTTTATAGCATCACCAAAGTCCACCACTTTGGTTGGCCTTCAAGTACTTGTTGAAAGAATAAAGGTGATCATTTGATCAGACATCATAGAATTTCCCTGCTCCTCACTCTAAATCCTATAGCTAAGAAAGGAAATGTCATCTTATTGGCAGAGCTCCTTACATATACTGATGTGTAATCAAAACAAGAAAAGGTTCTGATCAAGACTCAGCCGTCTAGCAGACTTACCTCCCACTGGGGATAATCATGGGGTTGCAAGGAGCCTTTGTGTGTCCCTGGGAGCACAACCAGACAGCCATTGTTCCGGTCAATGTGCTCCATGGCTGTCCAGGCACAAACGATGCTATTGCTGGGTCTGAACGGGAAATAGTGCAGATCCTGGTGCAAGGGATGACGGGATGTCTTCTTGCCTGAAATAGAATCTGTTGTTAAATAAACTCGAGTCCCAGAATTCTTCTCCACTGCCTGAAAAACCAGAACAATGAACTATCCTTGCACAAGTCATACAGATGAGACAGTGCTGAAGAAAATCAGCCTCTACAGATGAGCGCCAAATTAGAAGACCGAATCAGCACAATGCCTCTGGATCCTGTCATTCCTTCTGGGTTTCTGGTAACCGAGGACTACTTACACTGTTTCCTAGAAATCTGTGCGTATGTCATCATCTCCATTCTGCTTTATTCCTCCCTAACTCTGGTTTGGGCACAGAGCTTAGCATTCTCCAAGTCAGCTCAGTTGCTCAGTTGTGTCTGACTCTTTGTGACCCCATGGACTGCAGCACACCAGCTTCCCTGTCCATCACCAACTCCCAGAGCTTGCTCAAACTGATGCCATCGAGTTGGTGATCCCACTCAACCGTCTCGTTCTCTGTCATCCCCTTATCTTTCTGCCTTCAATCTTTCCCAGCATCAGGGTCTTTTCTCATGAGTCAGTTCTTCCCATAGGTGGCCAACATATCGGAGAGTATTCCCCCAAAAGGTTGACTAATTAGAGTGGTCAAATCTGAGGCCGTCTGATAAACTTCTAAGTGGCTGATATCAAAAAAGTATTCATTAATTAACTAAATATATAAATAGAAGGATTCTCTGACATTTCACCACCAAACTAGAACCATTTGATATACAATCACTGTGGAGAATCAGAGATACTATGCCCACATTCACATTCTCCCCTTGAATTGCCTTCTGAATGTGGTTCCCCCAGGCCAAGGGATTTCTCCAGGCAGGACACCCAGGGAGGGAAAGGCCTGCTGATGTTAGGCTACAGGCTTAGCGCATAAACCTCTCTTGGCCATCAGGACAGAGACAAAGTAGAAACGGATCAAAGATCTCTAATGCCTGATTTCCTACCACTGATACAGCTGAACTTCTCAGTGTGGCCCAAGAGCCATCTGCATTAGCATCTCTGAGTATGGTTAATAAAATCCAGGTTCCTAGGTCCTATTTTCTGAATCAGTCTCTCTAGGATGGAGGGCTTAGAAACTACATTTTACCAAGCACAGGGAATTTTAAGAATAGCTATGGTATTTGATATATAAGTTCAGTTTTAAATTTGTTAGTAATAATACTGTCTTAGATCAGAAAGGCAAAGTCCAAACTCTCATGCATGGGTGAGAGTGGGTAACAAAGCGTAGAGATGTTGAATATCAGGAGTCTGTGGGGTAGAGAGACAGTGTTTTATTAAACTGCATCTTTCAGAAGCCACTTGTCTACAGTCCAAGCAATAACCCTACAGTTAACATCAGCATCACTATTATATTTCTGTGTTGTTATGATGTAAGCTACTTTGAGACTTAAGGGAAAGTATATATATTCATTTATGCAAAAATTTAGCAGTTGTGCACTTTGCTATTAGTTAGCACATCAATCTTATGTAATTTAATTAAAAACTTCTTTTTTATTTGTTTGCTTTTGCTTTTCCTTTACCAATAAGAGCTCTTTACCAGAATCTGGAGGTTTGTTTATCAGCATTGTATGCATGGCCATAATATTGGGTCCAGTGAAGCACTCCACATATTTCAGGATCTAAGGAAAAAGGAGGGAAAAGTTCATGAGAAATAGATGCACAAGTATGCGGCACAAAGTCCATCTATCTGTACTAGAACCCCGCTGGCAGTCATTTAAATCAATCAATCGATATTGCACAACCTGGCAAACAAACCACGCAAAAGTGAGCAACTGGAAATCATCGGAAACACTCTGAAACAGGCTTCTTAGAACCAGCTGAAAATCTAAGTGCTTCTTCTACAAGAGAGTCATGAGTTTCTCCGAGACACCAGCTACGAAGGGCAGGAATAAGACCTTCCATGAAAATGATGCCCAAAATGGCAGGGCCAGTTGAATGAAAAAGACAATGATGTTGTTCAGTCACAAAGTCATGTCTGACTCTTTGCGATCCCATAGACTGCAGCACACGAGGCTTCCCTGTCCTTCACTCTCTCGGAGTTCGCTCAAATTCATATCCATATTCAATCTCTAATTCTGTCTGACACCAGAAAATGAAGTACATTCTACGGCTTTCAATTATATGGTATCTTCTGTATAAGGAATATAGGCAATTTGACTATAAAACAACAAAAATCCCAGGAGTCCGGCCTAACGCTTGCTTTTTTAATAAAAAGTTTGTTTTTGTCATTTTGGGGGGTATTCAAAAATTGGCAAAAGGGTTGTTCTTTTCTTTTCTTAGTTTTGATTGGGGTATAGTTGAATTATAATGTGTTAGTTTCAGGTGTATAGTGAAATGAAAGTGTTACACATATACACTAAGATTCTTTTCCCATATAGGCCATTACTGAGTACTGAGTAGAATTCCCTGTGCTATACAGTAATCGCTATTAGTTGTCTCTTTCATATACAGTGAGTTGATGTGTCAATCCCAATCTTCCAATTTATCTCCCCTAGGCTGCAATTTTCTAAACTGTCATCATCCAAGAGCCATCCTCAGATTTTCTGTCCTGCTTTGCAGAACTTCCCAACATATTTAGCAGATATTCTCCCTATGTCTTATCTTAGTCTTATCCTGATTAATAATATTCTTGAAATCATGCGTTTGAGGTGCTGGTTCATTTTTCCAATACATATTAAAATAAATACCTAGCTATTAGAAGAATACCTACCTCCTAAAAAGTCATCGCATGAACCACCAGACACATGGTTTGCGGGTTACAGAAGTAGGAACATCCTGACAAGACATTCTACCACGTGTTGCCTATAATATCCAGCTTTCATCATGATCCACCAAAAAATTTTCATTTTCAAAACAGGACGTGAGGTTGGGAAGAATACATGGTTCAGAGGGGCCACTTCCCGTCTCGTCCCCAACTCAAAAGACAAGACCTCCCGGTGCCTCAGCTGTGCTGTCTCCATGAATCAGGCTCTCTAACAGCACTTGGGGTATAAGTTCTACAAGTATTTTGTGCAAAGCGTCCTTTAAAACCATTCTAAATGACTGGTCAGAAACCACAGTACAGGACTTGCTTATGCTACAGTGGATAAGAAACCCACTACAGTGCGGGGGACATGGATTTGATTTCTGCTCCACGAAGATTCCACACACAAGGAGCACCTAAGCCCACGCACCACAGCTGCCGAGGGCCAGCTCTGGAGCCTATGAGCCGCAGCAAGAGAAGCCACCGAAATGAGAAGCCCATGCACCTCAACTAGAGAGGAGCCCGTGCGCAGCAACGAAGTCACAGCACAGGCAAAAATAAATAAATGAGAAAAAATAATAAAGTCTTTTAAAAACGAAACTGTCATACATTCATGCAAGGCATTACTATGCAACAGTTTACAAAGTATAAAGTAGATCCATAGATACCAATGGAAAGATGTCTCATATGTACTACCAGTGGAAAAAACAAGATGCTTCCTGTTACACAAAAGGTGGGGTTATGCAAATATGCTTGATTATACCTGAAACGACTCTCAATGGATACGTAAAACTGAACAGTGAGTGGTGCAGGGGGTGCGGGAATTTCCTTTTCCCTTCATGTCATTCCACACTAGATATTTTCATAACTATGAACTACTCTTAAAGAATAATTTTTTAAAAACCTAGTTTAAATTTAAAAACAGACACCTCTACTGACTTGATTCATAAAAGGAATTGAAAACGATGTACAATAAGTAAGCCTCAAACTTTTATCCCCGGGGACATGCCTGTAGGGAGTGTGAGAAGGCTCTCTGTTTACCACAGAATTCCTGCCCTTCTCCAGCAAACTTACCAAAATTGTGAGGATTTCGCAGTCTTGGCACTACTGACATATTGGGCTGCACCACTCTTTGTTTGCTGCGACAGGCTATTCTCTGCATTATAGCATCCCTGGACCCAGTAGCAGCATCCAGATCTCTACCCGTTGAAACCCACCACCCCTCCTGCCTGGCAAGCAAACATGTCTCCAGACTTTGCCATATGTCTGCCTCTGATTTGGCTCAGCTGGTAAAGAATCCGCCTGCAACCACTGCTATAGGGCCCTATTAGAAAAGGGCAAGAGTCTAATCCTTTGTGACCCCATGGACTGGAGCCTGCCAGGCTCCTCTGTCCATTAGCTTTTCCAGGCAAGAATACTGGAGTGGGTTGCCATTTCCTTCTTCAGAGGATCTTCTCAAACCAGGGATCGAACCCATGTTTCTTAAGTCTCCTGCAGTGGAGGGTGGTTCTTTACCACCTTGGAAGGCCAGTAACAAAGGGCAAGATAAAATGGAAAAAAAAACAAAAAAGTTATAAAGATTTCAGAGGCAGACAGGCATATGGACTATGAGAAAGAAAGCACAGGAAGGTCTTGAACCTCAGGGAGGGTGCAGTATCTGAAGAGTTCCTCATCTTCTTGGAAATCCTGGACCTTGGAAACCAGTTTCTCACTTGGCACATATTCTGATTTTGTGATGGTGACATCTCTCATCACTGACAATCCGAATGGTTTCACCTCCTCTCTGCAGATTCTTTCAAACTCATTCCTAGAAAATTCAATTGGTGAATGATGTCAGTACCGAGGGTGCTAAGCAACTGCCTGGCCTCCACTTGCTCTGTGGACAATCTTGGAGACTCGGGGCTGGTTTCCCTGCACTAAGTGGTCCTCAAGCCCCAGGTCGAATCGTTCTGATGACAGGAAGGAGGAAATGGCCAACTCAGCAGTGCCTGCCTCCTAACCGTAGAGCTGAAATTCGCTACCAGAATTTGAATACTCCGTAGCTTAGTTGACCATTGGGAAATATTTGTGATTTGGTTTCATCAGAACAAAATAGCCAACACCTCCCTAGCATCAGCATGCACCAGGCCCTTTTCAACAAACTCTGTCTCTGCTTTACCTGTTTATTCCTAAAACCACTCTAGCACATAAGTACTGTTATTTTCCCCATTCCACAGATATAGAAACAGGCATGGAAAGGTTAAGGAAACTGCCCTATACCTACAACATTAACTGAAGACACTGAGATTAAAGCCACTCTGGCTTGAACCTAGGCTCTAACAAGCCACTTCCTAACAAACCCGATCCCTGAAAAATATCTGAACACACACAAGGTAATCCTATACATAGACCCACTGCACACATAGAATACACATTCCTGTTATATATCAAAGAGTGTTACTGTACCTAAAGCGTTGAATATCAGCATCAGACACCAAATTTTTAATGACAAGAAATCCATTTTCTTCATAAAATTTTCTCTGTTCTAGGCTTAGAACATTATTCTCCCGAGTATACCTAAAGGAGAAAGAATAAAATCTCAAATGAGTCCAATTTAAAAATCACAACCTAACAATATTTATCAAGAACCTGAGAAATGTTTGTACTCTTCCACTCAGCACTTTTATTTATAGAACTTTAAAGAAATAATCTGAACAAGTTTTAACTTTAAATCCAAAACATTAATTACTGTCACCAAAAAACAGAAGAATAATTAACTGATTATACTATATGCTTTCAATGAGATATGCTGCTGCTGCTGCTGCTAAGTCACTTCAGTCGTGTCCGACTCTGTGTGACCCCATAGACGGCAGCCCACCAGGCTCCCCTGTCCCTGGGATTCTTCAGGCAAGAACACTGGAGTGGGTTGCCATTTCCTTCTCCAATGTGTGAAAGTGAAAAGTGAAAGTGAAGTCACTCAGTCATGTCCGACCCTTAGCGACCCCACGGACTGCAGCCTACCAGGCTCCTCCATCCATGGGATTTTCTAGGCAAGAGTACTGGAGTGGCTCAATGAGATATGACTCGACATTAAAAACGAAGAACATATATTAGCAAGGACAATGCTTATTAAATTAAAATGTGATGACATTAATGTAAAACCAAGACACTATTTGTTTAAAACAAGACTATAAAGATATACAACCAAAACAAATATGTTTCACAGTGATTGCCTTTATGTAATGGCATTATGAATGATTTTTAAAATTCATCCTATTTCTTTCATTTTAAATTAGTTCTGTAATGAATAAGTATGGTTTTTCAGACAGGAAACAAACATATTTTATGTTTTTAATTGTCTGGTTCACCCATTTACAAAAGAAATCAAAGTAACAAAATCTAAATAAGTGTACACACACACACAAATTCAAATCTCCCTGTCCATTCCTCTGGTTTTGAACTGTGGCTCTATGAGAATATTCCATAGAGATCAACCTCTTCCACTTCAAAGGTGACTTTAAGATAAACCAAAGATGCTAGCTTAGATATCAGAGTGAAAGAAAAGCTGGCTAATTTAAATGAGATATACCATGCCTGAATTTTATAAAATAAACTTATGTGCTTTGTGATGTTTTCCCTTCTTTCTAAATTTTAAAATACATATAGAAAGTGTCTTCCAAAGTTTCCATAATTGTTCTAATGAGAACAAGTCCTGGATTCAAAGGATTTGTATAATGAATTCTTATCAGCCAATATGTATTTTAAATCTGAGTTATCACTGGGGGGAAAAAACATTTCTATACATTGTATGGTTAAGAATTAAAATTATATCTACTTACTGGAATTGTTGAGGATGGAAACTGGCAAGAGAACCAACCCCCGACGTGTGGTGAGCTATCTAGGATGTGATTTAAGGCAAATCAAGTACAGTCCAGGCACCACCCTTCTAGAATCAACCCACCCTGGATTGGTTTTCACAAGGGAAGACCAGCCCTACACAGTCATCAGGCACACTGACTACACACAAACACTCCGATGCACTATTGCTTAGATCATCTCATTTCACAACGGCCTACGGAGGTGCCTGGAAGCCAAGAGCTTTATTACTCCAACTGCACAGAGCAGAAACCCTAGGCTGTGGTCAAAGATCAGTAACTGGTCCAAGGTTAGCCAACAGAAAATAGCTGAGCTGAGATTTGGCCAACATTGTATTCATAATTTCCACCTATTTTATTCCCTCTGGATATTCCTTCCACCAAACTACTGAGTGAATAAAAATGGAATTTTTTTATTCTATTCTATTCTAGAAATAAGGAGAATCATGTTCTATTCAAAAGAAGTTTTTCTCTTAATGGGAGTTAGTCCAAAATATTAGAAACAGTTTGGCTGGTCATTTGAAAAAAAAAAATAGCATCTTTATAAAAAATGTTTGCCAAGTCTGGCTCAAGAATAAGCACTTGTTAGTTTAGTGGAGTACCTCTCTGTAAAGTGCTGTTTCTCAGATGAAGTGGGTATGATGGATGTCAGATTCACCCAGAGAACTTTTTCAAACCCCTACAGAGCTCAAGCTCCAAGATGTTGCCCCCAGTTAAATAATCACTCTGGCTTGGGACTGACATGTCCACACTGCTATATTTAAAATGGATAACCAACAAAGTCCTACTGTATAGCACAGGGAACTCTATTCAGTGTTATGTGGCAGCCTGGATGGGAGGGAGTTTGGGGGAGAATGGATACATGTATGTGGATTGCTGAGTCCCTCTGCTGGTCTACCTGAGACTATCAAAATTGGTAATCCACAGACTCCAATATAAAATAAAAAGTTTTTAAAATCACTCTGATAGAACTGAGTTGCATCTTTCAGTTGTATTGAGGCTGGAAAATACTTGGAGAATGAGTGGAACACTAGTTGCCTTCAGTTTAAGATCTGCAGCATACAGCCTTTCACAGGCCTCTGAATTGCCTGTTTCTCAAAAAGAAAAAAAAAAGTGCATAAAATACACATGACTCCAAGAAAAATACGATCCACATAGTAGTGTATCCTTTTTAAATATCTTAAAACATCTAAAAGTTCCCTCTAGTTTTCTATCCAGTCATCACAAGATGATTGACCTAGGATCTCATTTGTTTAGGTCATTTATTTCATTGTTTCTTTAGCTGAAAGAGCTACGTTTGGAACAACACTTCTCATAAACATGTTATCCTTTTTGAATGATGTCGGTATATAAGTGGGGAAAATATAATAGTCAAGAAGATGGGCATTTCCTGGCAGTCCAGGGTTAGGACCCAGGCTTTTCACTGCCCTGGGGCCCTGCTCAGGAAACTATGATTCCACAAGCCTCAAATGTGGAAAACGAAAAAAAAGTCAAGGAGAGAGAGAGGCCAGGAGTCAGAATTACTAGCTACTGTCTGTTTTCCCCGAGGGAGAGTTAACCTCTTTGTCAGATGTTCCCAACAAAATGTGGCTGCCAGGACAGTCCAGACATCAGCCTTCCAATCCTTTTCTCCTCTCTCCCACTCCTGCATTACGGTTTTTATTTTTGGTATTGTTGTCCTTGGAGAATTTTCTTAGTATGTGGAAATGTTTACAAAGCTAATACAAAGCTATTAAACCTGGGGGAAAATGGATGCAAAAATCTGTACAGTACAGCAGGGTCCTGAATATGGAATTATGCAATTATGTAAATATATAGAAAAGAAACAGACCAAAGTGTTTACAAATAATAATCTGTGAGAAGTGGAATTACGGGTCATATAGATTTTCTTCTTTGTGTTGAGCTGCATTTAAACACTGCACTGATACTTCAAAAATGATTCCTTATTTCTTAAAGGAATAATTAAGGTTGGGAGGAAATTGCCACGTAATTTCTAGTAGTTTCTTTAAGCCTAAACACACACATAGTCACTGGAAATGTAGGCAGCAATGCTCACCACTTCTGGCTGTGTAAATTGAAATGAATTAAAACGAAAACTTCAGTTCCTTAAGAGCACTGTCGCTTGTCAAGTGCTCGTAGTCATACGTGGCTACCACATTGAACCGAGCCCGGCAAAGAACATTTTTCCACCATCACAGGAGCTTGTATTGGACAGTGCTGTTCTAGGAAATAGAGATGGAGAAAAACAAGCTCTGACCTCGACACTATGATAACAAAGTCCAGTGAGATCAGAATATTAAATGTTAGGGAATTTCCTGTCGGTCCAGTGGTTAGGATTCCGTTCTTTCCCTGAATGGGACAGAGATGGGTTTGATCACTGGTCGGGGAACTAAAAGCCTCCGTGCTGTGCAGCTTGCCCGCCCTCCTCCCACTCCCTCACCAACCCCACCCCCTCACACCCCCGACCCACGCAACAACAACAACAAAAAACACATGTAACATTTCAAAATAGTAACAGACTGGACCCGGAAACCTTAATCTACTTCCAGTTATATCGAGGCCCAGTATATTGGCACTTCTCACAACTGAACTATTAATAGTATCACACTAAGTGAAAACAGGTTGCCAGTCACACTCCCAGGCACTTGATATCACAGGTCTAAGAGGAGCCTGAGTACCTGCATTTCTGACAAGCACCTAATGGTGGTAGTGCTGCTGCTCTGGGGACCACGCTCTGACCCCCACGCTTTGGGGTCGCAAAGAGTCGGACACGACTAAGCGACTGAACTGAACTGAAGGGGTTAAAAAAAAAATCCCAGTCCGTGTTGTGCGCCCTGAATGAGATCACTGAACACGCAAAAACAATTCTGTAAAGTAAGTTGATTACTGAGGCACACAGTGACATCTCTCTGGATCCAACACCGGTGGCGCACAGGTTGACAGGGGATTAATTTCAGATGGCCTGATTAGGAAAGGACACAGGACATCCAACCCTTCTCCAGGAAACAGTGTAAGCTCCACCGGGCTCCCCTGGAGAAGGTAGAGCTTCGGGGCAGCTTCACCCTGAGAGGACCCCCTCGGCTCCTCCAGGTGGCTGGAGCCCGGGTTACGCCTCTGTCTCTTGGGTGCCCGGCGATCAGGTGCGGTCAAGTACACAAAGTGACAGGGCAGCAGAGAGCAGGCCTGCATGGCCTTCGCACCCTCCTCCCAAAGCCGGCGGACAAAGGACCCGGGAGGCTGCAGCGACGCCACTCCAGGCGCTGGAGCCAGCACCCGAGCCCCACCGGGAGGACAAGTCCTCTCTTGGGCCTTCGGGACGCACCTGCCCTGGCCCCTCAGCGCCCGAAAGAGATGTGACCATCACGAGGATAAATGCTGCGGAGCCAGGAAGAGACAGCGGGGAGGCTGTGCAATGCGCCCTGAAAGCCGCCACCCTTCCGGCTCGAACCCCGCGAACCCAAAGGATACAACGGTCCCGGCCGAGCGGCAACGGAGGTGTCGCAGCAAGACGCACAAGCGCGCGGAAGCTCGGTTTGGGTCCATGACGGGTGAGCAATACGGTGCGCCTGGACTCCGGGCACTTCACTCAGCTGGGGGCCCCGCCTCCGCTTGGAGGGAGGGGCTTGGGGCGGACGTGGCAGGACGAGGAGGCGGGGCTCCGGTAGCACCACCTCCCGAGTCAGTCAAGGCGCTGCGCGCAGATTCGCCAGCTTGGCTTCTGAGCGAGCGTTTTTCCTGCCAGAGCTTATTGCTTTTCAGTTCAGTTCTGTTCAGTCGCTCGGTCGTGTCCGACTCTTTGCCACCCCATGAATCGCAGCACGCCAGGCCTCCCTGTCCATCACCAACTCCTGGAGTTCACCCAAACTCATATCCATTGAGTCTTCGATGTCATCCAGCCATCTCATCCTCTGTCGTCCCCTTCTCCTCCCGCCCCCAATCCCTCCCAGCATCAGAGTCTTTTCCAGTGAGTCAACTCGTCGCATGAGGTGGCCAAAGTGTTTCAGTTTTAGCATCAGTCCTTCCAGTGAACACCCAGGATTGATCTCCTTTAGAATGGATTGGTTGGATCTCCTTGCAGTCCAAGGGACTCTCAAGAGTCTTCTCCAGCACCACAGTTCAAAAGCACCAATTCTTCGGCTCTCAGCTTTCTTCACAGTCCAACTCTCACATCCATACATGACCACGGGAAAAACCATAGCCTTGACTAGACGGACCTTAGTTGGCAAAGTAATGTCTCTGCTTTTTAATATGCTATCTAGGTTGGTCATAACTTTCCTTCCAAGGAGTAAGCGTCTTTTAATTTCATGGCTGCAATCACCATCTGCAGTGATTTTGGAGCCTCAAAAAATAAAGTCTGACATTGTTTCCACTGTTTCCCAATCTATTTCCCATGAAGTGATGGGACCAGCTTCCATGATCTTAGTTTTCTGAATGTTCAGCTTTAAGCCAACATTTTCCCTCTCCTCTTATATTTTCATCAAGAGGCTCTTTAGTTCCTCTTCACTTTCTGCCATAAGGGTGGTGTCATCTGCATATCTGAGGTTATTGATATTTCTCCCAGCAATCTTGATTCCAGCCTGTGCTTCTTCCAGCACAGCGTTTCTCATGATGTACTCTGCATAGAAGTTAAATAAGCAGGGTGACAATATACAGCCTTGACGTACTCTTTTTCCTATTTGGAACCAGTCTGTTGTTCCATGTCCAGTTCTAACTGTTGCTTCCTGACCTGCATACAGGTTTCTCAAGAGGCAGGTCAGGTGGTCTGGTATTCCCATCTCTTTCAGAATTTTCCACAGTTTATTGTGATCCAGAGAGTCAAAGGCTTTGGCATAGTCAATGAAGCAGAAATAGATGTTTTCCTGGAACTCTCTTGCTTTTTCGATGATCCAGCGGATGTTGGCAATTTGATCTCTGGTTCCTCTGCCACTTCTAAAACCAGCTTGAACATCTAGAAGGCCCCAGTTCACATATTGCTAAAGCCTGGCTTGGAGAATTTTGAGCATAACTTTACTAGTGTGTGAGATCAGTGCAATTGTACGGTAGTTTGAGCATTCTTTGGCATTACCTTTCTTTAGGATTGAAAGGAAAACTGACCTTTTCCAGTCCTGTGGCCACTGCTGAGTTTTCAAATTTGCTGGCATATTGAGTGCAGCACTTTCACAGCATCATCTTTCAGGATTTGAAATAGCTCAGCTGGATTCCATCACCTCCACTAGCTTTGTTCATAGTGATGCTTTCTAAGGCCCACTTGACTTGCTTTTCCGTTCCGTTCCGTTCCGTCGCTCAGTCGTGTCCGACTCTCTGCAACCCCATGGACTGTAGCCTACCAGGCTTCTCCGTCCATGGGATTCTCCAGGCAAGAATACTGGAGTGGGTTACCATTTCCTTCTCCAGGGGATCTTCCCAACCCAGGGATCGAACCCGGGTCTCCCGCATTGGAGGCAGACGCTTTAACCTCTGAGCCACCAGGGAAGCCCCTCATTGCTTACAAAGGTCCAAAGACCGGGTCGGTCACACCCAGTGGGAGACTAATCCCATGGGCTAATTTCCCAGGCGGAAATAGAACCAGAACAAAACTCACATACTTAACTGCATCATTCCACTTATTTTATTTTACAGGATTTATCCTTCCAAACTCTGAATGCAAATTTCCAAAGAATAGAAAGGAGAGATAAGAAAGACTTCCTCAGTGATCAATGCAAAGAAATACAGGGAAAGAATAGAATGGGAAAATCTAGAGATATCTTCAAGAAAATCTGAGATAACACTGGAACATTTGATGCAAAGATGGGCACAGTAAAGGACAGAACTGGTATGGACCTAATAAAAGCAGAAGATATTAAGAAGTGGTGGCAAGAATACACAGGAGAACTGTACAAAAAGTATCTTCATGACCCAGATAATCACGATGGTGTGAACACTCACCTAGAGCCAGACATCCTAGAATGCGAAGTCAAGTGAGCCTTAGGAAGCATCACTACGAACAAAGCTAGTGGAGGTGATGGAATTCTAGCTGAGCTATTTCAAATCCTAAAAGATGATGCCGTGAAAGTCCTGCACTCAGTATGCCAGCAAATTTGGAAAACTCAGCAGAGGCCACAGGACTGGAAATGGTCAGTTTTCATTCCAATCCCAAAGAAAGGAATGCCAAAAGATGTTCACTCTACTGCACAATTACACTCATCTCACATACTAGAAAAGTCATACTCAAAATTCCCAAGCCGGGCTTCAACAGTACATGAACTGTGAACATCCAAATGTTCAAGCTCGATTTAGAAAAGGCAGAGAAACCAGAGATTAAATTGCCAACACCTGCTGGATAATCAAAAAAGCAAGAGAGTTCCAGAAAAACATCGACTTCTGCTTTATTGAGTACGCCAAAGCCTTTGACTGTGTGGATCACAACAAACTGTGGATAATTCCTAAAGAGATGGGAATACCAGACCACCTTATCTGCCTCCTGAGAAATCTGTATGCAGGTCAGGAAGAAACAGAACTGGACGTGCAACAGCAAAGAAGTACATCAAGGCTGTATATTGTCACCCTGCTTATTTAATGTATATGCAGAGTACATAATGAGAAATGCTGGGGTGGATGAAGCACAAGCTAGAATCAGGATTGCCAGGAAAAATATCAATAACTTCAGATATGCAGATGACACCACCCTTATGGCAGAAAGCGAAGAAGAACTAAAGAGCCACTTGATGAAAATGAAAGAAGAAAGTGAAAAAGTTGGCTTAAAATCAACATTCAGAAAACTAGGATCATGGCATCCGGTCCCATCACTCCATGGCAAATAGATGGATAAACAATGGAATGAGTGGGAGACTATTTTGGGGGGCTCCAAATCCCTGCAGATGGTGACTGCAGCCATGAAATTAAGATGCTTGCTCCCTGGAAGAAAAGCTATGACCCACTTACACAGCATATTAAAAAGCAGAGGCATTACCTTGCTTATGAAGGTCCATCTAGTCAAAGCTATAGTTTTTCCGTTAGTCACGTGTGAATGTGAGAGTTGGACGATAAAGAAAGCTGAGCACCAAAGAATTTATGCTTTTGAACTGTGGTGCTGGAGAAGACTCTTGAGAGTCCCTTGGACTACAAGGAGATCAAACGAGTCAATCCTAAAGGAAATTAACCCTAATATTCATTGGAAGGACTGATGCTGAAGCTGAAACTGCAATACTTTGGCCACCTGATGGGAAGAGCTGACTCACTGGAAAAGACGCAGATTCTGGGCAAGACTGAAGGCAGGAGGAGAAGGAGATGACAGAGGATAATACGGTTGGATGGCATCACCAATTCAATGGACATGAGTTTGAGCAAGCTCTGAGAGTTGGTGATGGACAGAGGAGCCTGGTGTGCTGCAGTCCCTGGGGTCGTGAAGAGGCAGACTTGACTTAGCACTGAACTGAACTGAACTGATCCTTCCACTCATCTGCTGAAGGAATGAAAATTCAGATGTTCAGCTCTGGAAGTAACATGTGGTTTCCAAAAGTGCCCTTTAATTTAGCAGGAATCCAGTTTGAAATATTTTGATTGAAACAGTTTGATTATTTTTTTAAGTTGTTTAGGAAATAAATGATTCTATGAAATGTCTAAGCCATGGTGTAAGATGTAATTTTAAATTTGCTGAAGAACTAGATTCTTTTTTTTCAATTCAGTGAGTTTGGGGAAGAGTATAGGTGATGGTGTTGACCCTTTAAATTCTACATACAAACAGTATCAAGTAGCATAGGTCCTTCTGTGACTCCTCTGTCCTTGGGTACTTTCTGCAGGCAGGAATGCTGGAGTGGGTTGCTATGCCCGCCTCCACGGGAATCTTCCCTGAGGCAATGGGAATGGTCAAATAGGTGTCTCATACTGCCCTCTCCTGGTGACATTTGGGCACTGCAGGGAGGAGGGAAAAAGGAATAGGTCAATTCCGTTTGTGTCTACCCAACGTTTTTCATTTTTTTGTTTTTTATTGAAGTATAGTTGATTAACAGTATTGTGTTCATTTCAGGTGTACATAAAGTGATTCAGTTATACATGAACATTTATGTGTATATAGTATTTTTCACATTCTTTTCCTTATACGTAATTACAAGATACTCAGTATTTCAATAATTCTCTGTGCTATACAGTACTTGTTTCTGCCTATTTTATATATAGTAGTGTGTATTTGTTAATCCCATACTCCTAATTTATCTTCCTTCCCCCTTTACTAACCGTAAGTTTGTTTTCTATACCTTCAAGTCTTTCTGTTTTGTAAGGTCATGTGTATAATCATCTTTTAGATTCCACATGTAAGTGATATCATACATATGTCTTTCTTTGTCTACTTGTGAAAACCAAGTGGATTTCTCTAGAACCATCCATGTTGCTGCAAATGGCAATATTTCCTTCTTTCTTATGGTTAAGTAGCAGTCCCTTGTGTGTGTGTGTGTGTATATATATATATATATATGCTTATCCCCATGGACAGAGGAGACTGGCGGGCTACAGTCCACTGGGTTGCAAAGAGTCAGACACGACTGAGCGACTAAGCACACACACATTCTGGCAGGACTTTTTCTCAGTAAGTTTCAGAAAGTTGTGGATTCTCTTTTCTGTACCTATCAAGTGCAAAAGTCCACCAGTGAATGAATGGGTAGAGAAGATGGAGTATGAATATACAATGGAAAGTTATTCAGCCTTTATAAAGAAGAAAACCCAGCCACAGGGGACAATGTGGAATAAACCTGGAGAGTATTATGCTAAGTGAAATAAGCTAGTCACAGAGGGACACATGCTACTTGATACTACTTGTATGGAGAATTTAAAGGGTCAACACCATCACCTATGTTCTTTCCCAAACTCACTGAATTGAAAAAAAAGAATCTAGTTCTTCAGCAAATTTAAAACTATACCTACACAGTGACTTAGACATTTCTTAGAATCATTTAAATTGTCCCCCAGTAATCTCCTCAAACATCATGACATTAAGTTCCCTCTGTAAACTGGTGATCCCCACACTTCTATCTCTGGCCTAGGCTCTCCAATAAATTCCAGACCCTACGTATCCTACTTCACATCATCGCTAGGATTTCTAACAGACACCTCAGAACAGAATTTCTGGTCTTCCCTCACAAAACCAGCCCCTCCAAAAGATATGTCCATGTCCTAACACCTGAAAGGGGAAATGTGACATCGTTTGGAAAAAGGGCCTTGGTGGATGTTGATTCAGTTCAGTTCAGTCACTCAGTCATGTCCGACTCTTTGCGATCCCATGAATCACAGCATGCCAGGCCTCCCTGTCCATCACCAACTCCCGGAGTTCACTCAAACTCATGTCCACAGAGTCGGTGATGCCATCCAGCCATCTCATTCTCTGTCGTCCCCTTCTCCTCCTGCCCCCGATCCCTCCCAGCATCAGAGTCTTTTCCAGTGAGTCAACTCTTCACATGAGGTGGCCAAAGTATTGCAGTTTCAGCTTTAGCATCAGTCCTTCCAATGAACACCCAGGATTGATCTCCTTTAGAATGGACTGGTTGGATCTCCTTGCAGTCCAAGGGACTCTCAACAGTCTTCTCCAGCACCACAGTTCAAAAGCATCAGTTCTTCGGCAATCAGGTTTTTTCACAGTCCAACTCTCACATCCATACATGACCACTGGAAAAACCATAGCCCTGACTAGTCGGACCTTTGTTGGCAAAGTAATGTCTCTGCTTTTTAATATACTATCTAGGTTGGTCATAACTTTCCTTCCAAGGAGTAAGTGTCTTTTAATTTCATGGCTGCAATCAGCATCCGCAGTGATTTTGGAGCCCAAAAGAAAAGTCTGACACTTGCAAAAAGAAAATGCACAACCTAAAAGTGGAGAATTAAGTATTAATTGGCGAATTTGCTGAGGACTTGAGCCTGAGGAGGCAGCTCTAAGATAGCTCTGAGAAACTCTTCTGAAGGTAGAGGAGAAGCCAGGATATAGAGTTTTTGGGACAACAGACAAAATAAAACCCCCATGTAGTGGAATATTAAAAGATTACCATTTTTTAAGGAAAAATGAGACATTTCAAGTTACTTAACTTAGCGCTTGTCTTTTGTTTAGGAAGATGCAAGAGTTCATTGAAATCATTCTTTTTTTTGCAGGGAGGGGGACCCTTTCCAGGGCCGGAAACTAGGCTCTTGTCTAACACTTGGAAATGAATTGTCCAAGGAGACCCATGTGCTGACAAAGCAAGAGACTTTATTGGAAAAGGGCACCCGGCTGTAGAGCAGAAGGGTAAGGGAACCCAGGAGAACAGCGCTGCCACATGGCTCGAAGTCTCAGGTTTTATGGTGATGGGATTAGTTTCCAGGTTGTCTTTAGCCAATCATTCTGACTCAGAGTCCTTCCTGGTGGTACATCTTTATTCAGCCAAGATGGATGACAGAGAGAAGGATTCTGAGAGGTGGTTGGACATGTGGTATCTCCTTTTGACCTTTCCTGAACTCCTCCTGTTGGTGGTGGCTTATTAGTTCCGAGTTCCTTACCAGGCCTCCTATTGTAAAACAACTCATGCAAATGGTTACAATGGTGACTGGCGAGGGTAGGGGTTTCAGTCAGTGTGCTTTCCCCAACACTTTGATACACACCTAAACTATCTAGGGCCAGTATCCTGTTTTCTCCTCAA
Source organism: Moschus berezovskii (assembly GCF_049115385.1). Lineage (NCBI taxonomy): Eukaryota > Metazoa > Chordata > Mammalia > Artiodactyla > Moschidae > Moschus > Moschus berezovskii. The sequence continues at coordinate 56,855,145 of NC_142474.1, read as the reverse complement.
CCCTGAATCCCCTCAGCCTGCATGGTCAGAGGGTGGCTGCTGACTAGGTGCCACAACACCCTTTGGTTACTGCTATGGCAGAACTGTACAAAAAAGATCTTCACGACCAAGATAATCACCATGGTGTGATCATTCACCTAGAGCCAGACATCTTGGAATGTGAAGTCAAGTGGGCCTTAGAAAGCATCACTACGAACAAAGCTAGTGGAGGTGATGGAATCCCAGTTGAGCTATTTCAAATCCTGAAAGATGATGCTGTGAAAGTGCTGCACTCAATATGCCAGCAAATTTGGAAAACTCAGCAGTGGCCACAGGACTGGAAAAGGTCAGTCTTCATTCCAATCCCAAAGAAAGGCAATGACAAAGAATGTTCAAACTACCGCACAATTGCACACATCTCACACGCTAGTAAAGTCATTTTCAAAATTCTCCAAGCCAGGCTTCGCATTATGTGAACCATGAACTTCCAGATGTACAAGCAGGTTTTAGAAAAGGCAGAGGAAGCAGAGATCAAATTGCCAACATCCGCTGGATCATGGAGAAAGCAAAAGAATTCCAGGAAAACATCTATTTCTGCTTCATTGACTATGACAAAGCCTTTGACTGTGTGGATCACAATAAACTGTGGAACATTCTGAAAGAGATGGGAATACCAGACCACCTGACCTGCCTCTTGAGAAACCTGTATGCAGGTCAGGAAGCAACAGTCAGAACTGGACATGGAACAACAGACTGGTTCCAAATAGGTAAAGGAGTACGTCAAGGTTGTATATTGTCACCCTGCTTATTTAACTTCTATGTAGAGTACATCATGAGGAACGCTGGGCTGGAAGAAGCACAAGCTGGAATCAAGATTGCCGGGAGACATATCAATAACCTCAGATATGCAGATGACACCACCCTTATGGCAGAAAGTGAAGAGGAACTAAAAAGCCTCTTGATGAAAGTGAAAGAGGAGAGTGAAAAGGTTGGCTTGAAGCTCAACATTCAAACAACGAAGATCATGGCATCTGGTCCCATCACTTCATGGGAAATAGATGGGGAAACAGTGGAAACAGTGTCAGACTTTATTTTTTTGGGCTCCAAAATCACTTCGGATGCTGATTGCAGCCATGAAATTAAAAGACGCTTACTCCTTGGAAGGAAAGTTATGACCAACCTAGATAGCATATTAAAAAGCAGAGACATTACTTTGCCAACAAAGGTCCGTCTAGTCAAGGCTATGGTTTTTCCCGTGGTCATGTATGGATGTGACAGTTGGACTGTGAAGAAAGCTGATCGCCGGAGAATTGATGCTTTTGAACTGTGGTGCTGGAGAAGACTCTTGAGAGTCCCTTGGACTGCAAGGAGATCCAACCAGTCCATTCTAAAGGAGATCAATCCTGGGTGTTCATTGGAAGGACTGATGCTAAAGCTGAAACTGCAATACTTTGGCCACCTCATGCGACGAGTTGACTCACTGGAAAAGACTCTGATGCTAGGCGGGATTGGGGGTGGGAGGAGACGGGGACGACAGAGAATGAGATGGCTGGATGGCACCACCGAATCGATGGACAAGAGTTTGAGTGAACTCCGGGAGTTGGTGATGGACAGAGAGGCCTGGCGTGCTGCGATTCATGGGGTGGCAAAGAGTCGGACACGACTGAGCGACTGAACTGAACTAAACTGAACTGAAGGAGGTGTCCCATCTGCTGTGAGATTCTTGACCCCCTTGGAATTGTCTAGAAGGAGGGGGATACATAACTGAGTACGAATTAGCTTTTCCAGAGACAGCCTGGGACGTGGGATATTTAACCCTTCTCTGTTTTCATCTGCACCCAATCAAGCCCACCAAGGCAGAACTGACTTCAAAAGTTAAAGGAGAAACGGTCTTGGACCACGTGGAATTCTGGTTTGGCCATGATGACCAGCAAATGAAGACCCGCTGATCTCCCTTCTCCTTCTGGGATCTGGCAGGTAAGGTTCTTCTCACCCCAATTAGGAAGGAGGGGAATGGCAATTTAAGTGTTTCATTGAGTGGAAATATCAGAAGTACTTAAGTTACCAAGAACTTTGTTGACAGAAATAAAAGGAAAAGTAGAAAGTCCAACAAGGTAAGCAAGATGGGAGGATATGAATCTAAGGCAACTGTATTGCAGTGCATGGTTGAAAATTTAAAGAAGGAGTTTGGAGGAGACTATGGGGTGAAGATGATGCCTAACCGCCTCCACATACTCTGTGAGGTCGATTGGCCCCCAGGGGAGTAGGATGGCCACCAGAGGACACCATGAACTTAAAAATAGTGGAAGCAGTTTATACAGTGGTCACAGGAGAGCTGGGACACTGGGATCAATATCGGTATATTGACTCATGTCTAGGGTTAGCTCAATACCCTCCTCCTTGGACGAGGTTCTGTATCCAGAAAGGAAAGGGAAAAATAATGGCACAAAAATGGACTGATGATAAAAAAGAAATTCTGCAGGATTTGGATGGTGATGACCTGCCCCCTCCCACATACTGGATGATGACGCGCCCACCTCCCAGTGATCCACCAGGATCAGAGGCTGCCTTAATGCCTGATCCAAGGCCATGTCCTGCAGCAGCCGCTGCTCCCCGCCAGCTCTCCCAGAGAAGGTAGAGAGAGGCACTCTTTCGGCAGGTTCCGATCCCATCGATGGAGACCTCTGGTCAATGCCCCCAGAATTCCACCTCAGCCGGATCTCCTAGATTGTATCCACCTCTCCCGGTGAGTACTGATAGGCTGCTGCTGCTGCTGCTGCCACTAAGTCGCTTCAGTCGTGTCCGACTCTGTACGATCCCATAGACGGCAGCCCACCAGGCTCCCCCATCCCTGGGATTCTCCAGGCAAGAACACTGGAGTGGGTTGCCATTTCCTTCTCCAATGCAGGAAAGTGAAAAGTGAAAGTGAAGGCACTCAGTCGTGTCTGACCCTTCGCAACCCCATGGACTGCAGGCTACCAGGCTCCTCCACCCATGGGATTCTCCAGGCAAGAGTACTGGAGTGGCGTGCCATTGCCTTCTCCGGTACTGATGGGAAGTGGGAAGAAAACACACGACTTAGACAGAGGCCGTGCTCTGCCAAGCAAAAGAGAGAAAGGATCCCACTACAGATGCCCCTCAGAGAACTACAACAGCCTTCGGTTCAGGACACATGTGGGCACTACCATCAGCCCCCTGTAGCCTATTATTACCAGCTGTTTTCCCGAGGGATATATTAAACTGGCAGAGGCACACTCCACTGTACTCAGGGGAGCCACAAGCCATGATTAGACTGCTGCTAAGTCACTTCAGTCGTGTCCGACTCTGTGTGACCCCATAGACGGAAGCCCACCAGGCTCCCCCGTCCCTGGGATTCTCCAGGCAAGAACAGTGGAGTGGGTTGCCATTTCCTTCTCCAACGTGTGAAAGTGAAGTCGCTCAGTCGTGTCCGACCTTTAGCGACCCCACGGACTGCAGCCTACCAGGCTCCTCCATCCATGGGATTTTCTAGGCAAGAGTACTGGAGTGGCTTGCCATTGCCTTCTCCGATGATTAGACTATTGGAGACTATTTTCGAGCCCACCACCGTACAATGGGAGGACATAATCCAACTACTAGTCTCCCTTTTCAGCACTGAGGAGACACAGGCTCCTAACTGAGCCCACAAAATGGTAAAGAGAAATGGCACCTGAGGGGACTGCAAACCCGCAGTGGTGGGCAGAACTAGCCCCCCGCCCCCCATGAGAGGGAGGCCCAACTGGGACTGCAACAGAGAGGAAGGGCGGGGCCACCTGGAGAGATATCAGGCATCCCAGATTACTCAATACCAGGGACTGTTATGGTCCCTGATATCAGGCAGCTGTTTTAAGGCTTCAAGAGGGGGCCCCGAAAACCTAGGAATATGGCAAAACCCTGCAAAGTGATTCAGAGGGAAATCGAATCACCCTCTGAGTTCTACGAAAGACTGTGTGAGGTCTACAGACTTTATTTGCCAATAGATCCAGAGGCTGCTGGGTCTCAGATGGTGATAAATGCAGCCTTATGTCTCAAGCCAAAATGTCAGATGGGGATATACCAAGTGACTCATGAATTCTTATACATGCCTGAATGCCCAGTACCTTTGTTGGAAAGAGACTTGCTCTCTAAATTGGGGGTACAAGTGATCTTCCCCTCTCCACGAAAGATCCAGTCGTTGAGTGGGCTCAACCACCTATTTACTCTCCCTCTCAGTAACCCCTCAAGATGAATGGAGGTTGCACGATCTCCCAGGAGAGAAACAAGACAGGCTAAACAGTTCAGAGAGAGAGTTAATAATTCCCTGAGATCTGGGCGGAAGTCAACCCCCTGGGCTTACAGAACAAGTCCCAGTGGAAATAGAACTCAACCCTGGTACAATTACATCAGCACCCACCTTGGGCTTGCTAGACCTTGCTAAGCCATTGACTGTTTACGTGACTGAAAAGGACAAGATGGCTATGGGAGTGTTGTCCCAGACTCTGGGGACACGGGACAGACCTGTGGCTTATCTCTCGAATCTGCTGGACAATGTTGCCACTGGGTGGCTGGGATGCTGGCAGGCAGTTGCTGTGGTTGCCTTACTGGTCCGGGAGGCAACCAGATTGACTTTGGGCCAAGATTTGATCGTGAAAGTCCTACATGAGGTTAACACTCCCCTCGAGGCGGACCCGCATAAATGGCTGTCGACATTTCAGATTACTCAAGACCAGGGACTGTTATGGGAGAACCCCATGTTTCTATTGAGCCTTGTCAGGCCCTGAATCTGGCCACTCTCCTTCCTGTGAGAGAAGCTGGGCCCCCACATGATTGCAGGAAATCCTTGAAGAAGTTTATGCCAGCAGACCTGACTTGAGAGACCTGCTAATCCTGGACCCAGATTTCGTCCTGTACACCAAAGGCACCAGCCTGGTGAAACAAGGACAACAACTGTCAGGATACACAGTAGTCGCGGAAGAAACCATTGCTGAAGCTAGCTCTCTGGCATCACACTGGTCTGCTCAACGGGCCGAACTCTATGCCCTAATCCGGACCCTCTAGCTGTCAAAAGGTAAGAAGACAAACATTTAGACTCCAGGTATGCTTTTGCTACTTGACATGTACGTGGGGCTTTATATAAAGGGAGAGGTCTTCTGACAGCCAAGGGAAGGACATTAAAAACAAAGAAGAAATCTTGACTGGATGGGATGCTGTGAGGGAACCTGAAAAGGTAGCAGTGATGCATTGTCGGGGTCACCAAAAGGAAGATACCCCACAAGCACTGGGAAACCGACAAGCAGATAAAGCAGCAAAACATGGGGATAACATCCCAACAGCCAAACTGGCCTCCCGGACTGATAAACACCATATTCCATACCAAGATTTCCCGTCGCCAAAAGGAATGTAATAATCCCCTATGTAGTCAATCACCTTTATAATCTTTATGGCACCCATTGGTGTAGGCTACAATGTATAACCAGCTGACCCCTCTGATTATGAATCACGGCTGCAACCTGATGGTATCTCCCTTTAACATTTTCCAGGCTAGGTTTAAGGAATTTGGGGATGTGGGCTTGAGCAGTACACTTAAGGTATATAATGTTTCCATATATATAAAAGTCGGTCGGGGTCCTTGGCTAAGAGGAGACTCTGCCTTGGGCCCACCGGTGTAATAAACTGCACTCCACTATCTGCATTGTCCTTCTGAGTGAGATTGTTTCCGAGAATGCATGGCTATAACAGGACCAGTGACCTTCCATCTGGGAATGTGCCAGTAATGCTAGATGAACTTTTGACACCAGAGGGCTGAATCCCACCCCCTCAGTCCCTGCTGCGCTATGCTTAGTTGCTCTGTTGTGTCCAACTCTTTGTGATCCCACAGACTAATACTAGGATGGGTTGCCATGCCCTCCTCCAGGGGATCTTCCCAATCCAGGGATCGAACCCAGGTCTCTCCTGCATTGCAGGTCATTTCTTTATCATCTGAGCCATCAGGGAAGCCCAAGGATACCAGAGTGAATAGCCTATCCCTTTGAGAGGGTAACAGATAGGAAGGCCAGGGGTCTCCAAACAGAGGAAATAGGCTGCAAGTGTCAGACAATTTTTTATCTCTCTCTTAAGGGCAGGAGGAAACAAACTAGTGTTATATATTTTCCCCTTCTATATATAAGTTTAAAAAGAGGTTCACTTAAAATTCTGTGTTGCCACAAAGATACCTAGTTCTTAACTTTTCTCAAACTTTCACCTAACCAATGCATTTTTCTTATGGAAACGTTGGTCATAAGCTATGTTAATATACTATGCATTTACCCAAGACTCTGTCGTCTGCTCCATTCTGCCTTAAGGCTCAAAACCTACATGACAAGCCAGTATGTTATACTCATACATTGTTCTCCTAATCTATGGTCAGTTCAGTTCACTCACTCAGTCTTGTCTATTTGCGACCCCACGGACTGCAGCAGGCCAGGCCTCCTTGTCCACCACCAACTCCCAGAGTTTACTCAAACTCATGTCCATTGAGTGAGTGATGCCATCCAACCATCTCATCCTCTGTCGTCCCCTTCTCTTCCCACCTTCAATCTTTCCCAGCATCAGAGTCTTTCAAATGAATCAGCTCTTCGCATCAGGTGGCCAAAGTATTGCAGTTTCAGCTTCAACATCAGCCCTTCCAATGAATATTCAGGACTGATTCCCTTTAGGATTGACTGGTTTGATCTCCTTGCAGTCCAAGGGACTCTCAAGAGTCTTCTACAACACCACAGTTCAAAAGCATCAATACTTCGGCCCTCAGCTTTGCTTATAGTCCAACTCTCACATCCATACATGACTACTGGAAAAACCATAGTCTTGACTAGACAGACCTTTGTTGGCAAAGTAATGTCTCTTTTTAATATGCTATTTATGTTAATTAAACTATCCATTTGTATGGAAATCTGCCTTTCTTCAAGATTCATGTCAATCATTTTATGGCCCAGGATGACTCACTTGGTGCCATTCTCTGAGTTTTGAGACATTTCCTTTCTTTAATTAGCAGACTGCTCAGTTCAGTTCAGTCGTTCAGTCGTGTCCGACGCTTTGCGACCCTGTGAATCACAGCACGCCAGGCCTCCCTGTCCATCACCAACTCCCGGAGTTCACTCAAACTCTTGTCCATTGAGTCGGTGATGCCATCCAGCCATCTCATTCTCTGTCGTCCGCTTCTCCTGTCCCCAATCCATCTCAGCATCAGAGTCTTTTCCAGTGAGTCAACTCTTCACATGAGGTTGCCAAAGTATTGGAGTTTCAGCTTCAGCAGCAGTCCTTCCAATGAACACCCAGGATTGATCTCCTTTAGAATGGACTGATTGGATCTCCTTGCAGTCCAAGGGACTCTCAAGAGTCTTCTCCCACACCACAGTTAAAAAGCATCAATTCTTCAGCGATCAGCTTTCTTCACAGTCCAACTCTCACATCCATACATGACCACGGGAAAAACCATAGCCTTGACTAGACGGACTTTTGTTGGCAAAGTAATGTCTCTGCTTTTTAATATGCTATCTAGGTTGGTCATAACTTTCCTTCCAAGGAGTAAGCGTCTTTTAATTTCATGGCTGTAATCACCATCTGCAGTGATTTTGGAGCCCCCAAATAAAGTCTGACACTGTTTCCACTGTTTTCCCATCTATTTCCCATGAAGTGATGGGACCAGATGCCATGATCTTAGTTTTCTGAATGTTCAGCTTTAAGCCAACCTTTTCACTCTCCTCTTTCACTTTCATCAAGAGGCTCTTTCGTTCCTCTTCACATTCTGCCAAAAGGGTGGTGTCATCTGCATATTTGAGGTTATTGATATTTCTCCCAGCAATCTTGATGCCAGCTTGTGCTTCTTCCAGCCCAGCGTTCCTCATGATGTACTCTACATAGAAGTTAAATAAGCAGGGTGACAATATACAGTTTTGACGTACTCCTTTTCCTATTTGGAACCAGTCTATTGTTCCATGTCCTGTTCTAAATGTTGTTTCCTGACCTGCATATAGGTTTCTCAAGAGGCAGGTCAGGTGGCCTGGTATTCCCATCTCTTTCACAGTTTTCCACAGTTTATTGTGATCCACACAGTCAAAGGCTTTGGCATAGTCAATAAAGCAGAAATAGATGTTTTTCTGGAATTCCCTTGATTTTTCCATGATCCAGCGGGTGTTGGCAATTTGATCTCTGGTTCCTCTGCCTCTTATAAAACCAGCTTGAACATCTGGAAGTTCACGGTTCACATAATGCGAAGCCTGGCTTGGAGAATTTTGAAAATGACTTTACTAGCATGTGAGATGAGTGCAGTTGTCCGGTAGTTTGAGCATTCTTTGGCATTGCCTTTCTTTGGGATGGGAATGAAAACTGACCTTTTCCAGTCCTGTGGCCACTGCTGAGTTTTCCAAATTTGCTGGCATATTGAGTGCAGCACTTTCACAGCATCATCTTTCAGGATTTGAAATAGCTCACCTGGAATTCTACAACCTCCACCAGCTTTGTTCGTGGTTATGCTTTCTAAGGCCCACTTGACTTCACATTCTAACATGTCTGGCTCTAGGTGAGTGATCACACCATGGTGATTATCTTGGTCGTGAAGATCTTTTTTGTACAGTTCTTCTGTGTATTCTTGCCACTTCTTAATATCTTCTGCTTCTATTAGGTCTATACCATTTTTGTCCTTTATCGAGCCCATCTTTGCATGAAATATTCCCTTGGTATCTCTAACTTGAAGAGATCTCTTGTCTTTCCTATTCTGTTGTTTTCCTCTATTTCTTTGCATTGATCGCTGAGGAAGGCTTTCTTATCTCTCCTTGCTATTCTTTGGCACTCTGCATTCAAATGGGAATATCTTTCCTTTTCTCCTTTGCTTTTCACTTCTCTTCTTTTCACAGCTCTTTGTAAGGCCTCCTCAGACAGCCATTTTGCTTTTTTGCATTTCTTTTCCATAGCTATGGTCTTGATCCCTGTCTCCTGTACAACGTCACGAACTTCTGTCCACAGTTCATCAGGCACTCTATCTATCAGATGTAGTCCCTTAAAATATTTCTCACTTCCACTGTATAATCATAAGGGATTTGATTTAGGTTGTACCTTAATGGTCTAGTGGTTTTCCCTACTTTCTTCAATTTAAGTCTGAAATTGGCAATAAAGAATTCATGATCTGAGCCACAGTCAGCTCCTGGTCTTGGTCCACTGGAGAAGGGAATGGCAAACCACTTCAGTATATTTCCCTTGAGAAACCCATGAACAGTATGAAAAGGCAAAATGATATGATACTGAATGAGGAATTCCCCAGGTCGGTAGGTGCCCAGTATGCTACTGGAGATCAAAGGAGAAATAAATCCAGAAAGAATGAAGGGATGGAGCCAAAGCAAAAACAACACCCAGTTGTGGAGGTGACTGGTGATAGAAGCAAGGTCTGATGCTGTAAAGAGCAATATTGCATAGGAACCTGGAATGTTAGGTCCATGAATCAAGGCAAATTGGAAGTGGTCAAACAGGAGATGGCAAGAGTGAACGTAGACATTCTAGGAATCAGTGAACTAAAATGGACTGGAATGGGTGAATTTAACTCAGATGACCATTATATCTACAACTGTGGGAAGGAATCCCTTAGAAGAAATGGAGTAGCCATCATGGTCAACAAAAGAGTCCGAAATGCAGTACTTGGATGTAATCTCAAAAACGACAGAATGATCTCTGTTCGTTTCCAAGGCAAACCATTCAATATTACAGTAATCCAAGCCTATGCCGCAACCAGTAACACTGAAGAAGTCGAAGTTGAACGGTTCTATAAATACCTACAAGACCTTTTAGAACTAACACCCAAAAAAGATGTCCTTTTCATTATATGGGACTGGAATGCAAAAGTAGGAAGTCAAGAAACACCTGGAGTAACAGGCAAATTTGGCCTTGGAGCACGGAATGAAGCAGGGCAAAGGCTAATAGAGTTTTGCCAAGAGAATGCACTGGTCATAGCAAACACCCTCTTCCAACAACACAAGAGAAGACTCTACACATGGACATCACCAGATGGTCAACACCGAAATCAGATTGATTATATTCTTTGCAGCCAAAGATGGAGAAGCTCTATACAGTTAGCAAAAACAAGACCAGGAGGTGACTCTGGCTCAGATCATGAACTCCTTATTGCCAAATTCAGACTGAAATTAAAGAAAGGAGGGAAAACCACTAGACCATTCAGATATGACCTAAATCAAATCCCTTATGATTATACAGTGGAAGTGATCAGACTGCTAGTACCTGTATAACACCCAGCTAAAGACTAGCAGGGGGAGGTACTCTTTCTGCCCCCTTCTGATGTCTATGTCAGAAGCTTTCTCCTTTGTATCATTTAATGAAACTTAACAACAAAAAAGCTTTGAGCAATCAAGCCTCATCTCTGGCCCCTGATTGAAATCTTCTCATCCGGAGGCCAAGAATCCAAGCGTCTTACGTGGTTCAACAAGAGCTTTTCACCTTCTCCAGAGGAACTTCCTGACCCAAGAAAGCAACTGCTCCTTCACTGTAGGTGGATTCTTTACTAGCTGAGCTACCTTGGGAAGCCCAGTCTCTGCCAAGCGCCTCTATTTCCAAACTTTCAGAGGCCCGAGGCTTACTCACACCTGTGCACAATAATCAAGATGATACCTGACTGCACTCTCCCGATCCCCTTTTCCCCCGTGCTTCCATGCGCTTCCACATGGAGCACTCCCACACTCCTTGAAGGAGGCAGACCTGAAACAGTTCTGTCTTTTCTCTTTGCTGCAAATCTCTGGTCCCAGCATTTCCCCTTGAAAAATGTTTCTAGAAACTAGTGCAAAAAGAACCTCATCAGTAACAGATGCTTGGACATTTGTTAGATGAACTAGTTGACACAAGGGACACAGAAAAGAGGGGAAACGTTTCCTGACTGACGAGCCGCAGGTCACTCAGAATTGCACCAGGGAGATGACGTTCTGCTGTCTGATTTTCCTCCTGAAGTCTAAGTTTTCAAATGTATT